>NC_055967.1:35422841-35425573 GCF_018492685.1 Alosa sapidissima
TTTCACTCATCAATTTCATGTGACACTCCAAGGGGATCCCCTCAAAATGTGCATCGTACTTCCGCCTTTCATTTTGGGTATATGGCGGTCATAAAGGCACAGCCTGTTGGCCTGTATATATTATTCACCACATGCATCCAGTGTGGCGCCTCGCGATATACACAGACACACACACACACTCATGCTTACACATACACAAAGCACAAGTATCTTGACTAATGTCTAAAATCACACAGATTTTACTGCCTTATGTAGGACACAGAATGTTAGAATTACTATGGCAATGCTTGTATTTTCAGGATACATTAGAGAAAATGGAAAGATTATTTGTCTCAATGAAGTGCAGCAACCCCGAAAGCTCTCCCTGATGTGTCTGGCAACCTGTGAAGTTTATTATTTTTATTTGTCTAAGTAGCACAGTGTGAATTAAGTGTTTTTTCAGGTCACAGACCACACTTGTGTTTTGCATGGCCATTTTTTCCCCACACAGTGTTTTTCCTTCTGGCCCAGAGAGATTATCTGTGTGAGCAATACATTTGGCGTCCTTCTCGATCCAGATAGATGATGTTTTCCTTTCCAAATGAATGAAGCGCGACACACCATCACACCCAGACACACACACACACACACACACACACACACACACACACACACACACCCACACACACACACACCACACACACCCACACACACACACACACCCACACACCCACACACCCACACACACACACACACACCACACACCCACACACACACACACACACACACACACACACACACACACACACACACCCCACACACCCACACACACACACCACACACACACACACACACCATCACACCGCCTGCGCTGAGGTGCCCTCCGCAAAACCTCTGCAGGATTTAAAAAAAAAATGTGATGAGTCCACACCGTGAACTCATACCATCACAACGCTTTAAACTTTAAGTGACATTGATTGCTGGTGTTGATTTTAGGAGGGGCCGATCTGGCAGGCCGGTGGAAGATCACCATCTGGGACTGAGCTTTCTTTCTTCATATTTTCTATTTTCTTTTTCTCGCTGGACCTCCTTTTTTTTTGCGTCACTTTTTTGTGAAAGATTTACACGCGGCCGCTCTGAAGAGGGGGTTAGGGTGGTCGGGGGGGGAGGACAAATAAAAGATGAGCAGGGCCGGCCATTAGGCGAGGTCAGAGAGCGCGAGGTGGGCCCGTAATGCAGTGTGACGCCCTCCGCTCCCCGGCTGAGGTCGCCGAGAAAAACCTTGGCGGGGTCAATTTCCCAAATCTATCCTCGTTGCCCACAGAAAACATGCATATCATCTTTCATCCCATTCCCCTCGGTGCTGAACTCTCCCTGCCCAGTCATCCGATCCACACAAACAGCATGCGTGGAACTAATGACCTGTGTGTGTGTGTGTGTGTGTGTGTGTGTGTGGATGTGTGTGTGTGTGTTTGTGTGTGTGTGTGTGTGTGTGTGTGTGTGTGTGTGTGTGTGGATGTGTGTGTCTGTGTGGGTGTGTGTGTCTGTGTCTGTCTGTGTGTGGTGTGTGTGTGTGTGTGTGTGGATGTGTGTGTCTGTGTGTGTGTGTGTCTGTCTCTGTGTGTGTGTGTGTGTGTGTGTGTGTGTGTGTGTGTGTGTGTGTGTGAGGGTTCACTTCAGAATGAAAGAGAGAATGAGAGAGATCAGAGTATATGCGTTTCTGCCTGAGAGAGTGAGAGAGAGATACAGAGAGATGGAGAAAGACAAATAACAAGCTCTGGAGATGGAACCCAGTGTGTGCTGGCTCCTCTCTGAAGTTTGCTGTGATGGAGTGTGTGCGTGGGACGTCGGGATGCAGACTTTAATCAGACTGACGGCGACAGAGATAACGTAGCAGAGCCGCAATGGCTCTCGCTCTCATTTGCCTCCATAACCATGGGCCCCTGACAGCTCGCGTTAATGCTATGGACGGGTCACAAGCCTCCTGCCCCAGCGTGCTGCTTATCTCCGGATGTAAATCCCCCACGCTGTCCCCGTCACTCCTCTGCTCCACCCATCCATCTGGCTTTCCGGTTTCTTTACTCTATCCCTTCTTCCAGCCATTCATTTGTTTATCTCTCTATCTGGCCCTCCCTCTGCCATCCTCCTCTTCCTTCTGTCTTCTGCCTGCGTGTAGATCACGGTGCTCTCTCTCGAGGTGTGTGTGTGTGTGTGTGTGTGTGTGTGTGTGTGTGTGTGTCCTTAACACAAGTGAGCGAGACCCTTGTGCTGTGCCTCCACCCTGACACAGGGCTTTAGGCCTCAGGCATTGTAATCAGCCAAGAAGATATCCAGTTAACGTTATAATGGAATGATCCTGAAGGCTGAAGTGAACCTTTTGGGGCCTGTGTTATATTAGAGTCCAACTGAAGGACTAGAAACAGACTGATCCATCTGACTCTACTTCTGAGCTACTGGCGAGAGAGTGAGGGAGCAGGAGAGAAAGGGGAGGGAGAGAAAGAGAGGGAAGAAAAGAGAGGGGTGGGATGAGAGAGTAAAAGTGCGCTGCTTCAGCCAACGAGCAGGTATTGATTTCCTCACCTCTGTTCCAGGATGCATCAGATGGGTCCCGTAAGCCTGTCTGTTTGGCACAAGTGCTGCACTGCTATCCTGAGCTGAAATGCTATCCCCACCACCTTAGGGGACCAGCCTGGCTGCACTACCAAAGTGTGTGTGTGTGTGTGTGTGTGTGTGTGTGTATGTGTCTGTGTATG
>NC_055967.1:35430773-35435773 GCF_018492685.1 Alosa sapidissima
AAAGAGAAAGAGAGAAATGATTTCATCGAAACCCTTCAGTCATTCTCTTTCTTTTGCTGTCCAACAGGCTTGAAGATGAGACACAAACAAGTGGGGCAGCTGTGTTGATGTTTCCTTTTCTTTTTTCCTCTCTCTCTCCCTCACTCCCCCTTTCCTCCCTCTCTCTCTCCCTCTCTCCTCCCCGCTCTCCCTCTCTCCCCCCTTTCTCTCTCCCTCTCTCTCTCTCTCTCTCTCTCCCTCTCCCTCTCTCTCTCTCTCTCTCTCTCACTGGTGGTATGGCACGGCACATGAAACCCCCGTCCCCTGCTTTTGTCTCAGCGCTCACTGGCCACTTTGCGTGGCCCTTTGATCTGCGTGGCTGCTCGTTTAAAATTAGCCGCTGGCAGCTTGAGATGCTGTGTGATCAAGGTCCCTCCGTGCCTCCCTGCCTGTCCCTGGCCACGCTGCCACGCACCACCATGCCGCACAAAGGCAGCAGCCAGCCAATGAGAGTGGACATTCCCCATGTGTTAATCACAACCACACTGCCAGAGTCATCACATTTCTGGGCTCTTCAGGGACCCGAGCGTGCCTGCCCTCCCAACATTTGTGTTTGTGTGTGTGTGTGTGTGTGTGAGTATGTGTGTTGTGTGTGTGAGAGAGTATGTGTTGCACTGACGACTGACTGGGTGTTTGTGTCTTTTTAGTCTTTGTACAGTATGTGTGTGTGCGCATATGCTAGCAATAGACCTACAGCCCTCACCATTTGCTTTATGACCCGTCTTTCATGTGAATGAGCTTTGGGCTAATTGAAACTGCGCTATATTTATGCTTAAAGGATAAGTGCTCAGCAGAATCTACAAAAGCAGGATCAGGGTTTACCCGGTCACCTGGCATCCATTCAGGTGGGGTTTGAGTTGCGGGTCCCCCACCACAGTTAAAGCTACATCGCCTCAGAGTGACGGAGGTGCTCAGGAACTGTTTCCAATCCATCTAGCCGCTGAGAGGGATTGTTTTTTGCACACCCCGTGATGGTAGTGCTTCGGTCCACGGGCGCTTTGAGACACTGAGAGAGTGTGGTGTTTGCCCAGTGTTTACTTGTAGGTGAGGTAATGTTGGTAAAAGCTACTGTAGGAATGGGACCTTCTGGATTGTTAAGCAAACAGAGGGAGAGCTGCAGCACTCACTGCTCTGAAACTTTTCCATTAACCGCCTGCCGCAACCCGATACTGCAGCACCGACAAAATTACAACCTTTGTCGGTTTATTTGCACTTGGCCCCGTGATAGTCCCGTCAGAAATCAATACTGTTCTTTTTTTTTTCACATCTCATTTTTTTATTTGTCATCTATCCATCAAGTACATGTGAAAAAAAGAGTAGGGGTGGGGGCTCTGAGTCAAATTTAAACCGCATTACTCATGAAATTCAATTACCGAAATGTGCAAACAAGCTCCAGTTACCACAGTATGCTTTTGGAGCACTGTTGGGGGCCTGCGGAACACTTTGGAGCAGCCAAAGGGGGGAACTGCGCTGAGTGGGTACCAGCGGAGTGGCAAGAAAATTGAAGGTTTGTGTGCTTCTCCCCCTCTGGTCATATTTGGTCATTCAGATGGCAGCTCTGGGTTTGAGGTCGGGGGAAAACTCCCTGGAGACATGCCGCTGGGACTGTGGCTGTGCGCTAGTCTCAAACTGAGAAGCCTGCACTGCTAACCTTACCGAGATGAGATTGTGGTTACTGTGTGTAGAGGAAGTAAGAATTGATACTCTGTAAACAACCAACCACCCTCGAGTGACGCTATTATCTTGATCTTTTAAACCTATTTTTGCCATAGATGCTTATTGATTATGAATGGTTATTGCCACAGATATTTTGTATTTATTTTTTAATGAATTTTGAATGCTTCATAACAGACCAGAATGGCTCTGGCTTCTAATCAAATCAAACAGGAAAACTGCGGAAAAGAAGAAAATGCTGAGACAGAGAAAGAATGATAGAGAAAGAGAGAGAGAAAGATTGCAAGATGACATTGGGTCAAGTCTTTGTATGATTATGAAAAAAGGACTCAGCCCTTTGAAAGGTCTCAAAAGAAACATCCACACAAGTAGCCGCAACAGCTGAACTGGTGAGGAGTGCTAGGCCGCGCCCTTCTACAGGCGTACATTTACTTGGACATACGGCCTTCTCATTGAAGTCATCTGACAGTGCATGAAAAATGCCGCAACAGTGCCAGTGCTGTTTCACTGGGGCGACAGCTCTCTGTCTTAAGTGTAGAGTTGGGGCGGTCCCCAACAATGCCGGGTTTGACACCAGCGAAAGAAAAAGGACTTGCAGTTCAGCTGCAGGGGCCTGACACTAATCAGAGTCACTCAAGAGACAGAGAGAGAGAGAGAGAGAGAGAGAGATGAAGGGAGGCTATGGGATGGGTGCAGCGCTACAAGGTCCCTGTCTGCCAAATGCTGTGGCGTGTGCCATCTGCGCCCGTCCAGCGCAGCCCGTGTCAAACATGTTACTCCCCTTTCATGGTTACTCAGCGAACATGTGCTCACATTTGTGGAGCCGCCGAGGACCGGCAGGCCTGGATCGGGGCGCATGTGGTTCGTGTTGTCGGGGCATGTGTTTTCTCTCCCAATCATGTCTAATCTCAGACACATCCTCTTTACACAACAGAGATGGAGAGAGAGAGAAGAAAAGACCCTAGCTTGTTTGGGAATTGTTCACATGCATTTCCTGGTATGTTTTGAAGATCTTGGAGGGAGAGGGGCGAGAGGAGAGAGGGGCGAGAGGAGAGGGGAAGCGAAATGAAAGAGGGAAACATGTTTCCAGGCCACTTTGATGTCAGTGTTTTACGGCGCTCTAGCAATGTATTGTCTACTCGGGCCTTTTGTTAACCCCAGTCCTCTAATTAAGACCTCAGAGCGGCTTGTTGACTTCACAAAAGGACCCTGCTTGGCCCTCTCACACACCCAGTTACAGCAGCAGTCAAAACAAGCCCCCCTCCATACACCCCCCCCCCCCCCATAACCCCCGTCTGTGTGTGCACTACAAAGAGCTCTGGTCAAAGCAGAGTGATTTATTTTCCGTCAAGCGCACACCCTATGACTATGATCTCTCTCTCTCCTGTTTCTCTCTCTCTCTCTCTCTCTCTCCTGTTTCTCTCTCTCTCTCTCTCTCTCTCTCTCTCTTTCCTGCAGTGTGTCTCAGGCAAAGAGGTGAATAGGATGCTCATATGGCTGGCAAGGTTTTCTCCATGTCTAGCCAGCCATTGTGACACAGTGGTTTTGTTTCACTGTTATCAAGAGGAAACCCCCCACCCCACTCCCGCACCCTACTGTACCTCCACCTTGTCCTCTCCCTCTCTTCCCGTTTTTTTTTAATTTTTTTAACTGCTCCATTTTTCATGTTGAGTTTTTCCCCTCTTTCGTCTGTACTTGTTTGTTCTCAGGGCCCTGACCGTCATCATCGACGAGGCCTTTTTTTTCCCTTTTTTTTTTTTATGATGTGCGTCCTCACGTCCAGATTGCCAGCTGAAGAATGCGGCGTGCCTGGAATGTTGTCGATTGTTCAGGAATCCGGTGGCGGCGTTCCTCCCCGCTAATCTGCCGTCTCCGGAGACACGACGCTCGGAGCGGCCTGCCGGAGCTTTACCCATCGCTTTGATGTCCTGGCCGGTGCGCCTGTGAGGGGTCACATGTTCCCCTGGACCTATGCGGAACAACGCAGTTGTGTCAGGTCCCTTCTTCAGGCCCACTGAGATGAAAAAAAGAGTCAATATGAATTCATCTCATATCCTCTTTGAACTGTCAGCTAAGGAGGCATTAGGGGAGAGGTGACCGTCTGGCAGCGGGTTTGAAAGCTGAGTGTTACTGTGTGCTGAACTGCATGAGAGGTGTTGGATGTGGGAAGTGGCAAGTGTGGGAAGCTGAGGTGTTTGGTGAGGAGAAGGTGACTAAAGATACATGTGATGAATCAACCTGTGGGAAGGGGGAGGGCACTCTGGTCTATGGGAGGGCCATACGTTGTGCTGTGATGCCGTCTGTAGAATTAACTCAGTGGGGATGACCAGGTCTCCTCCCCCACTAGCCCCTGCAACTGGACTCCAGATGAACCCAAGGTTTATTACTGTCCCACACACACACACACATACACACACACACACACACACACACACACACACACACACACACACACACACACACACACACACGAAAAAAAGCAAAATACTTAGCTTACACTACTCAGCCAACACTATTCAATTTATTTCCAGTGCAATGATATGGGCAGGGTTCCCGTGGATCCTTAAAAAGTCTTAGATACAACTTTTGGTTTTTAAGGCCTAAAAAAGTCTTAAATTGTCTGGGATGTCTTGAATTTTCGAAAGGGAGGTATTAAATTTGCGTATGGGACCGTCAGCGAGTGAGCGAGTGCAAGAGAGCGAGTAAAATGTTTCCATCCGGTTTCGTGTATTTAAAAAGCAATGTTATTGACTATAAGGCTACGGGAGGAAGTGTAGTGGTTGCAGAGTGAAGATGTTTTTCACGGGTGTTGTTAAAGGTGTGAAAACGGTAATAATACGTTTTCGTGGTGTAGCCGAGGCCTGAGACCTACACAGGCAGCCTATGTGAGCGGTAGAATGAGCAGGAGAAAGAGTTGGTAAGGCAGTTAGCGATAGGGTGGCCATACGTTCGAATTTAGGCCGGACATATGGATTTTAAAAGCCCTGTCCGGCGTCCGGTGCAGCCTTAAGCTGGACGCTCATTTGTCATTTTTGGAGTTGCGCTGGGCATCTAGAATCTTTGCTCGGACGCAGCATCGTTTCACAAAAAACTATTGCATAAAACAGTTTTAAGTTGTCGTATGTATCTTTTTGCCGTGGTATAGTTAATTTTTTTTTTAGATGTCTTAAAAAGGTCTTAAAAGTCTTTAAATTTTTACTTGGAAAATGTACAGATACCCTGGATGGGATATGTGTACACATTTAAAATAACATGTGCACACTAAGCCATACACCTAAATGCAAATT
>NC_055967.1:35440773-35456479 GCF_018492685.1 Alosa sapidissima
TAACAATTGGAGAGGTTGATTGCTATCAGATACAGCTGAACCACCCCCCACCCCCCAACCCCCCCGGCTTCCCCGAACACAAGCTGGCCAGTGTATGACCCAGCCCCCTCCTCCAGGGTCCAGCACAGCTACTGCAGCACTACACAAAGGCCACGCTGCTCACACACACACACACACATCAGGGCCCAGCACAGCTACTGCAGCACTACACAAAGGCCACGCTGCTCACACACACACACACACACACCAGGGGGCCCAGCACAGCTACTGCAGCACTACACAAAGGCCACGCTGCTCACACACACACACACACACACACACACACACACACACACACCAGGGCCCAGCACAGCTACTGCAGCACTACACAAAGGCCACGCTGCTCACACACCTCCATAATAGGAAGCCGTAGCACTCTGAGGGGCTCGGGAAGGCTAGTCATTTCTGCACTGCTTTCCCTGTAGCTGTAAAGTCACCCACTGACTGGCATAGGGGATTGGCCGTAACCACTGTCCAGGGGTCAGTTAGCACACTCTGCTGATAATGGCTGATGGCTGATAAAGGGGACTGCAGAAGCTGGTCCCGGAGCAGGAGAAAGCGCCGGACACCAAAAAAGCAACCAGAGGGCATCCATCGGCCGCTAAACCACATCCTCGCCACGCTCTGCTGGCGCTGGCAGAGGCAGCTGTGCTGATTAGCAGCCAAATCAGCGCGGTATTGTGCGAAGAGGGGCAGCCTCCTGTTGATTCTGACGCAGGCACGGCGCGCAGGCACGAGCACACCAAGCTGCTGACCTGCACCTTGTAACAAAGCTATCTTCTTTCCCGTCTCGTTTGCAGATTGGATCACACGCTGGGGAAGCCAGGAATGTTTCTGCCAGGTAAACAGAACAGACGAGCTCATCGGTCTCCGTCGCCTGGCGGCCTTCCCTCTGCCTCCCTCCTCCTGCCTCCCCTGCATATGGGGGTTGGGGACTCTGTTCCAATGAAAATAGCTCTTTCTGTGTGTCCGTGATACCGCACCAGATACTGTGTGTGTGTCTTAGATATCAGGGCAAGCACGAGGGTATGTGTTATGTATTGGGCAATACGAGCGTGTGTATGTAGTGTATGCCCGTGTCTTTATTTGTCCTGTGTGTGTGTGTGTGTGTGTGTGTGTGTGTGTGTGTGTGTGTGTAATATGTATCAATTGTGTGTGTATGTATGCCCGTGTCTTTATTTGTCCTGTGTGTGTTTGTGTGTGTGTGTGTGTGTGTGTGTATGTGTGTGTATGTGTGTGTGTGTGTGTGTGTGTGTGTGTATGTGTGTGTGTGTGTGTGTGTGTGTGTAATATGTATCAATTGTGTGTGTATATATGCCCGATGTGTGTGTTGTTTTAGTGAACACTGTGTACTTTCCACTCAAATCCACACCAGCGGCAACGTTACCCAAAGCCACCCCATGTGTGTAAACATCTCCTGGCTGACCTGCAGCTGTAACGTGGTTAAACAGATTCATGATCGGACATTGTATTGGATTATGGAGCCAGCTGAGGCCTCAGCTCCCCCACGTGCTCCTTGAGCTTTACCACCCTGGCAATCATGCTCAAAACTTGATTATGAGCACACACACTCACACACACACACACACCCAGAGAGAGAGAGTGAGAGAGAACACTGAAACACTTTTCAATGTGTCCTTCATAACAGACATAAATATTTTTATAAGGTTATGGAGAAGTCAGCGGAGGACACACACACATGCAAACAAACACACACACACACACACTCACAGGGCCACTGTTGCCAGTTTTTGGGGAAATTAAATCAGACCAATCAGATAAATGCTCACAGCTCCAAGACTTTGGAGAAATTGGGCGGAAAAATATGTTGGTTTCTGTCACACCAAATGTCATAGTAATAGTCTGTGTCTGTGTCTGTGTCTGTGTGTGTCTCTCTACGTGTGTGTGTGTGTATGTATGTGTGTCTGTAGATGTGTGGTTGTATACCATGTACTATGGTTGCGTTCTTGTTTGCGTTCTATATATAAGACTTCTGGTCAAATATTCTGAGCCATACACAGAATGTCTCATAAAAGCCTATTCTGCTAGGATGGAAATAAACATAAACTGGGTGCGTGTGTTTTACTGTGCTGGGCTTTTACTTTGAAGTCTGAATTGTTGTTGTTTTTGTTGTGTTCCCGTCCGCAGAGAAAGGCGTAGACAAAGAGTATCACACCGTTGGAGCCAGACTGATCAGGCTGGAGGATAAGGTAAGCATCCGGCTCCACCCCAGCCCCCCACCCTAGCTCTGTTAGGGGACGGGGCTGTGGCTGGACGGCCTGCCAGCGATCAGATCTCCGGCCCAGCCTGATGAAATCAGGTCCCCGTGCTGGAGGTGTTTTGTCTGGGTTGGGGCGTGGGTCCCCTTGGATGGGTTGAAAAAGACACGGTTCTGCTAGCGTCGCCGCGACGACGAGTGTTATCTTCTTCAGGCATCTTAAATCTAAAGCTATCGCCACCAGCATGCGACAAGGTGAACTCTTTGTTGTTTGCCGTTTGTTCTTTTTAAACATGTATTTATTTATTTATTTATTTTTTTGATCTGCTTTTTGTGTGTGAGGTTGGTGGAAGGTCAGGCCTGTGCCCCCCCCCCCCCCCCCCCCCCCACACACACACACACACACACACACACACACACTCTGCATCATGGGTTTTCCACTCCGGGCTTCTATCGGTTATCTTCCTAAACAAGTTTGGGGGAAATAAACAGTAAGGGAGGAGAGCCATTTAGAAAGGCATTACCTTAAAAAAGGCTGACGTCCATTGCACGGAAGGCGGGAGAGAGGTTGAACCGATTAGTTTTATTTTCCATTTAGGGACTTAAAGTTGAGTGCAAAAAAAAAGAAAATGAGATAGAGAAAGAGGAGAGAGAGAGAGAGAGAGACGCCGTTTGAAAGAGACATAAGTAGGATAAGTGTGGGTGGCTACAGCTGTGTGTTAAAGCACTTCGGCTGTGTAGAGTGTGCCTGCTGGAACTGGATGGCCATTCACATAATTGTGCTTACCCTACAGTACATCAGCTATTACATTCTATTCTATTTCTATTTCTGCGTGTGTGTGTGTGTGTGTGTGTGTGTGTGTGAGTCTATGTGTGTGTGTATGGGTGTAGGTGTTGGTTATATAGGTATATGGTTTAGCATGGATGGGAATAATTATTCTGTAATATAAACACCCATACACATACGCGCGCGCACACACACACACACACACACACACACACACACACACACACACACACACACACACACACACACACACACACTGCCGGGACTGTTCATTTGTGAGTAAGTTTGTGTGGATGGGTACATCTTGCTTCAAGTATACTCATGTCAATGTGTGTATGTCCATATTTGGTCACAATTTTTTAAGTGGTCTGTTTTTCCCCTGCAAACTCTTTGTTCTATTGACAGTGTGGAATAAGCTTAAGCGAGTGGATAACTCATTTATGTGAGATGATATTGCAAATGTTTGTTGAGAAGTAATACATTTGAGAGGTTGTTGATCATTAGGGCTAGTTGAGGTATTTAAAAGTTTGCTTATTGTTTATTTGCGTGTTTCTTAAATTGCTACTTTTTACACAAATGGGCAGTACATATAAGTATTACCCTATATATGTTTTTGTTTTGTTTTGTAGCCTAGTATTTCATAGTACACTTACACTTACTCATTGGTGATGTGTTTTTCGGTTCTGTTTCTGTTTGTGTACCTCTTTGTGGGATACACTATGTAGTGTCATATCACGAAAACATGCACTCTACCCAGTAATAAATCTGTGCAAAACCGAGCCAGAGCATAAATGTCCAACAAACCACAGGTTGTTGTGTCAGCCCATGTGGCTCTTGCATCATACTGTACTGCTGAGTGATTCATTTAACCCTGGCCTCTCTGTAATTGGCTGGTTTGAATTCACTGGTGCATGTCTAATTGAAAAGGCCTGCAAGGTTGCGTGTGTATGAGTGAGTGTGTACTTCTGTCTGTGTGTGCATGCTGGTGTGTTTCTTCCTGTGTGCATGTGTGTGTGTGGACACTTAACATGTGTATTGTGTATGTGTGGACACTTAACATATGTATTGTGTGAGAGAGCGGTTATGTGGTTGAGTTTGAACTTGACTGAGTATTTTAATATATATGTGTATTTTTGTTTGTTTGTTTGTGTACATGTGTGCGTCTGTGTGCACGCGTGTGTAAAGGGCCAGGGTACAATCATGACGCCAGACGTTAATGGTCCCTGACCGAGGCTTATCCCGACGGACCAGATGAGGGCACACTCTCACACACACACACACACACACACACACACACACACACACACACACACAGTGGGGGCGGCCCTTAGCCTCCTGTGAGCCCTCTCACTCTCTGGCCCATTAGCTCTGCTGCTGTTATGATTGCCATCTCCTGATTGGTAGCGCAGAGCTGCGTCTAAATAGCGCGGCCCCCATTCCCCCAGGGCCACACAGCACTGTACAGCCACCGACACAGAGCCTAAGCGAAAGTGAAGAATCCCAAATGAGCCGAACCCTGGAGTTTGGGGGGGGGGGGGGGTGAAGAATCCCAAATGAGCCAAACCCTGGAGTTTAAGGGACTGGGGGGGGGGGGGTGAAGAATCCCAAATGAGCCGAACCCTGGAGTTTAAGGGGGGGGTGAAGAATCCCAAATGAGCCGAACCCTGGAGTTTAAGGGACGGGGGGGGGGGGGGGGTGAAGAATCCCAAATGAGCCGAACCCTGGAGTTTAAGGGACGGTGGGGGGGGGGGGGGTGAGAGGGAGGCGTTTGGATACTACCCTCTTTTGCTGTCTTTCCCTTTCATTCTCTCTCTCTCTCCTCTCTGTCTCTCACTCTCTCTCCATCTCTCTCCCTTTTTCCTTCTCTCTCTCTCAATCTATTTCTCCCTCTCTCTCTCTCCTCTCTGTCTCTCTCCCTCTCTCTTTCTCCTTCTCCCTCTCTCTCTCTTTCCCCCTCTCTCTCTTCCCCCCCCCCCCTCTCTCTCTCCCTCTCTCTCTCTATCTCTCTCTCTCTCTCTTGCGGTGAAGCTCAACCCCACTCAGAGAGCCATGTGGATTCCATGAGACTCAGCTCTCCCGGGTCGAGCCTGAAGCGGGAGGGCTCTTGAGCGCACATGCTAATGACTCTCTCTCTCTCATGCCACCGTCTCCATATATAGAGAGTGTGAGCAAGACAGTGAACGCGAGAATGAGCGAATGAGCGAAACAGAAAGGGCGGGAAGGGAGGGAGAGAGGAAGACTTGGCAGACGGAGTGAGAGAGAGAGAGAGCAAGAGAGAGAGAGAGAGCGCAAAAGTGTGAGAGACAGCGAGAGAGAGAGAGAGAGCGAGAGAGAGCAGAGAGGGAGAGAGAGTCGAAAGAGGAGGTAGGGTGTAAGACAGAGGGAGGAGAGGGGGGGGGCAATAGATTGCGAGGGAGGGAGTCAGAGATTGGAGACAGACTTGTTGTGACATGGTTACGGTGTCGAGGCACACCTGGTACTCTATCGCTCGTGTGTGTGTGTGTGTGTGTGTGTGTGTGTGTGTGTGTGTGTGTGTGTGTGTGTGTGTGTGTGTGTGTGTGAAACGAGGGCCTCTCCGTGCCCTAGAGGCGGCAGGTGCGTGTACCCACTGACCTCCAGCTGAGTGCATTCCAGCCTCTACGTCTCATTGTTTTTTTGTTTTGTTTTGTTTCTTTTCCCCTCTCCTCCGTGATACCAGCCATGTGCTGCAGATAGCAGCCCTGTGCACAGGCTCCGTCTCCACCTCGCTGCCACAGACCTTCCCAGAAACTCACCAGACCGTATCTGGAGCGAGATTTCCCCCTAATCACACAGTATCCACTGCAGCAGAACACAATCAGGCTATAAATATGCTCCATTCTGAGATTCTGAGAAATGGCGCGGGGGGGGCGCACTGACCCGCACATCAGTGGGTTTGGGGTTATCTGGTTACGTTGGCACAGAAAAGTCACAGTCAGGGATTTTTGCCCAGACCTGAACCCAACAAGCTCAAGAATATAGAACAATGATTGAGCATGTTTGGTTGTTATGAATGCTGTTCCAGTGTTTATTTGGAAATCAGAAATCACAGGCGTCTCCTATTCAGTAAATAGTTAAAAACTATTTTTACTGAATAGTATTTTTACTTTTAATAGTTAAAAAAAATATTATAAACACTTGGCATTAAGATGTCACTGCAGCGTTTACTAATATTCATTATTTAAAATGTATTTCATGTAATGTCAGGGCTGATGTAATTGTGTATTGAATCATGGGGCCTCCTGTGCCTCCTCCCTCTAAGGTTTGTATGGTGTGTGTGCAGGGTGTAGCTGACCAGATGGTTTATGTTTGTGATGCAGTTCTGCCATGCGAGGGTGGAGGCGTTCTGTTTACTTTGCTGTCAGATTGATGATATGGAGCTGAAAGGGTTACTGGGTGTCAGATGTTTTTCTAGGCACACACTGTTTTATGTATAAATATGCTCCGTACCAAATATTCTTCTGTAGAAATATAAGATATTAACTTTGAAACTGTATAAATATGCTCCGTACCAAACATTCTCCTGTAGAAATATAAGATATTAACTTTGAAACTGTATAAATATGCTCCGTACCAAATATTCTCCTGTTGAAATATAAGATATTAACTTTGAAACTGTATATTATATATGATCTGTATGCAGATGATATTGTGTTTGATTTTGGGTATTTTTGTGTTTGTATGCATGAGCAGTGTTTTTTGTGTGCCTGTGTGTGTGTTTGTGTATCTGTGTGTGTGTGCAGGGATGGGCAAAAATGCATCTTTAAAATGAATTTTAAAATAAAATATCAAATACACTAATTTTAAGTGTATCCATGTATCAAAATAAAATACTGTATTTTTGTATTTTCAAAATTCTAAAGAATACTCTTCAGAAGGAGCATAAAGGGCAGCCGTGGCCCACTGGTTAGCACTCTGGACTTGGAACCGGAGGGTTGCCATGGCCCACTGGTTAGCACTCTGGACTTGGAACCGGAGGGTTGCCATGGCCCACTGGTTAGCACTCTGGACTTGGAACCGGAGGGTTGCTGGTTCGAGCCTCGGCTGAAGTGCCCTTGAGCAAGGCACCTAACCCCTCACTGCTCCCCGAGCGCCGCCGTTGAAGCAGGCAGCTCACTGCGCCGGGATTAGTGTGTGCTTCTGTTCACTGTGTGTTGTTTGTGTTTCACTAATTCACTGATTGGGTTAAATGCAGAGACCAAATTTCCCTCACGGGATCAAAAAAGTATATATACTTAATGCTTACTAAAATCACTGTGCAAACCTACCGTCTGTCTAATCTATTCCTTCATCTCTACACTGAAGTGGACAGTGTTTGAGAGCAGCAGCTTTTCTCTGCCTACGACACATGCCATAACCCTACAAACGATCAATACATCTACTATGCTGACCTGCCTGTTACATCTCATAGCCTAAGTACTGTATCAGAGATGCACTCACAACTGAACTTGTCAAGTGGTACAAAGTGGAGACAAGTCTCTGACATTGTCAGTGCCCAGATTGCTTGATATTACACTGTTTAACACTGTCGATCGGGAAGGATCATGACCATTTTAGTTGTTTTTTAACTAACTGGGTACCGTGTTCGCTCTAAATGGTATTATATTGACGCCAAGGGGGATAAATATAATTTTTTCATTGTGTTGGTTTAGGTAATACATGGGCAACGTTTTGAGCAATATTGCTGGGAAACCACGTAACTGGTTCAAGAAACTGATGAATAAAGTTCTCAAGAAACTTGAGGTTGATGTGAGAGGAAGTGTATTGTGTGTGTTAGCAACCTACACGTGACTCATCTTGCACTGGATCATCTTCCTGAATCTTTTGGTTTTACCAAAAATATTTGGCAGTATTTTTAAACTACAAAAATACACACCTATAAAGTATTTTGATACAAAATACGAAAACCATTTTCTTCAACCAAATAAAATAGAAATAGCAAAATACTATTTTGTATTTGAAATACGGATTTTGAATACATGTATCATAAATACTGCCCATCCCTGTGTGTGTGTGTGTGTGTGTGTGTGTGTGTGTGTGTGTGTGTGTGTGTGTGTGTGTGTGTGTGTGTGTGTGTGTGTGTGTGTGTGTGTGAGTTTGAAAGCATGATTGCCCTTCTTTCTCTTCTCTAACCACAGTGCTTTTGCTTTTATGTGCGGCTCTGGTGGCCACAAGCTTTCCCCTCAGGCGCTGGACAATGAGCGGCCTTTGACTGGCCGTACTCTGTGTGGTCAGAGTGTCTCCAAGTTTTCCGTGGCCTCTCTCTGGGTTTTGTGTGTGTGTGTGTGTGTGTGTGTGTGTGTGTGTGTGTGTGTCTGTGTGTATGGCACACGCATTAGCATGAAAGTAGCCCGCCTCGTCCTCTCCTCAGTGGTTGCGTAGCGTGTGAGCGGTCCAGGCTTTGAGTAATACTCTATTAATACGTCCATCCGCTGCGCTGGTGGACAGTGATTTATATACCTGTCGGACAAAGCCGCACATCACAACAAACACGCCTATTCTCCTGGGCCCTGCAGCTTTTGATGCGTGCCTCTGAAACAGAGCTTTTTTTTATGAAGATGGATTGCGCTCCAGCACACCATCAAGGCCTCTGACGGTCAGGATGACAAATCGTAAGAGACGGGCCTGAACATAGCCCATTTGAGTAGAAAATGGCTTTAAAATGAGTCTGTGGAGTAAGAATACTGTGGGGTTTTTTTGGTGAGATGAAGACTTCTTTTTCACAAGGCCAGAGTTGTGTTTCATGAATGAATGAATGGATGAAAGAAGGTTAGCCTGGCGGGATTGGTCGAGGAATATGCCAACCCTTGCTCTTTCTTTCTTTTTTGAAATGCAGAGTGGGATTTGAAATTGCCCTTCTCCTCCAGAAGCACCTTGTCTCCTAGACCTGACCGTGTCCCCACCTCCCCGGCAGCATAAAGCCAAACCGTAAATTGCCACTTTTGATTACATTAAGCGCGCACAGCGCCGGCAGCATAAAGCCCAACCGTAAATTGCCACTTTTGATTACATTGAGCGCGCACAGCGCCGGCTTAATGTCTCCCAAGTAATGAGAGTGGAGAGCAAGGTGGGTACGAATTCAATTTCCATTGGTCAAGATTTATGGGCGAGATCAAAGGGTTAAACGGGTTTAAATCCTCCATCAGCCTGTAATGCGGACTCCTTTTGACACTTGTTTTCACACAGTGTGTTAATATTTGTGCTATAGAATTTCCACGTCCCATAAGTCAACATGCGCAGCAATGCGGTTGGGGAAGACAGGAAGTGGGGGGGTGAAGGGAGTCGAGGCTTCAGAAATCGAATGAGTAATCCTGCCCAAAAGAGACAGTGAGAGAGAGAGGGGGGGGGGGAGCCTATGTCATGACATTGTAATGGGGCAGAGTGTGTTGTCTGTAAGTGATGCCAGTGGTGCATAGCAGGAATATTTGACGTTTTTTGTTTGTTTGTGAGAAGTCCATCTGCAAAGCATTTCCATGGTCTGAGCTGAACACCATCTACCCTTCCCTCCCGGACCCCCTTGTTTATACTGTCCCTCCAGACACACACACACATGCATAAACACACCCATAAACAGACACACACATGTACACAATCACACCCATACACAGATGTACACATATACATAAACACACGCGTTTAGAAACGCATGTGCACACACACACACACAAACACACGGCTGTGGTTCCTGCGACCATCTCAACAAGCTGTAAACACCCAGCCCCTCACACACATAGTACTGTTGTCTTTTCCATTCTGCCATAAACACACCCGGCTAGTGCACACACACACGTGGAGATACCCACACACAACAACCCCAGCCTCCAAGCACATCCACATTATCATCACCCAGCCAGCCAGCCGGCATCAGACAAGCACAGACATTAGTCCAGCTCATTAGTCCAGCTCCTAGAGGCCTGTCCAAGCTCCACGCCACTACCTTCCCTGAGTGCCCCCAAGCCTGCTGTCCTCTCTCCCCCATTCTCCCAGCCATACTCCCTCCTCACCCACCGGGCTCCAGATACTGATCCAGCCTTCCAGAAAGCTCCCCTCCGGCTACAGACTTGCCTAATGAGGCCTGCTTTTCAGAGCTGTGGAGGAATTGCCCCTCCACACCCACGTACCCCAACAATCTCACCCTGAAAAGCCCAATCCACCCCTTCCTTTCCCCTCACACCCCCCAAAAAGGAAGAGCCCAATTTGAGCAGCGTCTCTTCTCACACGTGTGACGACACCGTCATAAATTCGTCCAGGGTGTGTATTCCCTGGTAGACACCCCTCCCTGGTCAACATTAATGAGTCTCCTGACACATGAGCGCAGAGTAGAGATGGAGAGCACTGGGCCAGCAGCTCTCACTCTCCCACTCCCCTGCACTCGCCCACACACTGGGCCAGGGGCGCTTATCATCCACCATTGCAGCGCAGCTCAGCACAGCACAGCACAGCACAGCACAGCACAGCACAGCCCTGCTCAGCACAGCACAGCTCAGCACAGCACAGCACTGCACAGCACAGCACAGCACAGCCCTGCTCAGCACAGCACAGCACTGCACAGCCCTGCTCAGCACAGCACAGCACAGCACTGCACTGCACAGCACAGCACAGTGCTCTTTGGTTGTGGATGGAGCGAGAGATTGGAGGATGCCTGGAGCCGATGAGTGAGGGTGTGGATGAACACGTCTGGAGACAGTGGGGTGTGCTGGAATATGGAGGTCAGCCCAGCCCAGTCTCGTCCACACCCATTTCCTGGGGAGCTCCTCAGCGGAACCTTTTACAGCTCCCGCTACCCCAACAACCAGCCATCACGGAGGCTTTTAAACAGAGCCAATTGGGGGCAGTAACTGGACAGGGTTAAATGTTTTGGGTGGAGTTTGAATGTCCTGTAGGATAGATTTGGAGTGTGTGTTTGGGGGTGGGTTGTTTACTCTTTAAGACGACTGGATCAAACAACATTACTGTTGGAATGACCCCTTATAGTAGGTAGAGAAGTATAAAAGAAATGTTGGTCTAACATGCAAAAACATGTTAGTAGCTTGTTAGTATTATCATCAGATTGGTCTCACACAGATGTCAAAATAGAAATACTTGTCTTTTTATTGATGTTGATAACTGGTGAGAATGCTCAGTCAGCGGTGACTGGCCTGTTGCCATGTTAACACCGAGTGGCCTTCCACGCTTGCAGGACATGTGGCATTAGCACAGGGCTCCACACTCTGTGCGCATGACGTGCATTCTGAGATCACTTGATGTAGAGATTATCCCCTTCTACCACCTCGCTGCATCTAATCCCATTTGGATTTCCTGCCTTGCGAGTCCTTCCCCCTTTTCTTCTCTTCTCTTCTCTTTTCTTTTGGTGATTTTCACCAAAACAGTTTCATTTCAATCTCCAGCATTTCCGCCACTAGAAAGTATTGCAGTAGTTTGGGGTCAGGTTTGGTTCTTTGGTTTTGCTCTCAGGAATCCATTTTTGAGCAGGCTTGTCTCTTTCCATGCTGCCTATCTCTCTCTCTCTCTCTCTCTCTCTCTCTCTCTCTCTCTCTCTCTCTCTCTCTCTCTTTCTCTCTCCCTCTCTCTCTCTCCCTCTCTCTCTCTCTATCTCTCTCCCTCTCTCTCTCTCTCTCTCTCTCTCTCTCTCTCTCTCTCTTCCTCCTTCTCCCTGAGCTCAGGTCCAGCTGGCACAGAGGCCTGTCCTAGCCGGCCCTGCCTTTCTCTTTTTCTCCTTCTCTCTCTCTCTCTCTCTCTCTCTCTCTCTCTCTCTCTCTCTCTCTCTCTCTCTCTCTCTCTCTCTCTCTCTCTCTTTCTCTCTCTCTCTCTGTCTCTCTCTCTCTCGTTGCCGGGGCTGATATATGTTTGGCTGCTGCGCAGGAGCCAGGCTGCACAGAGTGGACTAAACAAAGAGAGGAAACTTGGCATGGCGGTCGCCTGTCCGCTCGCTCGCCTTGCCGCTCGCTCGCTCGCTTACTGTAATCGCCTCTACTATACTCACAGGCCATTCACAAGCCAGCCTGGGCCACGGACCCTCCCGCTCTGTCTAGACCAAACCGGACAAAAATGCTAAGAGCTGAGGGAGCTGAGAGCCCTCACATCCTTTTGCATGGCTATTCTTTAAATCAAAGGTTATCCTACGGTTATCCCACAGTTGATCAAACATTTCCTGTGGACGCCCAGACCATGCATGCCCCTTTGATTACCTGAGCGCCATTCTTTAAAGTTCTAGCCCCACTCTTCCCCTCTGTGGAATTCCCATCTGATTTGAAAAGATTCTCAGGGACAAAGGGATTTGAAGTGAATTATACGTCAACATGCAGAGATGAAGTGCACATCTGTTATTTAAAGCCACATATCTACCAGGGCAGAGTTCACTTGTCATAAATCAAGCGGTGTAGTGCCCAGCGTCGCCATGCTGTCTCCCAGGCCTCTCTGGTGTTACAAGCGTTTGGCGGGGTCCCGCTACACGGCCGTAAACACACACACTACATTTCCCCTTTAATTAGTCGCCCCGTCTCCAACCCGAAGTTTATATTTTTACACATATATTTTATTGTGGCGCTCCTACACCAGGCTCCTACACCAGCTCGTCTCGCCTCTGACTCCCCCCCCCCCCCTCCCCTCCACTAACGAGGCTCTCGAGCCCCAGAGGAGGGCAAGTTAGAGTTGTTCGGGGAAGGAGGTGAAGGAGGAGGAGGAGGTGAAGGAGGAGGTTGTTGTCAGCGAGTGAAGTTTTTTTGCTTTAACTGGTCCTGCTTGCAGTTTGTCTTCCCCGTGCTGCGAGCTCTCCTGGTGCCACCCCCTCTCCCCCTCTCTGGTGCCACCCCCTCTCCCCCTCTCCTGGGGCTCAGTCTGCTGTAAATCAGTCTGCTCCGCGGGGGGAGAAATGTAAACCAAGCGACTCCTAGCCGTGGAAATCACTACAGAGACTGTAGAGAAGTGTAAATGTCACTGTTAACCTTTCACTGTAGTCTGTGTTTGTGTGTGTGTTAGGGCTGGGCGATATGGCTGAAAACTGTATCACGATATAAGTATTTCATATCGGTTCGATATTGATAATTATTGATTTTTAAAAAAATCTATTTCAATAAGGACACTTTTTTTTTTTTTACTTAACCTTCCTCTGATTTTAATCACCTCAGTTATCAATCAAAGCAAACAGGGAAAATAAATAGCAACACAATCAAGAAAAAACACTCAAATAAATAAATGTGCACATAAGTCTGAATGAAAAGCAGTTACTGGTTGAAGCCTGGAAATATTGTAAACAAAGTAGCTTAATTTGCTAGTTTATCATAGTCTACTGGTTAGACTGTTCAGTTTCCCCACGTGTGTTTAAGGGCCTGTCCACACGGAGGCGCTTTTTAGGTTAAACGCAGAGGTTTTGCTTCGTCTTGGCCAAGCGTCCAAACGAATCCTGTAAACGCACTGCCCGAAACCGCACTTTTCTGAAACCTGGTCCCAGAGTGGAGAAATCTGAAACCGTAGCCCGTTTGAGTTCGTTTAGACAGCGAAACCGCACATCCTGCTTGCATATCGATGATGTCATCGCCACACCTCAGCTGCCCTGGACTTGCACTTATAGTATTGCCTAACAATACTAGTTTTCATACATGACATTACCTACGATTACACTCCGTTAAGATAAATATCACAACTGATGCTGCGCAGCGCCGATAGCTTATGACTTGGTGGACTGAACACTGTTTTTCCCCGGTGTTTTTTTTATGCATTCTAGCTACTGTCGCGACGCGAGAGAACTTAAGTTATTAGGAAAGTGCGGTGTAAGTTTAGGCTACATTAATTTGTGCGTAGTGCCAGTGTCATTCATTTATTTTACATGTCTTACAACATATATATAGTGAAATCAGATATAAGCATACAAAGACGCTTAGAACTCACGTTAAGCCGATGGTAGCACACTGAATGGGAATGCACGATTTGATGCTGGCAAAAGTATTGACTGTTACTAACGAAGGTTTTAATAGCAATATTATAAATGTGGCGACAGAATAGCCTAGAACTTGGGGTAAGCCTTGCGTTTAGTAGCCTAATTGCGGTGATAGCCAAAACTAATGTGAATCACAGACTATCCTACAACCAAAGAAAGTAAAGGTGATTAGTAGGCCTACCTGCATTAGCCAAATAAAGGACGGGACTGCACCCTTCACAAACCGTAAAATAAAGTTTATTAGTTTTACAGTTGACTACAGTTGACAGTTCACCATCAGTCCACACAAACAATTCTGGTTTCCTTGCACTAGCCATTTCGCCGTAGCCTATTCTGTCTGTTTTTAAAGCGCACGTTTTGCAAGTTTTGGTGAATTTCTGTAAAGACACAGTGCCACCTATAGGCCTGGGGGTATGAAGTAACGTGTTGAGTCGTGTTGAGAATGGATCCGTTTGGACGCAAATATTCTTGATACGGTGTCCAGGGAAGACGGAGGAAAAAAAGATCGGTTTGGTACGTGTGGACTAGGCCTAAGTTTCAAATTAATACTTTTTCTCCTTGGGACAGGACGTTTGAGGACGTTTGCATCGGGATTGAAATGATTAGAACTTAGCAGTCAATTTGAATGCAACAGTTTTGAACAAATTTGTGCAACGTGCTAATGATGCTAACCGGATTTAATAGCAATTTAGCCAGTCGTCTTGCACGATTGTGAATGTTTGGATTACATGTGCATGAGGAGGGATGCGCCTGTGAGAGGGAGAGAGAGAGAGAGCACGGGGCAAGGACTCATTAAGAGTCTGAGTTGAGGTAGGCCTACTTCTATCGCTAGATGCAAGATATTTAGCCTATTTATTTATGGACAACGTAAGGCGGGAGGTGTGTGTTTTAATTATCGAATGTTCTATCAAACGTATTTTTATTGATGTCTATTGCGATACATATCGCTATAATTTTATCGCCCAGCCCTAGTGTGTGTGTGTGTGTGTGTGTGTACTGTATATATGTGTGTGTGTATGTGTGCGTGTGTGTGTGTGCGTATGTGTATATTTGTGTGTGTGTGTGTGTGTGTGTGTCTGTGTGCACATGCATTCTCATGTGCCTCTGGGTGTATGTGTGTGTGTGTGTGTAAGTGTGTTTAACCTACTCCAAGGGAACTCGTAAAAAAGCATAAATCTCTTTTAAAATGAGCCACAGTGCACGGAACATGCGTTTAACTTAGTAATGCATAGTTAGGCACCAAAAAACATTTGCTCACCAAGCCATAACTGCTGCCGATATTTTTCCACCAAGGACTTTCTCTTACACAGAGAGAAGAAAAAAAAACAGAGAGGGATTCTGATGAAACAAGCAAAGGTCGGTGCTCCTCTCACTTGTACACAACTCAGATGTGAGCATGGTGAAGAAAGAGCAAGAAGAGAAAGAGAGAGAGAGAGGAGGAAGAGAGAGAGAGAGAGAGAGAGGAGGAAAGAGAGAGAGAGGAGGAGGAAGAGTGAGAAAGAGAGAGAGAGAGGAGCAAGAGAGAGAGAGAGAGAGAGGAGGTAGAGTGAGAAAGAGAGAGAGAGAGGAGGAAGAGAGAGAGAGAGAGAGAGAGGAGGTAGAGTGAGAAAGAGAGAGAGAGGAGGAAGAGAGAGAGAGAGAGAGAGAGAGGAGGAAGAGAGAGAGAGGAGGAAGAGTGAGAAAGAGAGAGAGAGGAGGAAGAGAGAGA
>NC_055967.1:35464179-35471679 GCF_018492685.1 Alosa sapidissima
TTATTTTGCCTTGAATTAAATATTTTGCCATTACAGTCACTTTGTACTGACCTCTTTTTCCTTCCCACAGTTGGGTATTTTTTTTTTTTTAAGTTTGACTTTCTAAGTATTAAACTAGCTGTTTTAATCAGACCAGTGTCATGCTGGGTTTTTAGTCAGAATGGCTGGGGGAACCTTCTGAGACAAGCAGCTCAAGTGTGCTTGATTAACATGTTCTTTACTCAGTTGGCACATGCTCTTGGACATGCACAAAACCGTCTGGCATTATGACCTGTACAGTCAGTTGGCAAAGTGCTACGGTTTATCCAGGTGATAATACAGTTTTCACCTTCAACTGTGTGCAGATTTTAGTCTGGAGTCTGGGATTACTCACACAAAGAGGACAGTCATCCCTCTGCACACTCACTGTTTGAACAATCTGCTGCTCTTACGTGCGTGCAGACCTTCATTCTGCCCTCAGCCCTAGACCTTGTGTCTACCTCCATCTGGGCTGGAGGGACTTGAAGAACATGTATAAATAGCCCCTTCTCCTGCAGGCCAGCAGAAAAAAATGCCAGCTGCTTGTAAATCAGACACTTATAGCTCTTCATTAAAAGGTAATTGTAGAACATAATGGTGTAATTGTTGTTTTCTACACACTAAGCCAAGGGGGATTCTCAAATGCACACCTGAACCATTGTTTTATTCATTTACAAATCAAAACTAGCACCTATCCTTTGCAGCCCAACTTCAATTTCACCATTTGCATTTCATCAACCATCGAGTGTACATTTCTTCCCAGGGGGGGCCAAGGCATATCATTTTTCTCACCCCTATAGGCAGGAGGGTGGCGGGGGGTGGGGGGGGGGGGTTAAGGGGTCAGGGCATTGTTTAGTGTCATAAATCAATGCAGCATTTAGTGACCAAGTGAATGTGTGCGTTTAGAAGTCGAGACTCCTGTGCAGTAAATCTGCCGCTGGAATAGCGAGGAGTGGAAAGGGGATTCTGGAGACACTTTGCAGCGGCGACACCGATCGGAAATTGGGCACCTACAGACACGTCCATCAAAACAAGCAGACGTATCTTGACTAAGGTTTCAGGTGTTCACCCGACCCCACCCAGAGCCGCACAGACTCTCCAGAGCTCAAGGCATTAGCATATATGGGTTTTTGTTGCGACTCAACTCAACCACAGCTATGGTCAGTTTTTTTTTTGTCTGTTTTTTGTTTTTCTCTTCTCATTCTGTCCATTGAGTCACAGAAAAACGTCAGTACACAAATGCAATTATATGTCAGGTCTGATATGGCTGAGAGGATTCTGAACAAACGACAAAAAGAAAACTAAAAAACACGCGTCTAAGTGGCTCGCTCAAATGAATTAAGGGCTATTTTCAGGCTTGTAAATGCAGTGGTTTGTTTCTGCTGATGCGATGTGTGTGGGAGTCATTATGTGTACAGTGGTCACATCCAGACCTCCTTTTGAATCCTCTTTCTTTCCCATGGTTCCACTTTTTGCTGACTACTTGGGACAGAATCTCTGTCCCCATTGGATTTATTCTCCCGCTCTTTTGCTTTCTCACTCTCTCTCTCTCTCCCCATTCTTCCTCTCTTTTCTCTTGCTTTCTCCCTGTCTCGGACGATCGTCTCTCTCTGTGATGATTTTAATTAATGTGCCGTGCTCTCTTGCGAGGCTTTGTTGCTTTCCCGCTCCTCTGATGTGTGCTGTGTTGGTTTTTCAGGGCCATTCCTCAAGCAATTTGCGAGAGGCAAAACAAAGAGGAGCTTGTTGGGGCCTCTAGCTGATTGAATATGAGTACTTGTGAACGTTCCCATGGGTACAAGCCCAAGCCCCGACTTTATGCATGTATACGGCAGTCTAAGTTGTGTGTTGTGTATGTTTGAGTGTGTGTGTGTGTGTGTGTGGGGAGGCGGGGGGTGGTGAGTATCAAACAGCAGTGGAGGGACACACAAGGACAGAGACTGTGACTGAGAGAGAAACTTGGACGAGCGCCATGTGTTTATCTATGGTGAGTGCGACGTAGGGCAACTCTACACTTACTACCAGTGGAAGGGGGGAGGGGGAATTTGCACGGGTGGGGGGGGGGGGGGGGGGGGGGTCCCTCAGTTTCCCGACAGCGTGCTGGCAAGCGAACGCACAACACACCCAGGCCATAAACACGCAGCGCAGTCCGGGTCAGTTCACTTTCCTCCTTAATGTGCGCCATTATCTGGACACACTGGACCGGGTGTCTCCACGGCTGATGAGGCATCTCAACAACAGCTCCCGCAGCCGACAGCTAGCCACCAACGCAGGGGCTGGATCACGTAGACAGTGCAGATAGGAGGATCCTGTATCAGTCATTTTATAAGGTTAATGTCAACGTCGGGGAAACCGGACCCCTCGCACCTCCCACCACCATCACCCCCCCACCCCACCCCACTCCTGCCCCCCCCTGCACAACACAATGCCCTCTCCCTGTGTGGCTGGGCACTTGCGAAACAGAAAACCCTCGGTGGTTTGCAGCGAGAGGAGAGCCTACTCCCTCTGTTATCTTTCTCTCTCTTACTCTCTCTCTCTCTCTCTCTCTCACTCTTTCTCCTGGCCCTGGTGCACATGCTGTCTGGACTGAGGCCCTCTCTCCGCTCTGGTCCATGGCCACTTTGCATTTCGTCATGGCATGCCACATGCATGCTATCTCCTCCATCATTCAGTGCGGCCGCAAAGCTGTCAACGGCCCCCAAGGCCATTGCGCTAAGTAGCGGTCATATTGCATTACGGGGATATGCCAGGGAGATTGACTTTCTACCTGGCCCATTGAAACAATGCCTGCTCCTCTGACTCGCCCACCCTTGGGTGTGTGTGTGTGTGTCGGTGTGTGTGTGTGTAGGTGTGTACCCCCTCAGGGAGCACCAGGGCATGCTGGGCCTCTGCCTATTTTCCACTCCTCTGGTGGCATGTATGTGTGTGTGTGTGTGTGTGTGTGTGTCTGTGCGTGGCTATGGTGTTGACAGGTGGAGGAGTGTGTGCTTGTCCGTGAGTTGTTGTTTCTGAGGGACATGCTGCACATCACACTACAGTGCTAAAGTGTACTGTGTTTGGTTAGTATTGTTACGTTATGAATTTGCATTCATGCTATTGCCTTCCTACTGATCTCACTATAGGTTGAAACAAAAGTATGCGGTTATCTGGACAGAAGCTGATAATTGCTGCATATAACTTCATCTCAGTCAGTATCTCCCACAGTTACGAGTCACCGCAGTTCAACTTTGCATGGCTTTTCCCAACAGGGCTTATATGCTGAGGCTAAACTTGGCTGCAGTTCAGCAGTGACATTCAAAGCCACAATAGGTAGTGCTTTTCACAAGAGATGAAATGAGCACAAATCACCCATTAGGACTGATTGACCGTTTGTGAGAGCATACAGAGCTCCAGGCGCTGCCATGCCCCGTTCAGCCAATGATCCAAAACAGGGTGTTGTTTTCTATTCTAATATTCGGATTCACAGTCATCCTTTCATCTTCACACCCACTACTATTTCTCTGATGTCATACCACCTGTCACAACTTAAAATGTTCTATTTGTAGGGCTGTATTGGAATTCAGTTGTCCTGTGTCATCATGGCTCCACACAATAAACAAGCTTGTCATGACCCACCCCACAAGGTCAACCACGACACTTTCAGTAACAAGGTTCACAGAGCGAGACAAGAAAGAAGAGGGAAGTGACCCCTGCGTTATCAAGATCTGTTGGCAGGGGTCAAGGAAGAGAGAGAGGGTGAGGTGTGGGGGCAGAGCGAGGGAGGGAAGTGACCCATGAGGACAGAGGACAAAAAGGCTGTGGACAGCCCCTGTGATCCCTGATGAGCCAATTTGTGTCTCGGGTCCTGCCCACGCCACGTCCCGCCACGTCCCGCCACGTCCCGCCACCACATTCCCGAGATGGGAGCGCTGCGCCCTGGGCGCTGACCTGAGCAGCCGCACACTTTCCAGGCCCTCCCATGATGACCTGGACATTCCAGGCACGAGTAACCATTCAAGGAAGAACACTCCCTTTGTGTGTGTTTTTTTTGTTTTTGCTCACGTGTATGTGTTTATGTGAGGATATGGCATTTTTCAGCAGAACTGGCAAAACACACTCACACACTTACACACACACACACACACACACACACACACACACACATACACACACATTTGGCTCCACATGTGAATGTTCCACATGATGGCTACTATTGTTTCAAGAATATTTTTGTATGACTGTAAATTGATATGCACGTGTCACACACACACACACACACACACACATACACACCTAATTTCGCTTAACTACACACATACTCCCTCTCTCTCTCTCTCTCTCTCTCTCTCTCTCTCTCTCTCTCTCTCTCTCTCTCAGTCACACCTGTGGTAAGTTGAAGAATGGCCTGCATTATGTATGCATGTGGACAGGCAGTCGTCTGTGGGAGGTTGTGTGAGTGTCCTGAGAGCCGAGGCCATGCCCCTCTGGTTCATTGTGGCCTTTCAGCATACGGAGAGTCGGACAGCTACTCAGGTTCAGGTTTCTGGCATTGCTCAACAGGTAACCATAGCAATAAAGCCATAGAGGCCGATTCCAGGTAAGAGCCAGGCAGGTGCAGACTAACCAGGGTTTTAGGGCATTCTCGGACTGCTCACAGACACACCCATAACACGCACACACACACACACACACACACACAGTTTTGTGAAACTTCATCTTAAGGAATCATGCCCTGGAGTAAGCCAGATACTCTTGGCCACTCTTCCATATCCACCAGAGGTGATCTTAAAAGCAACTCAGGACCAGAGGATGCCTTTACTCCCACTGCCGGATTTGTGTGTTACTGAGATTACAGTGGAGAAGTGGAATGAGAAACTACTGCAAAATGTGTGTAAAATGTGTATTAAAAATAAATGAATTAACAAACAAACAAACAAATAATAATAATAATCTTTAAAAAAAAAAAACAAGTTACAAAGTGAAAAAAATGTCTGGGACATTGTCTGGTCAACACACTGGGAGCCAGTATAGAGAGGCTAAATCAGGAGTGATTTGCACACACCTCGGTTTTAGTTCAAAGCCTGGCAGCTGAGTTGTGAACAGTGTGAAGCCGAACAACTGTTTCAGTAATCCAGGCTTGATGTGATAAAGGCATGCAAAATAGTCTCTGTCTTTAAACACCCTCAAACTCTTTTAAATAAAGAGTGGCAAGTGCCAAACTTGTATTTGTTTTTCCTCGCAGTGTGTGGCACGGCGGGCCTCTGTTGAAGTTTATCACTGTGGCTACCAGTTCTGGTTTACTTAATGATAGACCACAAGCCTTCTGTCTGCACCCTAGACAGTCTGTAGACACTACTGTATAGACAGGTGTCTTTTGACTCGTCTGACAGGTGGTGCGTGCTTGTGTGTACGTGAGGATTTGTGTCTCTCAGTCAGAGGAGCCGAGTAGACAACAAACAAAGCTACCTTCATCCGGCGGCGGCGGCGGCGGACACAGACTCGTCGCCGGCCCTTAATTACAGAGTTCTGCCCAGAGAGGAGGTGTTTCACAGTTTCCTGATCCGTGCATCAGACAGACACTGCAGAGGATGCTTCCTCTCTCTTTCTAATTACCACCAATTACTAGCCTAGCATGCCAAACACACACACACACACACACACCCACACCAAACCACAACCACCATCCCTACTCTGTCCTGTGTGCTTGTGTGTGACCCAGGCGGTTATTACGCCAGCGTACCCTGGTGATGCGCCAGCCCAGTGCCCAGGCCTCCGGTCGGCCCCCGTCATCCCAGCCTTTGTGCCCCTAATGAGAGATGAAGGCATAAAGACGAGGTGAGGGACGGATCTCATGGCTTCCCCCCACGTTCCCACAGTCGCCTCGCAAAAGCTTGGGAACAGTCCCGCCATGCACCGCATTACCTAACCCTCGTCACCCGAGCAGAACAGCTCACCCTGAGATCACATGCTCCCTTATCAAACAACAGATAGACAGCTCAGCCAACCAACCACACTCATCACTCATCAGCCAGTCATAAAACATGGACTTAATGGTTGTTTTTAAAGCTCTCTTAAGTCCATTCAAATATCCACTCCTTTGCCTGCAGACGGGACAGTTTGTGCACAGGCCTTGCAGGCGAGCACACGTGAGGGCTGCCTAGCGCTGCTTAGTGCTTGAGCTGGAGCGAGCGCTTTGCGTACTTGACACAGATAAAGTGCACCCATTTGAGGCTGTGTGAAAGGATAGAAAGGGACCGTTGTTGTGCAGGTCAGCTCCACAGACGGCAGGAAGGAGCGAGGCCCAGAGGAGGAGACGGACACAACGTTGGCCATGTCACCGCGGGTGACGGGTTAATTCTCTCTGGGCCCCTTCTCCATTGCGACAGCTAAGGTTGCTTGTGACCAGCAGAGAGGCACCTCCTTCATCCCGTGAAGCTGCTGATGTTGTTACTCTGGCCGAGGTTCCATGGGGGAGTTCCCATTTTGAGAAATCACACACAGAAATGCGGCTGTGAGAATGTGTTTTTCACTAAAACATCTGGCATAGATCTTGTGTCCACTCCAACACAGTTTCACGCCATGTTTGCTCTCTCGTAATTTGCATACTGTGTCATGTATCTTTGTTGCCATTTGAGCATGAACTCAAAGGTGAACTTGTTTCTCTAGTTTCTATAGTTTGGAATGTGGAATATGGAATTTATGGGAAGTTATATTTAACCTGGCTATCTTTAACCTGCCATTAACTGATTGTTACTACAGTAAGATAACAGTTTATTAGACCTAAGGTTCACCTGGGGGTTAGGTGTTTTTTTTGTTGTTGTTGTTTAATACGAGTCTGTCTTTATTTTTGTGAAACGGTTTAACTTGCATTAGTCTAGTAGTCTATGAGCAAAAATACTAACGATCAGTCTAAAATAGCTTTGTGAAAGCGGCCCCAGGTCGTATTGCTCTGTGTGGTCAGGAAGGGGGAGCCCAGTTAACCTATTCCAGTGGTTGCGTAGTAGTAGTTCTCTTTTTAAAAAGGTTTCAGAAGTGAAATGAGTCTTGAATGGAGACAAGGTAAATGGACTGCATTTGTATAGTTTTCTACCCCTCCATGCACTCTAAGGGCTTTACAGTTTCATGCCTCACACTCACCCGTTCACACACACATTCGTACACCGAAGGCAGTAAGGTAAGAAGCTGCTAGGTAGTGGTCTTCTCTAAGTGTAGTGCTCTGATACGGTGGCACAGAACTTACCGAAAGTAAAGACTCGTCAGGCCGTGCATTTAAGTTATAAACTGACATGGGCTACAGATTAAAGAGTTTTTTGTGACAGCATTGCTCAATACTTACCAGTAGCTAAAATTATTCAGTGGTGTTGGGGGGTTTTTCTGGCCATACAGAGTAAGAAATGATCTATATAGTATGCCCACCAGGACAGAGTATGTACTAACTGGATGTGACTTCCAGTGAACTGGACACACCCTGGGGTTGGAGGGCGGGTCACGGAATGGATGCTT
>NC_055967.1:35476679-35526679 GCF_018492685.1 Alosa sapidissima
TTAAGGCCCGCTCCCCCGGGCCTTCCCTGGGCTAACTCAGCAGACCTTAACCCTTAATAAGCCTGATGATTAGAGGAGCAAGTCAGAGCTCGGGGGAGAGAGAGTGGTCATCTCAGCAACGAGGTGGGGGGGATATTAGAGGGGGGGGGGGGGGCAGGCTGGCTGGAGGTTGCCCGGTGCACGCAGCGCCAGAGGTCCCCATGTGCCACAGCCCTCTCTGCATGCTTGGCTCCACTCTGCCGAGGAGCAGCCGTCTAATTAGATTACGGATGTTTATGGGCCTGTGGAAACCCCCCATCGGAGAAACAGACCCTTAATAAACAGGGATGCTGCTCTTTTTTTTCCTTCTTCTCCTTCTTCCCATGTGTGTGTGTGTGTGTAATGTGTGTGTGTGTGTGTGTAATGTGTGTGCGTGTGTAAGAGGAGGGGGAGGGGAGGGATGGCAAGTGCCAATTGGCCCTGGGCACACTCAGAAACCACAGCACATAAACCTGAGAGAGAGGGAGAAAGGACAGACCTTGTGGTAGGTTTTTTATGTCCATCCTCTGCCTCTCTTCTGGATGTCTGAAAGGTTTCCATTAGAGCGCCGTAAAGTGCCAAGTTGTAGTAGGTGAACGTAAGAAAGAAATGAATTGTGTGGTTATAGTTGTGGATTTTGCTTTACCTTAATGACAAGCAAGCAACACACATCCTCAGGAATTTTGTTAGTCAAGAGTCAAATTGGCTTACATTATCAAGCATGACTCCGTAAAGAATCACACTGCTTCATGCTTCCCATCAAAATCCGTCGATTTCACAGACATTGCGAGACACGCAGAAAATATGCATTAAAAACATTGGCACAGGCTTTTTTATATTAATGATAGTGGCTTCATCAGTGACTCAGAGCCTTTGACTGTGTAAAAGACACAGCATGGGACAGCTGTGGGACTGGACTGTTTCCTGGCCCCTGCTCCCACCCCATAATGCTCTCTCTCTGCTGGGTGCTTCCTGGTAGCTCCAAGGCCTGATAAGGCTGCAGCCAATCTCAACCCCCACCTCCGCCCACCTCTGTGCGTGTTCGGACGGAGGCGTGGGGGTGAGAAGGTCAGCCAGGCAAGCCGCGCTGTTTGTTTTCTGTTTGGATTATGCTTTTTCCGGACCTGTGGATCCTGTGTCCAACGCGGCTGTTTGTTTGCCGCGCCAGCGCTCCGGCGGTGACGTCCGCCGCTGTGTTTACAGCTCGGCTCCCAGTTGTTTTAGTTTTGTTTTTTTTTTTCTCTTTTTTTTTCCATTTTGTCCGTACTCGCAGATGACCCAGAATAAATGGCCATTTTTAGTGGCTTTTTATTTTTGTTTTGTTTGTATTAGTGCTGTTCCGTGCTGCAAAATAATGTCTCCAGCGTCGGCTCCAGCGAGCGGACATCCTCTCTCCGTCGGAGGGCGACCAATTAGCCGCGCACCGCATATGTTAGCCCTGACATGCCGTCTCATCGGGGAGAGTTACTGCGGCGGTCTGAGTGCATTAGGCCCGCGCTACTTTGCTATCTCTTGTCTCTCCTCATTTGGGACTGAGTGCTTAAACAGACCCAGACCTCCCTTAAGATACGCAGTCAAAAAGCCATTCCCCTCGAGCCAAACCCAACTCTCCTCTCCTCTCCGCCTGAAGCATGGTCACCATCCCTTCAATTAGTCTCCTTTTTGTATTATTTGCCTGTTAATTCCGTTCAGGAATTAGCGTTTATTTTCTCTGGCTGTCAGTCTGTTTGAGCAGTCCCAGAGGGGGGTGTGGGGACGAGAGGACAGTGTTGCGTGAGGCTGCTGCTGTTGTTGTTGTGATGGTGGCGTCTCTGTGACGCACGGGGAGCGAGCAGAGGCCAGGGCCGGGGCGAGTATGGCTGGTCCGGCGGAGAGGCCGGATGCAGTGCCCCCTCTCCTGCGGTGCGGGGTCACTGCTGCGGGGTCACTGCTGCGGGGTTCGCCCCATTCAGGCTCCAGAGCCCCCTCTCTTTTTCTCTTCTCCTAAATCATTAGAGTGCACTTTTGTGTTTTGACAATAAACCTCAGTGGCCATTAGGAGAGTGTCAGCAGACAGTGGGTCTGTGTTATATGTGTGTGTGTGCATGTGTGTGCGTGTGTGTGTGTGTGTGTGTGTATTATTCATGTGTAAGTGGCTTTGTGTACTTTGGGGGTGTGAGGATATGTGTATTATTTGTTTATGTCTGTGTCTGTGTGTGTGTGTGTGTGTTGGTGTGTCTGTGTTGGTGTGTGTGTGTGTGTCTGTAGATGTGTCAGGCAGAGGATGTCTGACAATTCCTCCTCTGTCTTCAAAGGGCACTCGGGATTATTAGTCATCCCTACATTCTCTCACAGACAGAGGGAAAGGTCTACTCAGTTTCCCCAGTCAATCGCCTCTTTGCACACACTCCCACACACACACACGCACACACACACACACATGCACTCTGGCGACAAAATACACACTCCCTCTTAGGCCTCTTATCATGTGAACACATTTAAATGTCCCTTCAGCAGCAGCAGCATTGGCAAACACTGTCTGACCTCACTCTGACCTGTCACTATTATATTCTTACCCAATCAGTTTGACCACAGAACGCCAGTTGACTTTTAACATTTCTGAAACTGCGCTCTAGCTAAACTGGATAGCACGGTGGCATTTGGCAGATTAATGGGGGAATATGAAGATGCTTTTCAGTTTGCAGGAATAACACGCATGAATAAACAGTGCGCTGTGGACATCTATCCCCTGGGGTTCCTCAGAAAAGCTGTCCTTTATCTGCTGCTTCTGAATGTGGGCATGGCCCGCATTCATACACACACACACACACACATACACACAAAACACACACACACACAAACACACACACACACACAGAATGGCAAGTTCATCCTCATTTGTGCAACTCATTCACCATTCAGCCACCTGACAATGTAATCTTCGCTCATGAATGGAGTCCACTGTTCCAGGCAAATGAAGGGAGTGTTGCTGGTGCTATCGCAGCAGGGAGACTGTGTCATGTGAAATCAGTGTGCTTTCTGACCTATGGTGCGGCATGCTCTCCACCAGCAAGGCCCCGCGAGGGGAGGGAGGCCCTGCCTGGCTTGGATGAGTTCAAAATCAATGGCCAAGATGCATGCCTGGGGGCCCAGGCCTCTCCAGAGGGCCTGCGTTGGCGGAGGGCTGCTTTGAGCCGGTGCACAGGGGCTTCCAAGTTAGGGGACCTGAACTGAGCCTCTTCTCTCGACTTCGTATTCCCCCTCAGGCTGAGCGTGACTGAGGTACAATGTCCTCTCTTCTACACTCGGTATTGCGAAATCTGTGTGTGCGTGTGTGTGTGTCTTATTTACAATGGTAAATCATTTACATTTATTCATTTGACACTTTTTTCCAAAGTGACTTACAAAATGAAGATATATTACAAAGGAAACCTTAGATAACAGTAAATGCTTGTACATTAAATACTACTACCATCCAATGACCTGATCATCTAATGCTGTAATACTAATCATCTGACATAACCGGTCAAGTTTGAGTAATGATTCATTTTGGATGGACAAACAAGGAAGTGCTTGATTCCTCTGTGCTCCAGCTCAGCCAGGGAGGAAAGCCCCAGAGAGCTCCGAGCTCACAGTTCAGCTACTGCAGCAATGGCTGTGAATGACGGGGCAGGAACCAAGCGGTGGTGGTGGCACCTCCATGCCCACAGCACCCAAAAATAACCCTGTCATGATGGGGGGGGGGGGCAAGGTTTTTGAGAGAAAAAAGAAAAGAGGAAGAAAAAAACCAGAAAAGAGAGGAGTACCTGCAGTAACTTCCTGAGGGGTTCTATTTCCACCCTCTGAGTCAACAGGCGCACTAAATGAAGGCTGTGATCTGCTCTCACTGCTTCCTTTCAGCGAGCTGCGGCCGGCGCTGCCGGGGTGGGTGGGTGTCGTGGGGGAGCGTTTGATGGGCACACCTGCGGCCGCCCCTGTTTACCCCAACGCGCTAAAAATACCAGGCTAGACCCCCGCACTTCGGCACCACGCTCCCTGGGCCCAACGGTGGAGATGTCTCCCCCCTCCCCCCTGAACATCCATCCACCCCTCCGCCCCGCACTCTCTCCCTCCCTCCCTCACTTGGGGTGACGTGGCTCCTCTGCTCTTGCTCCAGGCCCGGCAGGAAGGAACAGGTGGCAGTGGGCTGCTCTGGCTGTGTGGCACACCCATACCCATACTCGCCCACACCGCACAGGCCTGCAGTAGCACACACGTGTTACGGAGGCATCAGAGAAGGCTGTGGGCTTGAGAAAGAAAACTTGTGAATACTGTAGAAAGAAATCTGACGTGTCCATGTGGCCTGTGCTTCATGTCAAATCTTCAACTCAATTTTAATTACAGTAGGATACCACAAACCGTAAACATAACAATTAGTCTACGAGGAGAAAATATGTTTTCAGAGAGTTGTGTTGAAAACTAGTTCTGCTTGACAACCATACGTAACAGGTTTGAAAAGAAATTTCATAGCATTTAAAATCTTTCAAACGCAACAGAAACGATTCTAATCAACAAATATGCATTCATTACAATGTTGTTTTGCATTCCATGAGTACAACCCTGTCTGTCTGGACGTTGTGCGTCGGCGTGCTGTCGTGTGTTTTAATTAACCTTATCCCGGCTCTTATCTCCGCCCCAGTGTAACTTTAGCCCACCTGAGCAGGCGCCCACGTGCCCTCTTACACAACCTGACAAGGGGCAATGGCCCGTGCCCAAACACAGTGCTGCAGTGAGGAGTGACGTGGCCGTGCCCAAACACAGTGCTGCAGTGAGGAGTGACGCTGCCGAAATGAGCAGGGGGAATTCACGCGCTGGGGCAGCTGTTTCCTGTAAATGCTAATGCATGGGTTGGGCATCTGTAGTGGAGAACATGTTTCTGATGGTGTGATTACCAAAGGTTCTTCCTGTTTGTCTGGCCCTTGGCCTCGGGGTAGGGGATTGCCAGAAGTGGCTTCAGCGACAGCAGCACACCTGAGAAATATGTGTTGGTTAAAACGCAGGGTTTTTTTTTTCTTTTGTCTTTCAGCAAGGGCCAGATTTTTTCCAGGAACGCTTTAGAGCTCAAACACACTGGGCCAGATGTACGTACATTTGCGAACGTAGCGTTATCAGCGTCATGGACACACCGATTGCGAATGCTGTCAGACCCAAGTTTCCATCGTATTTATCAATCGTTCAATCCTTAGTGTAAACTGCGCCTTTCTCTGCCTTTCTCCGCCCATAAACGCAATTTACGAACGTCCACAACTGAATGGCAGCACCTACATACAAGCGCAGTTGAATGAAGTTAACTGATGACAACATTAAAAAAAAAATCAAACGTTTAGCGATCATGAAATAATACCATACATGATATGATGTAAACAAGCAGGGAGATAATGAAGATCAGTAGTTCTATTCAAACTACTTGTGCACGTAGGCTATGGAAGATTGGTCAAATCTAGCAAGTAGGAAAGTTTAAGTGAATGACGTGAAAGTTCAAGTAAGACATTCGTAAGGCCAACGAAAGTTGAGGTTGCTTTTGGTAGCACAAATACTTTCACCACAAAAACTGGTGCTCTAAATAGCGATTCTGTTGTCTTTGAAAGGTTCTCTTATTGACGCATTGAACTGCAATTTGGATTAACACCTGCTTTTACAAGACGGAAGTATTTAGGCGCAGAATAGACGTGCGCTTTCAGGAGCAGTCTTTGTACATACCGCGGAATACATAACTAGGCGCTCTTTACTCTTCCCCTCCCATCTTTTTACGCTAAACTCCCACTTTCCCCTGGATCCTCCCATGAATGCATGTGCATGAAATGACAAACGCAATCTGCCACTTTCAGCTCCTGCACTTTTACATCATTGCGGCCTGTTTGTACATACCTCGCAATGATTTTACACGCACATTGCGAAACAAATACGCCTGAAGTGGGCGCAAAAGCGTTAGTACATCTGGCCCACTGTGTCTAAAACCCCACAGAAAAAAAAACACTTTGCATCGCTGGCCCCACATCTGTAGAACAGCAGAGACATTGCCCTCACAGTTTCCAAGAGGCGCTTTCGACAACAATAAACAAAAATGTTGCAGCGTCAGCATGTGGAGTTCCTATATTTGGAAAGGAGGCGTTTAGGGGCCCTGAGCGTGTCTCACTTCTCCCTTCCTCCCCAACAGCTGAGCGCCACGGAGCACGGAGGGGCGGTTCAACGCGGATTAACGCTTCATACCGCGCCGCCATCTGCTGTGACTTGGATGTGGGAGGTGAGGGTGGGGGATGAGCGGGATGATCGGAGGAGGAGGTGGTGGAGGAGGAGGTGGTGGAGGAGGAGGTGGTGAGGGTGGAGCACGGGCACTTGTTACCCTTCGCCACTCTCGGACACACACACACTCAACACACACATACTTACACACACACACACACACATTTAGGTCTGGGGCCTCAGGGCAAGAGGGGAGGTTATCAGCAATCCCTAAGCAGCAGATAATGGGGCCTGGGTTGAGCATCTCAAAAACCCTTTGGGTTGTTCTAAGCGAATAAACAAATGAATCATAGCAGTAGCACTAGCAGTAGTAGTGTGAAATGACTGTGGTGCTGGCTTTAACCTTCCTTGTTTGTTCCTCATTTTTGTTATTCAATCAAGTTCACTAGGTTAAGGTCCTGGTCATCCATACCCTGGATGCCTCAGTGCTCCCGGTCAGACCGGCCCCGTGGCCTTGTGTGGCGGCGGGTGTTTATAAGTGGGAGCAGCTGCTGGCCAAAGCGCTCTTTGGGCTGACTGGTCCGTCCACTCCCTGGGCCACTCAGCGCGGCTTCTCGGCTCACAGAGGAGAAGCATTTGTTCCCCTCCTGTCATGCTTATATGACACCTGTGGGCACGACGTGTGTGGGTTTAGGGTTTGGCGTTTGGGTGTGTCTGTCTGGGCAGCCGTGGACTGGTCTGGTCACTCCTGTGTATGGGCAGTTGTGCGAGATTATTTTTTCAATTTGTGTGTGTGTGTGTGTGAGTGTGAATACTGTCTGCTATGTGCTTTTTTTTTAGAGCGGTTGTCTGATTCAGTGCTGACTCAAAGGTGACTCATAACTTCGGACAAAGCGCAACAGCAGATAAAGGCTGTGTTTTTCACACCTTTGCCTTATGAGGCCAAGTGCCCAAGCCAGACTCTCTCGCACACACACATACACCTCTCGTAACCTGCACGCACACTCCTAGTATAAGTATATATACTCTTTTGATCCTGTGAGGGAAATTTGGTCTCTGCATTTAACCCAATCGGTGAATTAGTGAAACACAAACAGCACACAGTGAACACACAGTGAGGTGAAGCACACACTAATCCCGCCGCAGTGAGCTGCCTGCTTCAACGGCGTTGGGGGAGCAGTGAGGGGTTAGGTGCCTTGCTCAAGGGCACTTCAGCCGAGGCCCACTGGTCGGGGCTCAAACCGGCAACCCTCCGGTTACAAGTCCAGCGTGCTAACCAGTGGGCCATGGCTGCCCTCCTGCCAGCATGCGTTCAAGGCCTTTACTCATGTTATCATGATGTCATGACAGCTGAAGTCATGCCATGCAGTGTAAACACACACACACTCCTCCCTGCCCTGGATGCTAAAAAGTGGCTGCGTAAGGCTGAACTGCATGCCTATTCCATTTCACTCATCAACAATTAATGTCAGGGATTTACAAGAGTTTGTTTGTAGAAATTTGACACATACACAAAAATAGATATATAAATAAATAAAATGGGTATACCTGAAAAAGTCTGTAGATTAAGACATGTCTCAGTGTGAGTAAGTCTGTGTGTGTGTGGGGGGTGGGGGGGGGGGGGCGTGTTAGTGCTTGTGTGTGAGGGAGTGTCTGTGTGAGTGAAAGAGGGCTTGTTGCCACCCCTGTTCACTTGGCCCCCACAGGGGACTAGTAAAGAGAGCCAGCCTCCCAGCTGTCACCCCGCACAAATGTCCACAATGGCAACTGGCCGAATGTTTATGGAGCTCTAGCTAAATAATAAAAAAAATAAAAAAAGACGCAGTGTTGATGAAACTGATGCAGCCTGTACCACCAAACACCAAGAGCCGCAACCAGACGTGACGTGCTACTGAGTCACTCTCACCCACAGACATACATACATACATTGTTATGGTCGCATTAATACCAACGAAGGACACTGCTCTATATGATGTCAGTTCATTGCCAGTTATGGGAGCCTTTTGAGGATTCTGTTTTACGCTTTGACGGGGGACCCTTGTCCCCACACAAGAGATGATTGACCACATGCTGCTAATGCTGTTACTCTTCGGCAGACTAAAGGAGACTGTGCAAGCTCCCAGCAGACCACATTACAGGCGTCTTTCACACGCCTTATTTATCTCAAGATTTATCCTGGGCTGAAGACTGTCCGTCTTGTCAAAGACCTGCTTTTAGCGGTGTCATTTTTCATGATTTGCTTTTTTTTATTGGCTGGCATGAAATATGGGAGTATGCCTCGCCTCAACATCAAAGCCCGTCTGGGACGGTTCTCCTATTTGAAAATTTATGGGGCCTGCCTCCCAATGTGAAAAGCATCAGTGTTTCCCACGTGCGGCCACACACCACGCTCACGCATGTTGCTCCCTCGGTGGAGCGCACACAGGCCGGCTGGTCAGCTTGCTCGCCCGGTGCCCGAAATCTCATGAACTAGTTCCTGGGGACCTGAAGCTAAGGCCCCCAAGAGCACAATAGCAATAGCAATGGGGAGATCCAGAGAGAGAGAGAGAGAGAGAGAGAGAGAGACAGATGGAGAAAGGGAGGGAGGGTTGTAGCACCGGGAGATTGTTCCTTCTCTCAGGAGCTGCTCTAAAACAAAAGCTGCTTTGAGCGCGTGTGTCCCCACCACCACCACCCCCCTCAGAAAGAGATTAGCCCACCTCCACCCAGCCATCCGACCCAGCCCACCACTCTCACTACCCCTGCACACACACACACGCACATGCACACACACGCACACACACACACACGCACGCCCTCCCCGGAAAGGCTTTGGCTACAGTTTGATGGCACGTGGCACAGGCCTCGATACTTATCATACACATCAGGTGCTCTCGCTTGGTTTCCTGTTCTTCCCCCACACCAGCACCACTACTGCCAGCGACCTCCTCCTCCTCCTCCCCTAGCCAGACCCCTCAACCCCACCCTTCTCTCCTCCACCCTCCTCCTCCAAATCCCCTAGCCAGACCCCTCAACCCCACCCTTCTCTCCCTCCTCCTCCTCCTCCTCCTCCCCTAGCCAGACCCCTCAACCCCACCCTTCTCTCCTCCACCCTCCTCCTCCTCCTCCCCTAGCCAGACCCCTCAACCCCACCCTTCTCTCCTCCACCCTCCTCCTCCCCTAGCCAGACCCCTCAACCCCACCCTTCTCTCCCTCCTCCTCCTCCCCTAGCCAGACCCCTCAACCCCACCCTTCTCTCCTCCACCCTCCTCCTCCTCCTCCCCTAGCCAGACCCCTCAACCCCACCCTTCTCTCCTCCACCCTCCTCCTCCTCCCCTAGCCAGACCCCTCAACCCCACCCTTCTCTCCTCCACCCTCCTCCTCCTCCTCCCCTAGCCAGACCCCTCAACCCCACCCTTCTCTCCTCCACCCTCCTCCTCCTCCCCTAGCCAGACCCCTCAACCCCACCCTTCTCTCCTCCACCCTCCTCCTCCTCCTCCCCTAGCCAGACCCCTCAACCCCACCCTTCTCTCCCTCCTCCTCCTCCTCCCCTAGCCAGACCCCTCAACTCCACCCTTCTCTCCCTCCTCCTCCTCCTCCTCCTCCCCTAGCCAGACCCCTCAACTCCACCCTTCTCTCCCTCCTCCTCCTCCCCTAGCCAGACCCCTCAACCCCACCCTTCTCTCCTCCACCCTCCTCCTCCTCCTCCCCTAGCCAGACCCCTCAACTCCACCCTTCTCTCCTCCACCCTCCTCCTCCTCCTCCCCTAGCCAGACCCCTCAACTCCACCCTTCTCTCCTCCACCCTCCTCCTCCTCCTCCTCCTTTCTCTTCTCGTATTTTTTTTTTTTGGCTTTTCTTTTTTTCAAATACAAAGAACATATTGTATCTGCCAATGTTAAACTGAATCCATTCATCTTGGCAAAAGGGCAACTGGGCGAACCTGAGCCCTGCTCCACACACACACACACACACACACACACACACACACACACACACACTCGCTCTGCTCCTCTTCCAATTGGCTGAGGCCAGACACAACTCAAGCTGCCCAGGCAAATTGATTCAGGATCCTATATTGTTTTTTTTTTCTTCAGTTTTTTTTTTTCATTTTGTTTTTCTCTTGGTCTCTCCACCTCCTTTGCTCTCTCCTCTGACATTGCTATCACATGGTAACACACACACCGGCCTTGAACACACGCTGTAGCCGCTCACACAAACACACTGAACACACACGGACCTGCATCTTTCAAAACAACTTGCCTCCCAACCCCAGCCTCTGGCTTCCGCCTCTGTGCAGCCCTGAAGCCCGGTTAGCATTAAACTCCGTCTGACACACACACACACACACACACACACACACACACACACAGGCCTCCAGCTTGGGCTCACATCAACAACAGACATGAGCTCAAATCTGGGCCTGCCCCAGAGGTTCCCAGCAGCTCCCCGCCGACTCCACGCTAACGCTACCTCAGATAACCCCGAGGAGCCCGTGCCCTGCAGCGCAGCGCAGCGCATCCCACTCTGACCGGGGCTCTCCTCTCTCCGCGGCTCCTCGCTGGTGATCAACACAGTGTCAGTAGGGCTCAGAGCGGGCTTGTGTGCCCAGTGTGTTCCTCTTGCTCGTCTCCCAGCATCCCGCCCCAGACAGCCCACAGGCGGGACTCATTTGGAGAGAGGGAAAGAGGAGACAGACACTCTGATCCAAGAATAATAGCGAGCTGTTGAAGTGAAATTGGCCTTTGAAGTGTGTGCCGGCTGTCCGGCCGACTGCCTTGCCTTGTGTGCGCTTCTCTGATGCTGGTCCCGTGTTCCAGTTGAAGAGAGGCCACGAGGATGTCCCTGTCTGTGCACCTCCACTCAGACACACTGTCTCTCTCTCTCTGTCTCTCTCTGTCTCTCTGTCTCTCCCTCTCTCTGTCTCTCGTTCTCTCTCTCTGTCTCGCTCCCTGTCTCTCTTCTCCAGCTGTTTGTCCAGAGAGATTGTTGTGACTTACATGTGTCTGTGTGTGTGTGTGTGTCTGTGTGTGTGGGAAAGATGAGAAAAACAGAGACAGGACAATAAAATCTGCCTAAAATCATTCTGTTTTTTTGTGCAGGGGCCACTTGGTGTGAACTTTATGTTATCCACTGTGCTGAAAGAAACATGGAACAGAACTTCCTTTCCTATTCCTTTACTTCCCCCACCCTCTCTCTCTCTCTCTCTCTCTCTCTCTCTCTCATGCTTTCTCCCTCCCTCTGTCATTTTTATTTTGTTCTAAAGCCAAGCCTTCCATATTGTATTGTTCAGTCAGGGAGATCTTCGAAGTTGTAATCTCTCCCTCCACACACTCAGTTTTTCTGTCTTTTTTCCACCTCTTTTGTTGTTCCCTCTCTCACCATTTTTTTTTGTCTTTAGCCCCTCCCTCTCTCTCCCTCTCCTGTTTTGTCCGAGAGAGGAACAGAGAGGGGGAGGGAGGGAGGGAAAGATAGAGAGAGAGTGAGGAAAAGAGAGAGAGAGAGAGAGAGAGAGAGAGAGAGAGAGGGGAGGGAGAGAGGGAAATGGCACACAATAACGCAGAGGCAGTGAGGGCCACAGCAGACCCAGGACCCCAGCTCTCACCTCACCTGACCCTGAGTGTGTTGTTCTTCACAGAGACAGGAAGCCTCACACACTTGCTCAGCGCTCACCACCTCACTGAGTTTGGGAGTGTGTGTAATTGGAATGTGTGTGTATTTACATAGTGTACTTTGTTCAGTGTGTTCATGTACGTATGCAGCACATGTGTGTGTGTGTGTGTGTGTGTGTAATTGTGTGTACATGCATGTGTATGCTGACAGTATGAGTGTGCTTGGGGAGGTCAGGGCAAGACGCAGCGTGGGACTGAGCCCTGGCGTGCCCTCCAACTCTATTGTAGCTGTCTGATGGCTAGCTGCACTGCAAAAAATGAAATCTAACCAAGTGTTAATAATCTTCTATTAAGATCAAAGAATCTATTTGGTATTGTTTTTAGTATGAAAAGACTTACCTAGTGCTCTCTCGTAAGATCATTTTGACTTAATTTAAGAAGACCTTGACTTATTTTAAGGAGTCTTATCAAGACAAATTTACTCAACGCACTGGCAGACAAATTTGCTTGTTGCTTGTCTTGCTTGACAAGCCACGTACAAATGCACTGCACATGCTTGCTCTATGAATGTCATAAAGTGTCTGGCCGTCACCTGAGTCCTGTTGGAAGAGTAGGATGTGTGCTTGGCCACAGATAGAGCTTTCACTCGCAACAGATCTGTGTTTTTCGTTTTTATCTCCTCACTGCACATTAACACCTTCAGCATACATTAGATATGTCCCACACTACACGTACACAACTGACTAATGGTCTGTGGAGACTTTCTCTCTTTCTCTGTCTCTCTATCTTACAGATACACTCCCACTCTCTCATTCTTTCCCTCTCTCTCTCTCTCTCTCTCTCTTACACACACACAAGTTACCAGTTCACATCCTGCTCATCTCTCTCTTCTCTGTCTTCCAACAGATGGCAGTGTGAAACACAAGACTGCCAGCTATTTTTCACAGTCACAATCACTACAGGAGATCAGGGGAGACTTCCTCATTGATGATATCATGAAGCGCAGTTTAGTATGTGAGGGCCTGGTCAGCCTCCCTTTGACCTAATGACACATACTGGTGCTGCAGTAATGATAAGGTTTGGAAATTCAGTGTGCTACTGCAGGCATGATGTGTGTGATGATACAATGTGATGGGAAATGGCAACACCTTATCAGACTGAGGAAGAATGGGCTGGCATGATGTCAATGTCAAGGTAGCCAGTCATAGTTGTAATACATTCTCTTCCTCATTGTTTGGCAAACATGAGCAGAACTGTAGTGTTACACAGCAGGCAAGGTGCAGTCCCTCTCTCTCTCTCTTCTCTCTCTCTCTTTCATACACACAAGTGCACATACACATAGTGAGAGAGAGAAACATTTTCTTTGAAATATCAGCTGGCTGGTTGCGTATGGTAAGACTATGTTTAACCATGACTCAGCAACATCTGACACCACGGGTCCACCTATTCAGAATAATGCAAAGCATCGGTCTTCACGCATGCATGAAAATGATTAGGCATTTCCATTTTCAACCAGTCCTTTTTCACCTCCTTATTTGTTTATCAGCCACAGTGTGGGGAGTCTTAGGTGTGTCCTAGGCAAAACATCAGCTGCCGGGGACATGTTGACCTCCTCAACATTGTCAACAGACTCACAAACAAGTGGTGGGAGGGATCGGCACATTCTGCAGGCAGGGGACTTGTTTTGTTGGGAGACTCAGGAGGGTGGAGGAGGGCAGGAAGGGTGTTGTCCTGAGAACACCACCATTGTCTGGCCAGTTGTTGTCCTCCTGGTTGTCGTCCCCATTAGCATCACCTGACCTGCTTTGTCCCCAGGAGAGCCAGCAGGCAGGCAAGGACAAGATGATGGTAAAGGAGACTTCGTCACCACTACCTCTCTCACCGACACAGAGACGCCCAGCCCCCCGATCACGCCAGCGCAGACTGCATGTCCCCTAGGGGTCCGTCGTAGAATGAACTCCACGTTGACAGAGGAATATGTCTGCCCCTTAGAATATTTTTTTTCCATGTATTTGCTGACAGTGGTTGGTGTGTGTGGTTCTTGTTGGCTTTTCAGTGGGGCTAGATAGCGCCTGTGGCGTAGCCAAATGGGTAAGGGGCGTGGGGCTGGGGGCCAAATGGGCGTGGGTGGGTGGGGCTGGGGGCCGCATGGGCATGGGTGGGGCTGGGGGCCACATGGGCGTGGGTGGGTGGGGCTGGGGGCCAAATGGGCATGGGTGGGGCTGGGGGCCACATGGGCGTGGGTGGGTGGGGCTGGGGGCCGGGCCTATGGTCTGCCCTTTGTGCCATGTGTCCCAGACAGCTGAGGAGTCACCTGTCCCTGTATCACATGTCCCCGAGCTGAAGACGAAGAGCCGCACAGCCTCGTCCCCCGCAGACCCCCCGCCCCCAGGGCACTCACTCTCCCTCTCCCTCAACGGCCCACTGACCACACTGGTGATGGGGAGACAGAGATGGGTTTTTAAATTATTCTTTTCATTCTAAAAACAGCTAAAAAACAAATAGCTGGGTATATATAGCTGGGAGCCTGACGCTCAGTGGTAAAAGTCGGAGGCAGGGGCTCGCACTGGCCGATGTTTTGTGTTCCAGAGGTCTCCGAGGGTCAGGCCGTTCGGCGCGAGCACACGCAGGAATCTCGGAGCCGTGCAAAAAGCCATGCTGCTGGAATGTTGATAACACTTCAGATTACTACAGACATGTTTATGATACAGATTTATATTTCCCCCAGACTGGGTAGTGAACGTTCTCCCGTTTTTGTGCAAATATATTTCTGTCGGCTCTCTGGTAAGCCACGGGGTCAAATGCAGTGCTTGGTGAACTCTCTGTCTCTGGGTCTTGGTTAGTTTTACTTGGTACTCATTTCTTTTGTTTATATCGCCTGTGTGCCAATTCTTTGACTGATGGCAAAGGGAGTTCACTCGTGTTCTAAGAGGGCTTGCAGTGTTATAAGAAGGCTCTTCGGAGTCTCGTATATCCTCTCCAATAAATATCCCGTGCAAACAGTAATATAAGTAAATGATAATATACATGCCACAAATCAGTCCCATTTAAACAAAGCGGCGCAGCGCACATGGCGTTTCGTGGTTCCCTGCTTTTTAGAGATCCGTCTCAGCTGTGGGTTGAGATGGGAAGGCTGAGAATCGAGAGGGACTTTTTCACTGCTTGAGTGCAATGCCTCTCTCTGGCAAGCATCTGGCTCTTTTTACCCACCATTACCCAAGAGACCTCTATGGTGACCCCAGTGTTGTTCGAATGGCAACTCGAACCAAGACCCTTTGACCCTGCTGGTGATATATTTATTGAATTTATTTCCATATATCTGTGTGTTTGTTTAGTCGATTTTTCATTTTTACTTGAGTGCGACCTTGGCATCGAATCAGGACATTTTTATTACATTTGCTTGAAAACTCTCCAACTTTAGAGGAGAAATGAATGCAATTAATTTTGGAATAGTTCATGAGGCATTTAGTTGAAGCTTTGAGTGTTTATTTTCAAACTGTGTGTATTTTTATCACAGACATACTGATCATTGGGATATCTATAAACACTGTTTTGGGTGTGTTTGTGTCTACAGTATATATGTGTGTGTGTGTGTTTTGCCGTTTTATAGCCACAACAGGCTCTCTGTGTTACTGTCCTGTAATGAAAGCTCTGTGTAGCGCAGAAACACATCATTATCCAGGGTCAATCTGTCAAACATGATGACATATTTACTGAGCTATCATGTAAATCACTTCTCACGTTTTCAGATGTGGACATACCAAAAGTGCCTCTGATCCACTGGGGTTTGGTTTGTCTCACAGGCCAGAGGAAGCCAGTTTCATTTCCTCCCTTGTGTGCAGGTGCTGGACATGAACCAGAAGATGGAGGACATCCTGAAGATCCTGGTGGAGCACTTCAAGCCCAAGCCTGAGCTCCTGCAGAAGCCGGCACACCACAGCTCCCGCGTCACCGTCATGAAGCACATGGGCGTCAGCATGGACGAGGGCCACTGACCACCCCACCCTGGACAAAACACCATCACCCGCACCGGAGATGACCACCCCACCCTGGACAAAACACCATCACCCGCACCGGAGATGACCACCCCACCCTGGACAAAACACCATCACCCGCACCGGAGATGAATGTGACGGCCACAGCAGATTGTGGGAGGAGTAGCTGGGAGTCCACCTCCAAAACCTCGAGTCTTCACCACCACCCCACCCCCCCACACACACACACACTCAATATCAACAATGACCCTTGACCTGGAAAGAGAAAGCCACCAACTGGACTCTGACTCTAATCATTCTCTTTGAGATTAGCAGAGGAGCCCAGATGAAGTGTTCACCTCCAACACCTTTTCAGAGGGCAGGTCAAAAGAGCAGAGCTGTTCGTGTTCAGAACAGAAAGAGGTTACAAGAGGTCGAATGGCAGGATGTGGTTTCCTCTCACACCTCCTTACGTTCTCCGTTACACAGCTCAGTTAGAGTTTTAACACAACAAATAGCCAGGCAAACAACATCTTCATCATCTCAATCCTTCTACTGTCTTTCAATGGGGATTTCTGAAGGGATTGAAACAGCCATAGTGATTATAAACTCAAGTCTGTGTATTCTACTGATGGTTTTGGCACCACTCGAGCAGATGTAAACAGCATAGCACTGGATAGTCTCCCCACATCCACATAGGCCATTATTGTGGATGTCCGCCGTGAGTTTGTTGCTACAGCTCAGGTGACATAGAGACAGAACAGTAAAGAATGTCCTCAGCCTCAGCCCCGACTGCAGGGGTGAAAATGGGCTCCAGCAAGTAATCTTCCCCTAATTTATGGCTACGGTTAAGCTAATAAAAATAGGAAAAAAGCCATGACAGGGTTTAATGGAGTATTACAGGAATACAAGTGAGGAAGACTGAGACTTATGGTGTGTTGTGCAGTTTGTCCAGAGCTGAGTGCCAAGATTTTCACTAGGATATTCATTTAACGTTCCCCAAAGCTAAAACACTCTTATTTTCCTTCCTAGGTCCACACTAGCAGTGTGCAATTTGAAATAAATTTGCCCCATTAAATCCATGATTATTTTTCTCACTCATGGTAATTAAAGTGCTGAATTCCTGGCAAGGCTAGATTACTGCGCGAGTGAGTAACCGAGTAGGCCTAATGAAAAGAAAAGTTGGAAAAATGTGTACAATTTAAACAGTAGGCAGCAGGAGCCCGGCCTCATCATGAGGTAAAAAAAGGCACTGAAATATCAATTTGCCAAAAAGAACAAGTCTCTGTGCGTGAGGTTGTGGTCCACAGCTTCAGTTAATGTGTTTATCTTCTGTTGGTGTACTGCCAGCAACAAAAAAGCACCAACAATCACAAAGCCCCACTTTTTTTTTTTTTTTTTTTTTTGCAATGTGTATTTAAGTCATAATTATGGACTGTACAATCTCGAAGGCTGACAAGCCACAGAAAGGGGGTGATTGAGGAAGAGGAGAGAGGATTTCAACTTACCATTTTCCTGCTTTTTCTTTTTGCTGTGGTTAATCCCAAGGTTAGTTGTAAATGTACCGAAAGGCAGTTGGAAGGAACCTGGTTATTGTTTGAGATGGGGCTCACTCCTCTGACCGTATATTTGTACAGTTTTGTAAGAAATGTAAATAGAATGGCCATATTCATTATTACCATGTGTTCAACATGTACTGGTCTATTGGGTTGTCTAGAAATATTTAAAAAAATATATTTATTACACTCTCAAAGGTTGTAAATAAAATCTACATTTAAGCCCGTTGTTCATTTTCCCTACACTAACTCTTTAGCTGTCTTTATCTGAATGTTTCTTCATTCATGTGAGTCACTTTTTCTAAGTATTCTTGAGAGGGAAATTCAGCCTATCAAGTCTTAAGGTAAACACAACACACAGAGCCCACACGGTTTATGTGTCTTTAGATTTCTTTCCATCCTGCCAAAGTTTTGTTAAAAACATAAATATATAATATATCAGTCTGCTTACTTCTAGATTTTAATATTCCATAAAGTGACGAACAAAGAATGGAAGAAGTAGAGAGAGAGAGAGAATCCATCTCAAATTACCACTCAATTATATCGGCCTTCAAAGGCCAAAAACTCTGCTGGATGTCCCAAGAACAACAAGGTCTGAGCAGGAGTGAGATCCCAGGGGAGAGAGAGGGCAAGAGACGAGGCCACTGCTGAGGAGCCATGTTCAATTACAGAGGGCCAGGCTCCACACACACATACACACTCACACACACATGATGTTATTCTGCTTTTGTCTCTCCTCTGTTTTATGTCACTAACGGGAGACCTTGAGACAGAACCGTGGCCCGCTGTTTACAGAGGCCGCTCTATGCGACCGAGACACTGCCGCTTTCATGTGGAGACTTGAGAGAGCCTCCCTACTTCAAAGGGGGTTTTTGATGTTGGAAACACTGGATCACAACCTAGCCAGGGGAAGAGAAGAAAAAAACAAATCAACCTCTTGAATAAAGTGCCAGATTGAAATAAATGCAAATAAATAATCATTAAATGAGACGTCGGTGGAGGTCAGTGAGAAGTTGCGTCCATGGGATTCATGTGGAGGACTGGTTCCCTTACAACTGCTGGAGAGCTCTCAATAGGTACTGTGTGATGCAGACTCTTACCATGCCTCCTTTGAGTCCAAGAACTTTCTGCAAACTCACACGAACTCCTCTTGCTCTCCACAGACCCGAGCCCTCCTGGCTTTGGCAGAGTGAGCCATTAGAAGCGGAAGCCGTTCTATTCACAGCTCCACCGACTACCATCCAATGCCTTAAGGTCAAAGCTTTGACCTGATGACAAGCCCCACCAGCCGGGGGCCATTACGAGGGCCCCGTTTAGCCCACTCTGGGCTCTCCATGGGGCCCCCTGTGCCACAGGGCTCCCGTAGTGGCCCACTGGGCTCCTATGAAAGCAGATATGTGTGTGAACAGGTGTGGGGAGGGGGAGTGGACACAAACAGTGTTGTGGCCAGCAGCTGACACACAGCGCTCGTTCTGAGGTCCCTAAATAGCGGAGGGCTTGTGACAGTTGGAGCAAAGCGGCTGTTGTTGTTTGCCACCGCTCCGGTCCCTTCGTACGTCTGAAATTGTTTACCCTTATACGGGGTTGTCCGCGTGGAGCAGAATAGCGTGGTGTATTTTTGGGTGGGGAAGGGAGACTTGCAGGCACAACACAATGGTTCTCCCTAGAGCACGATGTCTGTCAGCTTAATCCTTTTTTGGATCCATTCAACAAAAAGGAGATACAGTGCCTGACCTCTGCCCTGGACTGTGGTCAGTTGGCTGTAGCGCTGTGTCACCCAAGGGAGACAAACAGCCATGAGGTTAGAGGGTTAGCTTGACCTCTCCCCTCCCCAACCCTGTTGACTTCCTTCGGCCATATGCCCTCTCGTCTCCAAGTGAGGCCACAAGCTCACAAGTCCAGCACCACAACAATAAAAACATGCTAGCGAGAGCTCACAGCGCAGGGGCCATTCAATCTTCAGTTACACCTCCAAGTCTAAGTGTCTGCGGGTGGAGCCCTTGGCCAGGATTGACTTGGCCTCTGGACAGCTGTAGAAGAGAAAGAGGTTTGGGGTCCATATGTTATATAAAAAAAGAGAGAAGCGGGGGGGGGGGGGGGGGGGGGCTTTACTCCCAGACAGTCTGAGAATTCCGGGCTGGAACTGGAGGGACTTCAGTGGTGCCGTTTGGTTTGGCCAGTTGGAGCAGGCATGTGAGGCATGGGGGACAGCTGCAGCCCCGGCTACTGTGAAGCAGCGGACGACCACGCCAGCCACCGGGTGGGCTCTCTCACCGGCCATCCGCCGAACTACACACTGATGCCTATATACATTAACACCCACATCTGAGGACACTAGAGAACATGACCTCTGAATAGCATTTGAGGTCAAGCATTAAATGTGAATGGGAACCTGTAGAAGCTTAGAACAACCTGGTGTGTTGTGAAAATGAGACAACACAAAAGATTGTCCTGACCATGCATGCAAAAACCTGTAAAGACGTCACACAGACATATTTGTCTTAAGAATATATTAAGTGACATCAGTTGACTTAACAGGAAATAAATTCAGGAAATCTGAAATGTTGGCTGTTTGTCATCAGGCACATTGGAATTCATTTTGCGAAAGCAGGAAGTGTAACTTGCACATATTTTTATAAAATGTTGCTAGCCTTTGCTCTCAGTTGTTTCACATGTCAATGTGTGGGCCATGACTCAGAACATCTGACCCTGTGCACAGTCCCTTTATCCATGTGAACATGATGGGTCTTTGTGAGCAAGTCATTTTCATATTTGTAGTTATTGAATGGAATAATGTGAATTCCACCAGGCATAGAGATCACTAACAAACAGGGAACTGCAATCAGTTTTAATTGTCTCGCAAGAGATTTGTTTCATCAATCTTCAAAGTGCAACATAGGCTATACTACAAAGGGAATGCTGTCAGCACAGCCGGGCTCAAGTGTCTGTGGGTCACAGATGAAAAATCCCCTCCTGACTGCTGGACCGGTTCCATCCCTGACCCATGCACCACTGTCCAACTTCTCAGACTTGTAGCCAGAGTTAGAATAGTAAGGTCTGGGCACGCAGTGTTTTTCTCATCAGGTTTTTGTCCGAGTGCACAAGGATTTAGCTGTGTTGTTGTGATCAGACCAAGTCAGGATCTGAACTCACACACACAAAGTGAACCTTCAGTACAGGATGACTGGACATTTTATTTTAGAGTGACACAGAGAAAACTAGTGGTGATATGTAAGAAAGAAAAAAAATATAAGCAACCTAAAATAGAAATCTGTAATATTGCTACTAAAGGCCATTTTACGTTTGTGACAATTCTGGCCAACACTTTACATGAATAGTCTGCAGAGACTTTAAAGATAATCTGAGATTCAAGTTCAGTGTATAAAATTGTTGTTACACACTTACTGAACATCACCTTAACCAACCCCTAACTTTAACCATACATTTCAGTTAACAGTTTAACAACAGATGTTTCATTGATAATCTTAGCATCTGTAGTCTAAAGGGGACTAGGCAAGCAAAGTGTGACCAAATTCTGATACATAATTCTTGTCTATGGTATATACATTTTTGGCAACTGTTTGTATGTTTGTTGTACTTGCCCTTTTACAATATGACTGGAAGAAATCATATTTATAAATATGGATGGACACAAGCCATTTCTTAATGGACACAAGGAACAAGGAAATGAAGTGTACTACAATGTGGAAATTTCATGAAATCAGCCTCTTTCATAACTGAATGTGTCATCAGGATGTGATTAATGCTCTTACAAGCTGCAAGCTAGGAGACTCTTATTGTCACAACATGTGTGTGTGTCACCAGATCTTTGCTACAACCTGAATCACTTTCAAGTGACAAGTCATGACACGCCATGTCCTGTGTCAGCAGCTTGCATTTGGGAAATGGAGAAATGCATTTGCCCGAAAGAAAATTGCAAAACCCTACCAGCTTTGGAAAATGTAAAAACTTGATGCTTGCGTGCGAATGGAATCTTCATGTACCAGATTAAAAATAGCGTTGCTGAAGTGGCTGGTATTTAATGACATGGTAACATGCTATCAATAAGAGACATAATTTTTACTACTAGAGAAGAATAATAGCACCACACACCACATATGAAGAAAGCTAACCATTTATTGATAAAATGATTTATGCATCTATTTATTTACATAGATCATGATAAAACTAATCATAAATCTAAGCAAATTTATAAATATAGTATTTATATCTTATATAAATATAAGAATAACTTATTTATCCAAATACACACACACAGTCTCACACAAAATAAATGTGGGGCCACCACACATAACTGACACAATATAACAGTAATGTATATGCAACCCTTGGTCAAAACAGTTGAGAGAAAGGACAAAAGCGGAAATCTAATATTATGTGAATTTATATTATAGCTCAAATCACATCACTGTATCCTTTGGTTCGTATTGTCCTCTGTCCTGTTTATACTCATCCATACAAACAGTTTAATCCCCACATATTTTCAAAGTGATAGCTCAAAATGTGTGGAAAAAAGTGTGTCACACACCCTGGACTGAACAGTAACAGAACAGAACAGAAACCCCCATCTCTATTTGCCTTCCTTCCACTTCTCTGCTAAATGTGGGCCGATAATATTTTCCAACATAGATATTGTGGATTTAGCTAAGCAGAGGACAGGAGAAGAGGGGGGGGGGGGGGGGGCAGAAATCCAAAGCAAGATCCTGAAACGTCTTTCACTCTAAATGCATTCAGAGACTTTCTCTGGCCCATCTGGAAGTCATCACTCCAGTCACGTCTCTTCACTCGAGATGACGGGGCGGCTCCGCACGACAGCGTCACCGAGGAGCAGCACAGGATCAGCCTTCGGCCGAGCCCTGCCTCTGCCTCTGCCCCTGCCCCTGCCTCTGCCGCATCCTCACGCGGCACTTGCCAAGACCGCAGCAGGTACAGTAGGGCTCAAGAGGAGCCAGGGCACTTGGGCTGCGCCTGTGCCGCAAGAGGGGCTTGTTTTCCTGCACGTTTATCTGCATGCTTGGGCAGATTTGCAGGCGATAACAGATAGAGGGCCTTTGACAGGGCTGCAGGTGCGCTCATCTAATGAGCGTCAACCATCTCTACACCCCCCCCCCCCCCCCCCCCCCCAAAAAAAACCTGCTTGTCGTGCAGGCAGAAAAGAGATGTCTCAAGGCCTCCTCACACTGCACACCACTTGCAACACCACAAGCAACAGGCTCTCTGCTCTTCACAGTAATTCTACTCTGTGGATTACAGCCACACATTAGCATATACTGTAACACGTTTGTTGGTAGGTGTTAGCTTTTGATATTTATTGATTTCAGAAGAAAAGTATGCCGTGCCAAGAGGATTACTCATGACGTACGCTGTGGTTAGTGGAGGAAATATGTGGAGGAACTGCACGGTTTCTATTAACTGCACAGATTGCCCTTCACAGGAAAAAGCGTAACCTGCTGTGGTTGACTTCACAGTAAATTGTCAATTTGGGACAAGATAGTTAGGGAGAAAAAGTGTTTTATTACTCCTGTGTTCACCACACACACACATTAAATAAATAATCACAATATACACAAAAAGAATCAATCAACATACCACCGTCTTCTAAATTGGTTATTGCAATTGTTTGAAACCCAAAACTATACACAATTAATCATTCATATCTGACTACCTGCATGTTTTTCACAGAATTGTAATATCGACATGACAATTAACACTGGAGACCTCACCAAGCTGACAACACTCAAGCCAAGCCAACCCCATTCTTGGAAGACAAAAGCCAAACCCATTCTTGGAAGACCATTTCCTAAAAAGTCATTCTTGTTACGTCTTGTGTGTGAGAGATATACTATATGCAAGCCTGTACTAATTCTGCAACATATCCTTTGTTGTTCAATATCACATGCAAGCCTTTCAAGACTGTGCCACAACACATGGGCCACAACACATTAAATTCTGTTCAAATGTAGCTCCATTTCTAATGTCTGGTTCCAAACACAGTTACACTTTATTATACTTGCATCACATGAAACATATAATAATGTAAAATGCCTCCTTAAAAGTCATATAAATATATTTATACCATGGTCTAGGTTGAAAGGGGTGTCGTTTTAAAAAAAAAAAGCACGCCTCCGCCTTGTCCATTTATTTCTGATAATGGACACCTCGTCGGGCATTATCCCTTACACACACACACATATATATATATATATATATATATATATATATATATATATATATATATATATATATAGTAAAAGTTATGTAGGTAATTTAGGAAGATTGATAGTCCAAGGTCAATCCTAGATCACTCTATTAAGGAACACTGGCCTGCCCACCTCCCCCATGACCTGTGTGTACACAGCCAGTATGCTTAGCGCCTGGAGTGGTGACTTCTGCTTAGCCCCTGGAGTGGTGACTTCTGGGGGTGCTTTATGAGGGTCTGTCCATTAGGGGCCATTGGTTTCAGGGGTTTCCTCTTCTCTGTTTCCTGCTGGGTGGAGACTCGTAGACGCGGCCCTTTGTCTGTGACGGAGGCCCAGACACAACAGTGCGCCGCTGCAGAGCCACACAATGGTGTGCGGCACAAAGCCACACACACAGGAACAATGTGCTCAGCGCTGAGAAAGCACGGCAACGAGGAGCAGCCAGGGGGAGAGAGCGATCTGAGGTCACACACCTGCGCCCCAACAGCCCTCAAAGACGTCTCAAAGACATGCTGCAGGTGTCTTCCTGTTGCCCTTTTCGCTTTGTCTTTTTCATTTGGAGAGGTCTGTGGGGGCTTGGGAGCGAGGCACAATGTGCGCTATATTACGCTATATAAAATAAGCGCTCAAAATGATTAGAAAGAGACACTATTTCATTAAGTAAGGTATATTTGTCAAAGTAAGTGTCCCTTACTTTTACACTTGTGATATTTCACATTTCACTCAGATTAAAATCAGCCAGCAAGCGGAAAATTGGTCTATAGCTGTGGAGACAAAATGCGTCAACATAGGGTCCATTAATTACTAAAAATGCGTCAACATAGGGTCCATTAATTACTAAAAATGTGTCAACATAGGGTCCATTAATTACTAAAAATGTGTCAACATAGGGTCCATTAATTACTAAAAATGACTCATTGCTGGATCATTAACCCTTTATGACAGGTTGTTAACTCATATGATCTCATCACATTAAAATGTGATAATAAAGATAATCAGATTATACCACTCTATTATTCTCAATCAGAGCTATTATGACAACACAGTCATGATCATCTAATAGATTCATTGTAACATGAAGACAAACATATTTTCCTGACACGAAATTAACATAATAAACAAGGCCAGAGATATTAAAATAAGAATAAAATGTGCACTGCCTATACAAATGTGAAACTGGTGGAGGGGCAGTTGAACAGAGCCAGCCTATCTGTGTTTTAAAACAGAGCCAACAAACAAATGTCCTAACTCAAATATCCCCCCATTTGCATTAGCTGTGCCATCTGGTACTGTCTGATGTGCATTCTCCAAACATGGATGGAAATGATAAGAACCTGATTTTGACCTACTTTGCAGCATGGAAGCCTAATTACAAAGTGTTATGATATCAGCCTATGGCGAGTTCTGTAGCTGGTTATTGTTGACACTTTTAGAGAATTTGAAGAGAATAATGCAATATCTTTGAAAATAAAAACAAGCATCTCTAAGACATATGCTCCCCGCCCTGAGTCACAGAGTTTTTTTAAACCCTGGGTGTGACATGCAACCCAGATGGTGAAGTCACCTTTTACACTTTAGACATTGTACATTAAAGATTATGTACATCGCTATGTGTTTTGCTTTATTTTAACCTATCATAAAAATCACTCTGCGCCCCTTTCAGACCCTTTGAAAAATGAGTAAAAATAGATAAAACTGAAATAGGGCCTCCAGTGTTATATATTATTATATTATGTATTATAACGTTTCTTTACAAAAAATAAAACGGGCAATATATGTTATTACAATATTTTTGTTTTTCTGAGATCTCTGAGATCAACAATCGTTGTGCTGCTCAAATAATACAATAATTTTAAAATAACATATACTGTTAAATAAACCAAAATAACACAAACAGGAAATCAAGGGAAATACCAGACCAGGAGGATGTAGCCTAGTACATTTTAGGTCCTTGCCAAAACTTGGCACACCTGGCACATTCCACATCCACTCATTTTAATTTGCTGGAAACACTCTGAACAAATACAATATATTTAGTGACAATAATAAGACAATCATGACTGTAAGTTAGCTTTGGTTAATACTTATTCTAGAAAGAGACCGCCTGTCGTGTGTGTGTGTCTCTCTCTCTCACACACACACAGACACACACACACACACTTTCCTGTGAAATACAGGTTGACATCACAAACTGAGGATTTCATGTCAAGTAGAAAAGAGTAGCCTACTCCATATTGGTTATTATAGAGTATGCATACTGCTCTGATAGTTGGCTCATTATTCTTGTGACCGACTTCTCTTGTTGCTCCATAGTGTTCAAAGCACTTCTCTCCACATTTACAACATCAGTTTAGGTGTAGCCTAACATAACATGCGCGTCAGAGATAAAAGTTATGGACACTTTGGTGGCCGTTTACTCACCGAATGTCTTCGCTTCGCTCTTCGCATGAAGGGTAACCTACCTTTTCCCAAAGAACACGATAGAAAACGATTTTGTTAGGCTACTCTGTAGTTTCTAAAGTACATCCCAACAAAGTAGCCTCAAAGACGAACCACAACTGGCTTAGAATTCGGTTTTGTTAGGGATCATATCTTGCGGAAAATTGGCAATGCCAAGGGTTTCACTTTTATTCGTTCTCAACGACAAAAATACAAAAAATAAATGCTGTAAAAGGGCAGAATACTGCTTTGCGACATCTAGCTGTCTGATTTCAAATCTCCCGTCAGATTATACCATTGGTTGCCAGAAGTAGTTTGTTCTCACTCATGAGGATATGATTGGACAGTCTCAACGTCACTCAATGCGTCTGTTTTCATGCGACTTAATGTTTCATCAATGCGCGGTCTTTCCTATGGGTCTTTCGTGCGAAACGTTAGGCTACTTTCAGATACAACTAACCGTATTCCAAATATCTCTATCAGGCAGGCATCTAGTTGTTTTGCAGTCGACAGCATAAAACGGGTAGGCTATACGAATTAGACCGAGAGGGGAAAAACACACCGAATTGGAATAATATAGCTGAACAGTGCCGTTCTGCAGTAGGCTATGACACCAAAGCCAAAGGTTGTATAGGCTATACTCAAACTTGAAAATATAGGCCTAGAAGCAAGTTGACTTGTCTCAAACGAGTCAGAGGTTTTTCCAAGCTATTTGTGAATGGTGTGACCGTTACCATGCATGCATATATGACCATGACAATGTTTCATAATTTAACTCTGTTTTAATTGATTGCAGCATATTTTAATACCACACATTACAAAATGCACATATCAAATATTTTGTCAGGCTCAGTTTGCAACCGTATGCAATTGTTTACAAAACACTACCAAAAATAAGCATTTACAAAAAAATAATGACTCAATGCCACTTTGGATAACCATGATCAAAACCCATTTTTTTTCTAGATAAAAGCTTGACATAAATAAGTTAGTTTAATTTCTCAGTGTTTTTACAAAGTTATGTACACAGGTACACTTCAATGTTTACACAAAATACACAGGCAGTGTTTTAATATAAGATGAACATACTTTTGATAAATACAGTTAACTTGCAGAAAATAAATTCCATTTTATGAAACACTGCAGTTGCACACAGTTCAATTGATTGCTTCTGAAAGGAGCCCGTTTTTCAATGCAGTACATGTAGAAGCTACAGCATGGTGGAAGTAGTGAAAATAACCATGTGCTGTTCACGCTGTCAACAGGGCACAAAACCACCAAAAACTTGTAAAGAAATAAACGGACTAAACCGGTGCCCAAACCTGTGACTAATTAATACTGTTAAGACTATTTTTACCTTGACCCTTAGACAGGAATCCCTATTTGAACAACCATTGTTTTTCAAGAGCTGACTGATGAATCTAAATGTTTGAGAGAAAGTAGGTTTAACCATGCTGAAGTCATGACAGTGTTTAAACATCTAAGGCCTCGTTACTGTTAAGTTCACCTCAATAAATTGTACGACACAGGGCCGCCATTGTGTGCAGGGTCAACCTGCCTCTGTTTTGAAGGCCACAAATGTACCATGCTTTTTACCTGAACAATTTTAAGAGATGCAAAAATGCGCAAATTATATTGCTTTTCTGAGAATTTATATTTAAATAAATAATACAAATAATAGGAATGTGGTTACTTTATGGCCATCAAAAAAAGTATGATGTGGGACACTGCCTTTCAAATAAAAAATAAAACAAAACAGCATTTTGGAAACACTTAGGAAAAACTACACTGCAATTCAAGTCAAATCAAATTCACACCTTTTCCATAAAGGATTCTTTTTCATCATAATACGCATTATGTGCTACATATGAAAAGGAAATATATACACAGGTAGTAAGAGAATGAGCAACAAAGGAAATGAAACCTAATTGCACACTGCTACATTGACTGCTATGGAGGCAGTTACTTTTTGAGTGCCAGAACTTAGTGTTTGTGTCAGTGCTTGAAGTGTCCCCTTCCTTAGGAGAGTTGATATGTTTTGTCTTTCCTCCTTCCTTCCATCTTTCTCTGTCTTTCTTGCAGATCCTCTTTGATTAGCCAAGCACTGAGGTTTTCGTGACTGGGAGGGGGGGTCTTCAGCTCTGTTTGGGAGATTAAAATGAAGTAATTAGGGCAAGTGTGTGATGTTCATTTAAAAAGAGGTGAGAGAAATAGCAAGACACAAGACTTTTTGGAATGCAACACAGCTGTTTTCCTTAAAGGTGGTGACATTTCTCTTTGAACAATGCACAGTGAACTTGGGGAACAGATGAATATCTCCTTTTAGTCTTTTTCTGACTTGTTTCACTTTCTTCGGTCAACGCTTTCATTTCATAGAAACAAAACATCGCGTATGCACTATGCTTCTGAATGCGGGAATCTCGGGAGTTCCAGAGCAGAGCGTCGTAAAATAGAGCAGGAAACTGGACCCTTATTGAGGGTGCATTTGCTGACGTGTTACTTGACTGTTGTTCTCTCGACGCATGTTTTCATTTGGCTGGAAATTTAAGCTTGCCTGCGTAAGGTGGTTGTAGTAGAAGTTGTCGCGCGTGTGAATTTCATTTAAGGTTAACCCTTTCTACACAACGTAGTAAACAGTTTAAATAATCGCTGCCATAGCCTACTTTGAAGCAAGTCCTGACAACAGCGTTTACGCTTTCTTTGGACATAGTAGCCTACGTCGCAGTGGTCTATTCGGTCAGATAATTCTACGAAGACTTCTGGTGCGATTTAGAAGATCAGTGGCAAATCTAATCTACCCCATATAACTCGTACTAGCATTTACGTTTAGGTACACAACAGTAGCCTAATTGCAGTTACGGTTTAATAATCTGCTAGATGATTAAACGGCACACTAGCCTACATTCACGTCTGCTGTTCAATAAACACCCGAAAACGACCTACTTTAACAGTCGGTTAACGCGATATATGGTAATAACCTGATTTCAGAATATTACACCACATCACCGTCAATTTGTGCGTGAGAAGGTTTTCCTGTTATATGCTATTGCATATTAAATCGCTTACCTTCATGTTCACGTTTGGGTCCGGGGATTGGGCTTCCTGGGTGTGTGTTCTACAGCTTGTGTCAGACCTGAACAACGAGAAACGTCATCCAGACTGGTGTGTGGTTTTTTATTCTGAGACGTTGAATCTAACAAACAAAGAGAAACTCTGTCAGAAACATAGGTAATAGACCCAACTATATACATTGGCTGATTCGCCGAACAAATGTCTGCAGACATTTAGGCTACGACAGGCAAAAGTAACAGACGTCCACGCTCTACAATATACAGCTACAATGTAAACATGCTACCACGCTCGTAGACAGAATCAGTTCCGATAGTCTCGTTTACAAACGTAGCACAATATCAGAACTCAGCCTCATTTTGCATGTATTCGCTCTTAAATAAATGACATTTGCTAAAAAAAAAAAAAAAGTTAGCGATCTCTAACTGAAATGTCCTTACCGTGGCATGCTGGCCTTTTCCTCTGCCCATTGCATTGGTCTCTTAAATCCATTTGATTTTCAGACCTGTCATCCTTCTCCTCCGAATGCTTGCAGGGTGCCACTACCACACAGTTATGATTCCCATTCAAATCCACATTTGTATTCCCTGAGGGGCAACTGTCCGTAACGTCACTCGCTGATCTGTAAAAAATCGGACTGTCATCCACTGTCATCCAACTGTATCTCCCGTTCGGGAGCGGTTTGTGACTTGAAAAATCGAAATTCCATCTCGCCGAAGCCGCCTCTTCCATCTCTTGCAAACGTCCCTTTAAATCCTTCTTTAACTCTTCGTGATCCACCTGACCGAAAAGGCTTCTGCAGGCTGTAGATTTCGGGTTATCCGATAACCTAGCATCCATCCGTCCCAAAGTTGGACTCCCATTTGAAAGGCGAACATTGGACATTTTTCCTTCTTCAGAAAAATAGACAATACGATGATTTAACCTCAGCCCCACGCAAGTCCTCCTGGGTCACGTTCCAAAACAGACGTAAAATAAGTGATCATCCAAAACGCATGCATGCCATGCAAAAACCCAAATCGCTAGTAATAACGGCCAATGTGGAAACGCCAGAAGAAGTAATCTCCACGGATCATCAAAACAAAGTGCAGTTGCAAGAGCCACTCCTGTCAATTTCGTGTCGTAGTAAGAGGGTAGAGGGAAATAACAGACAAGCCTTTTCAGTGCCCAATATGGCGATTGAAGGAAAGGCTTACTGGAGAGAAAATGATTGACGTGGCTATTTAAACCAAAGAAAGATGTTCATTGGGTGAAGTCTAAAAGCCCGCCCACAACAACTCTTAAGGTGTTACTTAACACATTCATTCCGTATGTATAACCGCGACAGAAAAAGATGACCTTTGACTGAAAAAAGGCCTTTTAGACTGAAAAAGAAGAGAAACAAATTATTAAACAACAATTATTGTAGAGAAAAATCGGAGAAAATGTAACAATTTCGTGTTGGCTGAAGTATGGCACAACTCTGACTTGCAGTTGACTCTGGTTATATCCACGGATAACAATCTTCTATTATTGTTTTAAATTTTAAAAATATGTTCTACATGAACCAAATGATAATATGAGTCCTTACACTCCGTCCTTAACGCATTTAAATAATTGTCTTATTTATCTTAAAAAGTACACATTTAACCAAAATTCCACCTTAATAAGCTATACTATTTTGGAAGAATAAACTGAATGAGCTTTGACTCCAACCAACAGTGATGAGAAGTGTTTTGTTTACGAATGCTCATGCAGATAATAGGCTACCACTAGGGCGCCAATCGACGCTCACGTGTGGGCAAAAGCTCCTTTCTTACAGAATAAATTGCGATGTTCGGAAATGATCATAATAAGTGTGAAGCTGAAAACACTATAGCCAACACTTTGCATAGGCAGGATGCTTGTCAACACTGAAAATTACCCGCTGCAGTTGGGTAATAAAGTCGCGTAGAAGTGTGACAACACTCAGAAAAAAATTTTGGCAAGCTACTGACGATGTGCCATATGTGACTATCAGAATGAAGATATTTAGCAATGCAGGAGTGGTAAAACACGTGTCAATAAAAAACGAGCCCGGTAGCATCTGGTGAAGAGTTAAAGCTCATTTTAGTTGGCAATAGGCCTACTTTTCTACATTTATTTTCGTATGCCATCCAACGCCCATGTATATTATATGTGCCTATCTGTGTTCCGTGCCACTTGCAGCCTCCATTATGTTCATACTTCGAAATATAGACCATTTATAAAACCCAGCCACAACAAATGTCATGCAATTGAATGAATTTGAACATGTATGTCTCTTGTAGAGATGAATACTAAAACCTCAACTTTACTGCTGCATATTCAGCCAGCCCCTGCCCTTAAGCTCTCAATGCATTATCTCCTGGTGGAGAATGAAAAGTATAAAGGCTAGGCCTACTGGAGCAGGAAGACATATGTCTAACGTTAAATCTGAACTTAATGTGTGGTAACATTTAATTAATATCAGGTCCTGGCAATATGTTATTATATCTATCTGTCTATAAGAAAATGTGCCAAGTCTCCATCCACTGTTTTGTACGACATTCTTGTACGACATTCGGCTAATCAAGGGAGAAGTTCCGTGGGATCAATCAAAACTGCAAAAATGCGAATATGTGACTAAACCATCAAGCACCAGTTTCCATCAATTTCATCCACGTTATTGCTTATCCCACCCACCTGCGCATTAGATTAAATGCGAATTTCAAGTGTTTTTCCAGTCAGGATTTCTATTTTGAATGGTCGAAATGCGAATTAAAAAGTTTAATAACTGTTTCTAATTTATTCTATTGATGTTGTCATGGTTATTGTAGTCACCAGCAAAGATTCTAGAGGCGTGTAGACAATTACATGTCTCTTTGGTCACCAGACATGTAATTTACTGCCTCGCAAGTGATGACACTGAAAATACATACCAAATACCCCCAAAAATAATTAAAATATGATTAAAAAATAAAGAAATATATGTGTTAATTTTTAGATTTATTGAAAAATCAAAATAAAAGCAAAATATTCCTAAAATGACTACTTCACTGCAAAGGTCTTTTCCCTCCAAAAGTCTCATGACAAATTAGGCCCAAGAGTCAACAGAAGGCTTCCACTGCCTCCTGCTGGTAGAATGATTAAACTACAGAAATCTTCTGTGCCGTCATTGTGTCCCCAATTTATTTCAAGTCGGGTGTAGTCAAAGTACATCTAAACAGTATATCTTGTCAACTGTAGGCAAATTGTAACCTCTCACCACACAGCATACCTTCAACCTGAACAGCATTTTCTACCACAGATTGAAGCAAGTCCACCATGGTGTTTCTGTATCTGTGGCAAACATAGAATTCAGATAAAGGGTGTGGGTTGCTGTTTCACCTCAGGGTTTCAGCAAAAGGGCTTTTTACATCCCAGGGACGGCTGGTGGCTGTGTTTGGTTTCAAAGGTTTAGCCACTTGAGGATGTAGTAGTTTTTCTTGCCTACTCGGATGAGCGTAAGGCCGTTGGCCAGGATGTGGTGGCCAGGAGTGAGCACCTGCTGTGGACTCTCAGTGCGCTGATGGTTGATCCATACACCTCCATCTTGAACCATGCGATACCTGCTCACAGGGCAAAAAAAAAAAAAAAAGCTCAAAGTCAACACAACATTAGAGTCATTACAGTGGGCCCCCAAGTCGAAATAATATAAGAATAGAATGTATATTTGCCCAACATAGAGGAGAGTAATGTTTGATTTTAACCAGTTTTCAAATTAGGGTTCACTGGCTGCAATTGATTTATCAGTGAAACACAAATTAAAAAAACTTAGGCATTGCAGTGTAGGAAACACTCCATAAATGAATTAACTTTCATACAAAACTATTTTTTTGTTTTCGTTCCCAATGGCTGAACCAATAGCATTGGTGTTCTCTGATCCTTGCTCAAGCTGCTGAGCTTTTCATTTTAGCGTATACAGTATTTAAATGTTTAAATGTGTTAATTGTTTGCATGACGACCATACATTATGAAGATGCTGGGGAAAGAGGATGTTATATAATCATTCAATATAAATTGAAAATCCCCTGAAAAAAACACCCTCAATGGGGCAGCTGTCTTGGAGGAGACATCCATATCTGCATGTTACAAAATGATGCATATCATATGCATGGCAATGTGCAGCAGATTGTGTAGGTGGGCAGGAAGTGGTAATATACCCCAAGTGCTGAAAAGAGTGATTACAAAAACAGATGTAGGAGAAAGAACGAACGTTCACAGTTTCCATGTCAGGGGACACAACCTCTGTGCTTATCTACCTACCTTATACATATGTCTACAGGTGTGCAGGTTAAGAGGTGTATTGTAGGCATTGGTAAATAATTACCCAATTTTAGTGAATGTAGTTATTTTAGATTTTATAGAGTATGTTTCAGAATTTAAGTTACAAGGGAGTGTTTTGCTATGTAGCCTACAGAATAAGCTGTGCATGTATATTTTGACAGTTTGAACATATGAGGGGAGGGAGGGAGGGAGGTTGGTTGGGGGTGTTGATGTACCTCCTGTGATGCCATCAATAACCCACTCCCACTAGAAATGCACCTGCATTACAGAAATAAACAATCAAAGGACGCAGCAACTGAATTCAGTGCAACCTCTGCAAGAATGGGAACTTGATTCCGATTCTGTGATGGCGATGATTAACTGTTAACTGTTACTTCACCAAAGACATAGGAAGATGGAGCAGGCTGAGATGCATAAAGTAAGTATAGTATAAGTATATATACACTCTTTTGATCTCGTGAGGGAATTTTGGTCTCTGCATTTATCCCAATCTGTGAATTAGTGAAACACACTCAGCACACAGTGAACACACAGTGAGGTGAAGCACACACTAATCCCGGCGCAGTGAGCTGCCTGCAACAACAGCGGCGCTCGGGGAGCAGTGAGGGGTTAGGTGCCTTGCTCAAGGGCACTTCAGCCGTGCCTACTGGTTGGGGTTCGAACCGGCAACCCTCCAGTTACAAGTCTGAAGCACTAACCAGTAGGCCACGGCTGCCCCAGTCTGAAGCACTAACCAGTAGGCCACGGCTGCCCCCATTACGGCCATAGAACTGTTCAATCTGTCTTTGGTTTTTGGTCATATACCTTATGTTCCAATCTTGTATTTTTAAGCTCCTAGCCAGTGCTTTTACTTATAAGCTAAAGTGCCATATATCATTATTACTCTATTTCAGTTACACCCTCTTTCCTGTCATAACTTTTTTCTTTTAGAGACTTCAATATTTGTCATCACTGCCATAAGCTGTTTTGCTGAAATAAATAATATTTTTATTATACTATTTCTGGGACATCCTGAAGTATTTTGTGAGAGCTTGGTGATAATGACATTTGAATCAATTACAATGTCAAGAACAAATGTCTGCCCATAAACAGCTGGCTACAGCATTTTCCTGCTAAAGTCAAAGTGTGCATCTCACGAGTATATAACGAAAAGCTCAGATTCAATATTTTGATAGCATCCAAATCAAAACAATGACTAAATTGAGGTAATTTATAACTACTATTGAGGCTTTCAAGATCATGGAGAATCAGCTATACTGCCTTGCTATTTTTAGATCTTTAAATTTCAGTGGGGTCAAAAATGACCAAAATCAGTTCAGAACTCACTCAGAATGCTAGTACTGTACCAATTTAGATCTAAAAATAGGACCCATGTTGAAAAGTTCACCTTTAATGACAAGGGTGTTGTCATAAAAATATGAGCTACTAATTATGAAGAAATCAATCAATTAATATTTGTTGAGTGGAAATAATACCAGACATTTTGTTAAATCTATACATAAACATACAAGCAAACAACCAGAAAACCTATTGCTATGAATGGGCTGAAAAATGGTGAAACGGCTTTCTTATGCTAATTTTAGACAATGACAGAAGTTGTAGCTTCATAGTCCTTGAGCCAGCCCCCCTAATTTTTGACAATTGAAACCATTTGAGGGAAATAAGTCTCATAGTGTTTTTTCATAATGTATACCACCCTAGAATTAGAAAATATGTGATAACATTGCATTTAGCGCTGCACAATTATCACAATCGCAATATGACATTCTGATTGGTGAGCTTCACAATCGGTCAGGGGTGCTGTGCTTCTTGTGCACTGGGCGTGTTCACCGATCAGGGGTGGCACAAATTAAAGACACATTTGGAATAATGAACTGAATCAATTCATTGACATTCAAAATTACAAATAGCAATATCGGTCAGAAAATTGCATATTTCCCCCAAATCATGCAGCTCTAATTGCATTTAGGGTAGCTTTTTGTGTTTCATCACCCTGTTCGTGTTTATTATGTGTCTATGCACGGATATATTACAGGTGAATTAACTAATAGATATCCCCAAACTAACAACAGGTGAATAGTCTAAAACTCTTAACTAATAGATATCCCCAACACAGCCTGTCACCAAAATGAAAAATAAAAAGTTAAATGTTGAAACTGACTGTCCAATGTTAAGGTTTCTCTAATTGAAATATATCTAATAATTTGCATACTTCAGTATATAATAACAACATCCAGGGAGGACTCACACACAGAGGACCAAAAAGTCTTCATACATATCCATATACACACACACACACACACACACACACACACACACACACACACACACACATATATATATCCTGGGCTCTACAGACAATCGTGCAAAAAGTGCTGCACCCTTGCCTGTAGATGCCCGTTTGTCTGTAGAGCCCCTTTTGGTGTGCGAGTCTTTCCTGGCTGTAGTGAACTTTTACCTTGACTGCCGCACAAGAAGAACCAAAGGATTAAAAACAAGGCACAGATCAACCCTGTGTACCTTTGATCATTTATATACATAACATTTCAGAAAACTTAAAATTAAAAAAAATATCCTTCATCCTATTCATATCCCTGCATATAATTGACATAAACAGGATGATCAAACTACAAAAAGCTAACCAATACAAAGCCATCACTTATTTTCTAACTCTGGTATACCTTGGCAAAAATCACTGAGACTTTTTCTCCTCAAATGGTACCGACCATAGATACAGTCTATGGTACCGACCAACCCCTCTGGCTCAGTCATTAGTGCTTACCCTCTGGGTCCATCTGGAATGGCTTGTATGTGGCGACAGGCGTCCAGCACAGTGGTGCCCGGTTCCAGTAGCAGCTCCATGAATGGGGCTTCTCGAAAGAGCTCCTGAAGCTCCACATCACTCATCTGCTCCAGTGCCTGCAGGTTGCTATGGTACAGAGCGTTGGTGCACCTGCCAAACATACACACAGCCTGGAGTCAAAAACAGCACCAAGGCTATCTGCTGCTGGAAATAAAAACAATCTCCCATATTTTCATCAAGATATTTAAATTGCATCCCCCATGGTTAAGGAAATAGCACTTAAAGGGACACCAGGCAAGCCTGATGCTTTTTCTCTACGAAACCCCCCCCCCCCTCGCTCGGTCTGAAGCTCTTTTCCTTTTCTTTGCATCTTCCGTCAAGGGTTTTCGCTGCTTCTTCGCCGGCTCTGCCATTATACACACGTTTGCAACAATCGCTAGCGTCTCGTTAGCCTGCCTCTGTGCTGTGGATGCAGGATGTAAACTGATACTGCTTCGGTCGGCGGGTACGATACACTGAACTTGCAAGCGGGATATTCTTCCTACAGGCAGTAGGGGCGGGTGAGAGAGTCTTCATTCGCCCTGTAATGAGTCATTTAACCATATACAGACTTACGAAGATGAGTAATTAACACAAAAACGTTGCCTGGTGTCCCTTTAAATATGCAACAGGCCTCTGCATTCAGCATGATTCTATACCGTAACCCCTAGCAACAGGTTACAGAGCGGAACAAGCTCCTTATTTTTCTTACTGCCCTGTGGACATTTCTGGCAGCACTGCTTACCTTTTGGCACTCTCCAGGCCGTCTTTGCCATGGACTAGCTTGGTGACCTCTGCAGCCAGACGTTTCTGAGCGGTCCTCTTTCCAGGTTCCTGCAAATGCACCTCCATCACCTTATCCACCTCTGCCAGGGGAAGAAAGGTGAAAAGTCTTAGATACCTGCAAGGCAAAAAAAAAAGAGAAACATTTTAGAGTATCTGCTTAACCAATCAGATGAGACATCTGCATGCCTGGAAAAGGTGGCAGTTGAAATACCGTTCCACACTGTTGTCTGGCTGTCTCAGGAAATACTGGTACAGTTCAAAGGGGGATGTTCGGTCCCTGTTCAACCACACTGCATTTCCTGCACTCTTCCCCAGCTTGTCTCCCATAGATGTGGTTAGGAGTGGAATAGTCAGTCCATATACATCTGCATTAGTCTTTCTACATGGGGCAAATAGAAAGATATAGAGACGACTGTTTAGAAAGCTAGGATACTGTCTAGTCACTAACCACACAGTGTTATTTGAATCAAGACGCAGGTTTTGCAATTATTTCAGTGTGAAACACTCTATGACTTTGTAGTTACTTTTGGATAAACTCATGCCCAGTCATCAAGTTGCCCAATTGGTCTGTTCCTCCAAGTTGAATCTTACAGTTGCATAGCTGGTTCAGATGATAGAAGTCGTAGGCTTGGAAAAGCTGATAAGAGAACTCTGTGAAACTCATCCCTTCCGCACTTTTGAGTCGAGACTGCACGCTGTGTCTACTTAGCATGGTGCCCATTCGAAAGTGCCTGCCTATGTCTGACAAAAACGTAACCACATTCCACCCTTTATACCACTTTGCATTGTTCATGATTGATGTCGTGCCCAGTTTCTTGGGGTCGCTGCAAAAGTATAGTTCATGGTTGGCAAATAATCTGTGCAAGCTCTCCCTTATGCCACTTTCATTGTGTTTAACCACGTCACTAGACAGAGGTTCTCTTTCCGTCGTTTTGCCGCTCGGGTCTCCAATTTGAGCTGTTGCTCCACCGATAAGAGCGACGACATTGTGTCCGGCATTTCTGAAGTGAAGGAGGCCGATAATTGCGAGTAAATTCCCCGCGTGGAGGCTATCTGCTGTGGGGTCAAAGCCACAGTAAACAGTCTGAGACCCCGACTGAAGGAGCAAAGGAAGCTGAACCTGACCGGCACCTTCAGGGAAGCAATCCTTTAAGACGCCGCGTTTGTAAAGTGATGCAAGAAGCCCGTTGTTATAGATTACTGAAATATGAAAATTAGAACGGTTTAAATAATATTTTTTGAACGGATGACAGCTGAGTTTCCAGACGCGAGGACATCCCCGTGCTATGGGGGTCGCCATCTTGGAATACAAAACGTAAACGTCACTTTTTTTCACCAGTCATTGAAGAAAACAGCGCCCTCTCTTGTTGAAGTGGGATTAATTTGACGACAAAAATGTTCACAAATGGCCAGCCTGGGCATATTCATAATATGGCAGAGAGATATATTTCTACTACTGTCTATTTTGTGCTCACATGTGTATACATTGTATGCTGTATCTCTGTCTTCTTTTCCTTGTGATACTAGCCTACTGTGTTATTTGTAACACTAGCTTTGGCAACACTGTACCAAACAGTCATGCTAATAAAGCCCCTTTGAATATATTCCAGAGATAACCCATGTTATAGAAAGGTTATAGTCACGTGGTATTTTGAGAATATGTTGAATGTGCCCATAACATCCAGTGACCATAAGTGCAGTTTATTTTTGTGGCCAACAGATGGGGCTAAAAGTAAACATCTGAAATCCCAAGGCCTGTGAATTACAAAGGAACTGAAGTTTTGGACTACATTGGACTAAAGAGATAAGATACCTGCTTGCAAAAACAAAACAGAACAAACAAAAAACACCACCAACATCTGGATCTGGTTGGATCTGATAAAAAGCTTGTTGTACTAACTGGCGTCTTTCGTCAAAAATAATTAGCAATGTCAAGCTGTGACAGTAGGCCCTATATAGGCTACTGTGTAGGCCTGTTCTTCATAAGACCACACAATCAGAAATAAATTTGAAGACAACAACTAGTTATACTACATACTAGCTGGGAAGGAATATGTGAAAAATCATGAAGATTGGGCACTTCTGGATAAGTTTTTGATTTTTGGCAGGGTGTTAGGTACAGGCCTAAGGTTTTCAAAAATCCATGGATACAAGTTGGGGTGGCCCCCCTAGTGGCAGTTATCCATAAAATCCAAAATGGCCCCCGCCGACAAGAGAAAAGGTTATATCTCAGCTTCCGTTAGTCTTAAATTGTTGTATAATGTATTTTCTCTACTTTGTTTGATACAAGGAATCCAATTTTGTTATGTTCTTCTTATTTTAAGTCCATTTCCATGTTAAATCTAGTATCATAGTCATATTTAGCTCATAAACTGTCAATATCTCTGAAAAAGTCACATTGAAATATTACTCAGGTCCCTAGACCCATATTTTACCTCCAATGTATGCTTTTCTTTGTCGATTGGACAGGTCATTATCACTATAGTGTCAAAAATCACATGTTGTGACCAAAAGGACCATTGTTGCGGCCTTAAATAAACACAAATTCAGAACTATGGCACAGTGAAAAGTTACAGTATATTAGGCTTTTCACCATGTTAAGGATCAATATTATATTTTAGTCAAATAACACAAAAAACAATTCATGCTAAAACCATAGACTTTCTAATGAGGAGACACAGCACTCAAAAAATCCTCCATAGAAATGCATGAGCTTAGTTTGTAACGGCAATATGGCAGTTGTCTACGCAAATCACACCCCATCCGCGGCAAAATGTTGACATGTGAATACATTGAGCCAATCATGTGCTGTGTTGTGAATACATTGAGCCAATAATGTGGTGTGTTGTGAAGACATCGTGCCAATCATGTGTTGTGATCTCACCGCTGGAGCAAGATTGGTGTCGTGAAGCCTTGCGTGCGCGCATTTCTGCCGAAATGGATGCCCGATGAGTGCCCAAAAAGCGTTGCAATATGGCCGCCGAGTGGAGGGACTTGCCTAAAAGGACTTTGCTTAAACATCATGTATTTATTCAAATATTTTTGGTTTCACTCTTCATCATTATTAGTACAGCCTCCCTCACACTTGCACAATGTGGTACAGCAAAGTCCAGCTCAGTGGCACTTACAGTTGCCCATACAGACAACCACACAGCCACAGTTGAGGAGGAGTGAGGATCCCTTGCTGGCATCTTCCAGATCTGTCCAATATGGCACCCAGACTTTGGTTCTGTCATTCCATTCCCAACCCCACTCACTGGGGTCTGGAATCTCTGGAGTTTTGGAGAGGGACTGCTTCCAGACAAAAGCTGCAGTGTGCAGGGCACGCTTTCCACGCTGGAATAAGGCATGATGGGTCGGGGGGATTGAATCCAGGGACTTGAGGCCATGAGTGAAAAGAAGCTTCTGGGTTTCATTGACTGATTCGACACCGCAGTTCTTACTATACATGAGTACAGTTCAGCATTTGAGAACTTGCATGTGCACTGATTCCAGTGTATGACTGGTTGAGTCTTGGTGATCAGAATGAGGTTGTCGGTGACTTCTGGGTAAGCTGCCCACGCAATCCATGCAGTTTTTTTGCCAATTCCATACATTGCTGATACAACGTCACATCATGTGAACGCGTAGAAGAGGGGCAGTGCTTGGCATTTTTGAGGTCCCAGTATTTCTGAGATGTGGTGGATTGGAATATCTTTATATGCCTTCCCTGATCCAAATCCAATCCACAGCTCTGAGAGGCCTAACTCCTGGAACAGAACAGGGACTTCCACGGATGAGATGAGCATAGCTATCGCTGAAGTTTTATCCGAATATATTTTAGTATATCTGGGGAAGCTAGGAGTCTCTGCAATGTAGCTGGGAGGAATGAAGGACACAGACATCCTCCATGGCCAATTCAAGTTAGTGTTTGGTAGCACTGAATCTTAGTTACTTAACGAGAAGGAATATGCTTTCTTCAGACGTGTAGCCTACCATGAAAACTTGGTGGGGGATTGTCGTTGATGAGGTTCATGTCACATACAAATAGTAAGTTTAAAAACGTTAACGTTAGCTACTTATCTAACTTGTATGTTAAAAGATGGCATTAGAAAAACGTTTCGTTTATCTGATTGGTTGATTTGGACCGACCAACATAGGTGGTGATAGACAGATGGTTTATCCAATCAGCTAACAGTATTTCGCCCCATTCCCAAACGTTCTCCAACGGAAAGTTCCCAGATGGATATGCGGAGCAAATGCGAAGCAATCCATCTGGCGGAGTCAGGTTAGTCCCTCTCCAAAACTCCAGAGATTTCAGAATGGAATGGAATGACAGAACCAAAGTCTGGGCGCCATATTGGACAGATCTGGAAGATGCCAGCAAGGGATGCTCACTCCTCCTCAACTGTGGCTGTGTGGTTGCCTGTATGGGCAACTGTAAGTGCCACTGAGCTGGACTTTGCTGTACCACATTGTGCAAGTGTGAGGGAGGCTGTAATGATGAAGAGTGAAACCAAAAATCTTTGAATATATGATGTTTAAGTATGAATTGTTTTTTTGTGTTATTTGACTAAAATGTAATATTGATCCGTAACATGGTGAAAAGCCTAATATATAACTTTTCACAGTGGCATAGTTCTGAAGTTGTGTTTATTTAAGGCCTCAACAATGGTCCTTTTGGTCACAACATGTGATTTTTGACACTATAGTGATAGTGCCCTGTCCAATCAACAAAGAAAAGCATAGCTTGGAGGTAAAAATATGGGTCTAGGGACCTGAGTATTTCAATGTGACTTTTTCAGAGATATTGACAGTTTATGAGCTAAATATGACTATGATACTACATGGAAATGGACTTAAAATAAGAAGAACATATCAAAATTGGATTCCTTGTATTAAACAAAGTAGAGAAAATACATTATACAACAATTTAAGACTAAAGGAAGCTGAGATATAACCTTCTCTCTTTTCGGCGGGGGCCATTTTGGATTTTATGGATAACTGCCACTAGGGGGGCCACCCCAACTTGTATCCATGGATTTTTTAAAACCTTAGGCCTATACCTAACACCCTGCCAAAAATCAAAAACTTATCCAGAAGTGCCCAATTTTCATGAATTGCATCCTAGCTATACTTCAAAAAGTGTTGTATAGTGATGATTTATAGAGTATGACAAGAAACACATAGATTTTGGACATTTTATTTTGAAATCCAGTTAAGATCAGATTATTTATGGTTTAAATGACTAGACATTACATTTGCCAAACATTTATTGTATGGTTACAAAACCATTACTATACATGAACATTACACTAATTGTGCAGTAGTTCTAACATGACAGGAGCTAGACAACCAACCAACCTGGAAGGGGAAGATAAGAAATTATATTAGGGATCATTCAGGAAAAAATATTGCTTGACTACAAGTCAGCATGAATCCATCAAAGGTAAAACAGTACCTCAATGTGACCTGAGCTAGTACAAACTAGGGAAGACTGGTATATATTCCCTGATAACAATTATAATCCCTTCTAAATTCTTAAAATATAACCTACAATTCTAACTGAAAACTGTCTGCTCCCTGGATTTTGGCTCAACTTATTCAGACAACTTGACACCCCCCCCCCCCCCCGCATGACTTTGCATTGGAAAATATGTGGGGATGACACTCACTTAACGTTTATCACTACAGGCTGCGGAGTCAGCATCCCACTGACACATAAATGTTGTAATATTTCTGTTAAGAACAAATGTTCAACATGCGGTCTCAACTGTTTTATTGATCAGAATCCATCCTTGTGCCTTCTTAATGGTAAGGGAGACTGTTAAGGCACCGGCTGTTTTGAATCTCTCACATTAGCTGAAGAGGTTCATTTGTACTGCATTTTCTGGAGTCTTCTGATATTTTCAATAATATGAATGAGTTTCAGTAACGTGCAGCATTGGGGAAAATGATAAATATTTAACTCAACACTCTTATGTCTTGTTTTAGGGTTCTTCTAGATCAGGACTAGGTTTAGGACAGAAAACGATGTGTTGATCTATGTGATGTGTTGATCTGTGACTGATTTATAAGCGAGCACCCAGAGAGATGAGAACCATCTGGCTTGCCATGGCAGTTATGGTCAGTCCTCTGGAATCTCAGTGGTAACTTTAGGCATGAACCATCCCCTTCATAGCAGTTATGGTCAGTCCTCTGGAATCTCAGTGGTAACTTTAGGCATGAACCATCCCCTTCATAGCATGATCTTTTACCTGAGACCACAGCAGGAACAAAGGCCGCTATGCCCTGTGAGAGGACTTAGATAGCCAAGACAGACCTGTTTGTTTCAGATAACTAAGGAAAATGGTTAACCTGACAAGTCCACTTGGTGGGACTGGCCCCAGGTCAAGTTTTAATGGCAGCTATGGAGGAGTATCTGTTATGTATGTCAAGGCAAGAACCTCCAGGCACAGAGCACATGGCTTAATCCCTCTTCTACAATGTGGAAATCACAAAAGGAATGTCCTCATGCCAATTCAATTCTAAGGTCATACAATCTGTTACAGAGTTAACCATAATTCTATTTACATTGCACTAACATCTCAGATAATCAAAACAAATGATATATTTATATATATTTTTTAGCTTTAGTATAAAAATATGATTCAACTCAATTAACAGCACAATCACAAAATTATGCATAAAGTGACAAAAACAAGACATACTGCAGCTAAATGTTTGTACAGTCATAGACAAAGAAAGAGAAGGGGAAAAGCAAGACAATAAAAGAGGAACATACTGCAGTGCCAGTGGTGCCGTAGCATATCACAGGTTAACGAGGGCAACAGATTATTCATATTTACCTCTATGTACAGGGTTACAAAGCAAGCTCTTCCCATCTATACAAACTGTATGTGAGCGCAGCCAGGTCAGACAATGTACATTCTCCCATTTAAAAAGTGGCATTGTAAGAATTACGGTGAATGTGGTGTTAACAGATGAAATGAATTGACATTGCTGACTAATCATTTTTTGACTGAATGACTTGAAATAAACACATCTTCAGATCATGTACAACTATACAACTCAACAGCAACATGCACAAAGTAATAATGCCATGGATCATGCCATTATCATACATTATCCTGACTGTTAGCTGGTGCTGGTGGAGGCAGGTGACCTCCATTTTCTCTCAGAGAGGATAATCAGGTCCAGATATACAGTAACCTGCTTTTGTATGCATACTTTAAAGATGATATCTAAAGCCATTGGTAAAACAGTGATGTTCAGTATACTATCTAGCTTTTAAATGTGCACTCCAGTCAAAATAACATTTTTGACAATGACAGTGCTTAACAGAGCTTTTCTATGGTGTAACACTTGGAGGCAAATTATTCATGAATTTCAAGGAGGTACATTTTTAAAACAAAAGCTCAACAATTCAAACATTTTGTCCTCCTCGTGAAGTGAACTATTGTGATTACAAAATTCCTCAGTTGACCAACACTGTATTCCCAAAGCCTCTACAGTAACCTATCAGTCACACTGGAAAAAAACAAACAAAAAACAACAACTACAGATCCTCCAGGATGACATTTTATGGAATCAGGAGCAAAGCATGGCTGGAGTGCAGCTATTACAGCTTGTCTTAAAGAGACAAGAATCTACTATACATGAGGAGACAACTGAAGATCACAATCTAACCAGTGAGACTTTAACCCGACAGACAGTGGGACTCAGCATGCTAGCCCAGAGGAGGCACTGTGGTTAAGAGTGTGACAGAAAGAGGGGATGGGAGAGAGTGCAAGAATAGAGGTGGAGTATTAAAGAAGACGAGAGAGAGATAGAAACAGAGAGAGAGAGAGAGAGAGAGAGCAAACCTTAACCTGTTTTAATCTTTAAAATAGCGTTCTGTTTGTATTTCAGCTAGCCCTTTAACACTAAATACACTTTCCCAAGCTGGAGTGTGAAGCATTTGTTTAGTCAGAAGGCATCTGTAAAGTGAGGTATTAATGCGCACGGTTGTGTGCTGTGCTTGAGTATCGCATGTACTCAGTGAACCTATGTGCTGTTCAGTCACGTCGGCTGTCAGTCATTTTCATGTGATGTTATGATAGTGTTGCAAACCACCACTGCCTGAACAAGAAAATGATCTTACTCTGGTGAATGTAGCCCCAGAGAATTGGCCATATGCGTACCCATTTTGTGGTGACTACAGTGAAATGCAAGTTTTCTCGTGGATAGGATCATTACTCTGGCTTTCTTGTGTAGAAGGGATCATAACCTTTATTCTTTAGCATTTCTTCTGTATAAATTGTTCTGACATGAATTGTTCAAACAAACACTCAGATTTGAGAAGGTGACCGTGCCAATCACAGTCATAACCCCTAAAAAACACATTTGGTGCTGTACGGCATGGCACATTTAGGCTTGGTTAAGCCATGCCGTTGGAGTATCGGCAGTAGAGTCACAGGCGAGGGGAAAATCCCCTACTCAGGAACCTGAGTTGAGCTTACACGGGTGAAAAGCATGCCTCCAACGTGCCATGTTTCCATATGGCTTCAATGCCAGGGGGACAAAGTCACAGGACGTGACCGAGTCAGATTAGGACGCGCTGGAGTTCAATCAGACACAACAGCAATATTTCATGAAAGCCAGCCTGTCAACATGCCTTGAGCACAGTGGGGTTGTTTGTGCACTTACACCACACTCCCTACAGGCTTCACAGAGCAGTGAAATTAATAACACAGAGCTGTCCACGCCAGAACACATCTAATGCAGTGAGTGACACAATTATTTCATTAGTTAACAGCAAATTAAGAGCATAAAATCTATAATTTAATTAATAAAATCTCTGGGTTATTGTCCACGTTCATACTCTCAATTCATTAAAATCAGACTATGTGTTTATGATACTAATTATATCATCATAAACATACTGCAGGTTAATAATAATATAGATTTGACAATGGTATCAGTGAAAAGCCAAATGAATGAAGGATGTGGCGAGTAGCCCCATTCAGACTGTAAGAAAAGTCTTGAAATCAGGGACTAATATTGTGGTGGTATGTATAAGATGTCCTTCTGCCTGCTAGGGACAAAGTCCAGGCAAAGGCTTGCAGTGTTAAAAGGAGTGTCTAGGGACTTTATCTCAACACTGCGCCCTTGACCTCAAACCAGGTTTTAAAGCAAAGAATGGTGGCACGCAACACAAAGACACTCAAACAGGCAAATAACGCTTGCAGAGAAAAAGCACAGGGCATTGATTGATGGCTGAACCACAGTTTCACTCATGACCTTGACTGATATTAATACCAGACTAACAGACAGTGGTGGCTTTAACAGTACATGGCTTGGTGTTACATTTCGCTAAGCGATTCAGTGGTTGAACGGTGTGGAAGTCAGTTGCTGGTTATCAAATCGCTCCCAGAGACTGTGGGGAGCAAAGTGCCTGGCCCTGAGTATTTATTATTACACACAGTCAGTTGCATTGCATTGGATGGCAGCGCTCTATGCTGAAGTCACTTGGGTGTCACTGCTGTAAATCTAAAGGTGTCATTCTGACCATTGACGTGCGGCTCTTTAGTAATACACAATGTAGGAGATACAGCTGGTCATGGAGGAGCACGTCAGCAGTTCTAGCTCACACACACTCTCTAGTGGCTCCATTAATGTCAAAACCATAGAATTTGAGTTAGCCAAGGGATAGTGCTTCTGAGAGCAAAACCATAGAATTTGAGTTAGCCAAGGGATAGTGCTTCTGAGAGCAAAACCATAGAATTTGAGTTAGCCAAGGGATAGTGCTTCTGAGAGTATGAAGGTCAAGGCTCTGCACTGAGTCCTCATTGCCGACATCAATCAACCCCCCCCCCCCCTCACACCCCAAAACCCGCCCACCTGTCCAGTGGCTCTCGTGGCTGCTGTTGCTGTGACCTTGGTCTTCCCCTTCAGACACCCGTGAGTTCGCCGTCGCCGGGACCCTAAAATACCCAAGATCCTCTGGAGTTGCGTCAAGGAGCGGCTGACGTGGATGGGGTCAGGGGTCAGTGTTCATGTCTGCACCCCCCCAGGGTCACCCAGAGTGGGCTCTTTGTCTCCTCTGCAGTGTTTCAGTTGGGAACCACTTGCACACACATATACACACAAACATTCTCTCTCTCACACACACACACACACACACACATGCTTGGAGTATCACAGCGCAAGCCTGCTAAAGAGGATGACATGGGGGTGTTGGGGGTCCTCCTCCTCAGTACATGTCCCTGTAGATCTCCTGCAGGAGGGGGTGCAGCGACATGTCCTCCTCCTCAGTACATGTCCCTGTAGATCTCCTGCAGGAGGGGGTGCAGCGACATGTCCTCCGTCTTCTTCATCTCCTGCACCAGCTGCGCGTGCTCCGTCACCAGCTGCCTCAGGTCGGCCAGCTTCTGCAGCAGCCTGGGAAAGAGGAAGGCGTCGTCCGGGTGGTTGGCCAGCAGGTGGAGTCGTAGCACGTGGACGATGCCCTCCTGCATGCGCTCGATGTGCGCAACGTTCACCAGGCCCGGCCGGTCTGGAGGGGGAAGGGGGGGGGGGGGTATTAGAATGTGTTGACATAACACACTTTACCTTGTGTACCCAGGTCATGCTTCTGAATTCAAACAATGTCAGTGGCTTTTCACCCGTGGTGGTTCTGTGTAGCCAATTATACAGTATGTGTGCGCTTGCTTGCACTGTGGTCAATTTCTCCTCTAGATATTTATTTTCTGTCTTGCGCTCTCTCTCTCTCTCTCTCTCTCTCTCGCTCTCTCATCATCTCCGCAGCAGATAATGGCAGCCACTAACAGCTCACTGATTTCATCATTGGTGAAATTGGCTTATTTGCGTTTGATTAATCAATCAGCAATTTCATTTGTGTGCCTGCCTGCAATATGGCCATTTTCTCTCTCTCTCTCTCTCTCTCTCTCTCTCTCTCTCTCTCTCTCTCTCTCTCTCTCTCTCTCTCTCTCTCTCTCTCACCTCCGCAGCAGATGATGGCGGCCACAAACAGGGCCAGGTCACTGTCGTCCAGCTCCAGCGCGTTGAACTTCATGGCGAACTGGAACTTCGGCTCCATCATGTCGCTGAAGGGCCGGCGCAGGCTCTTGAGGAACTCGCGCGTGATGAAGCCGCTGCCGTAGGCCACCAGCAGCCCGTCCTTGTTCATGCACGAGGCCAGCATGGCGAAGAGCGCCTCGTACACGCCGTACTTGAGCAGTGTCACCTGGTCGTTCAGGTCCAGGCCCGAGAAGCCCGGCACGCACTTGGCGAACTCGGTCAGCTCAGTGACCGTCTCCACGGAGGTGCACTGGCAGCAGTGGAAGATGCGCACCTCGGCCTCTTTGTGCTGGAGACTGCCCGCGGCCGAGCCCACCATCTTGGCCACCAGCGTCTTCTCAGCTAGCTGCAGCGTCTCCATGTCATGGATGACAAAGGGCTAGAGGGAGGAAACAAACGCCAGTTATGGCTTTGACTGACTTTGAGATCTACACTGACAATCATCTGTGTTGCATATAGATAGATAGATAGATAGATAGATAGATAGATAGATAGATAGATACTTTATTGATCCCCAAGGGGAAATTCAAGGTCTCAGTAGCATATAGATGCATGATTGCTTTGGAAAGGTATTATGCTGAAATGCATGCCATTTGAGTACAGTAGACAAGTGCACGCTTACAATTACAACTGTCATTGTCTTACACTGACAATTTGACCCTTTCTATGAATGTCTGTGTGCGACAGCAAACACATGAGAATATATGAAAAAACATATTGCTAATTATGAAGATGTTTAACAGGGCAAGGCAGTGAGGTGATAGTGTGCGATGTTTACTGTGTGCAAACAAAACCATTCTAATCTAATCAGCAATGTGCTTTTAGCTGTGGGCCCATGACTTGCAGAAAACCTGACACTCCATTGAGCAAGTTGTATAACTACACCAATGTATATTTATCTTAACACTTGCTAAACTGCCACGGGAAATAGTGCTCCCGTTTTGTTCCACATGTGTCAATGAGATGGTAGAGAGGGCAAAGCCGAGGGGCAACACAGGCGTCATGGCTAGCACCTGCTGCTGTTTGTCTAGACAGGCCCAGAGTGACTCATTGTGGCTAGGGAACAGAGGTATTATTCACAGATAAACAACAGCCAAGCTATAGGCTAGCACTAGATAACTGAGATTCAACAGTCAGAGTGGGAAATAATCAGAGCCTCGTCGCTGGTGCAAAGTAGGAATGAATGAGAGGTCTGTTTTCCCTTATGGGGATAAGGACTAATGTATGTCAAAAGGAAGAGGCTTCCCTGACTATCTGCCAAGGATTATTTATAGGTTACTCAGTAAGTAGCACTGTAAGTCCACCCTGTTCATGTTACATAGTCTGTAGAGTAATTACTGGCTTTACAGAGTGAGTGCCTCTTGATGATAAAGTCTGTTTATGTGTTTAACCTCTCTTAAGGTTAAACAATGGCTTACAAAGTTAGACTGAGCAGATGCTGAGGGGTCCAGAACTATATTGTAAGGTTAGAAGACCCATGCATTCAGACTCTTAGAACCATACAGTAATCTCTAGTATGATCTCCAATATGAAATGAACCGAATGGATGAATGTCATACTGTAAAGAAAGTCTGAATACAGCTGTCCAGCACATTACCTAAAATGTGCAATATACCAGGACAGAAGCCGCCCGCTTGAAATCGGGGCTTCCCAACAGCTGTGCCTGACTCCAGGGAGCCGTGGCTAACCACTGGAAGTGAACAGTCAGTGACTGCAACAATCGCTTCAGTATTGCACACATAAGACACTGTGAAGTCCGGTCAGCACTGACCCCTCCCCTTCAACTTCACATTCCTTCCACACCCCATAAAAGAATGGGTTCGACCTCGATACACCTCTCACATGTGGTACTCTATGTGGTGACTAGGAGATAAGATTTCAAATGATCGACTGTAAAAAAATAATGTGATATGTCAACGCCTAACTTTGTGTGCGGTCTTCAACAATGTTTTAATGTAA
>NC_055967.1:35531679-35579179 GCF_018492685.1 Alosa sapidissima
ATAGCATATGGCATGAGACGCATTAATGTATGTTTGGCTATAAATCACCCATGATGCTAATACACAGTTTAATACTCTATACAACCTAGTCCATCATATGTCTCTATACCACCTCGTCCAATATGCACCACATAGCTGGCTGCTGTGCCTATAGAGCGGCACTAGAACATACAGTGGAAGCTGTGAGCAGTTAAGGGTGAGCTGATGTGTCCTGACATGTTCTTAGCTGTCAGAGGGAAGAGGAGAAAACACCCCCCCCCCCCCCGCCCGCCCGCCTCCGACACTCATGGCTCTCTCACTCTGCTCTTATATAGACGATGATTCCCAGCCAATGTCAAAGACAGCCAGTTTAGTGCGGGATAAACAGCGAGTCAACTTCCTTTAAATCAATAAGATGCTGGCGCAGGCATCCTGTGTCAGGTGACAAACGACACAGGGCGAGGAGGGGCAGGGGGGTGTGTGGGGGGGGGGTGGTGGTGGTTGGACTAGCGTTCGGAGACGACCCCTTTAACAGCAGAGAGCACACAAGTCCACCCAAGCAGGGAGCCCATCCAAGTCTGCTATCAATCCAGTTGTGCAAGTCTGGCGTAAAGGAACGGCGTGTCACCACCCGGAGCTGGCTGCCAGCTGTGTGGACACGATGAGGGGCAGGCTGGCCAGAGCAGCGTTGCTTAAGAAGCTATTAGGCCACCCCCCCCCCCCCCACACACACACACACACACACACACACACACATCCCCTGACATTCCCCCCTGTGGCCCTGCAGGCATGTGGACACAGCTCTGGGTCTGTGCATGAAGGGTTCAAACGAGAGCATTAAGCTTGTGTTTGTGTGTGTGTGTGTGTGTGTGTGTGTGTGTGTGTGTGTGTGTTGTGTGTGTGTTGTGTGTGTGTGTGTGTGTGTTGTGTGTGTGTGTGTGTTGTGTGTGTTGTGTGTGTGTGTGTGAAAGAGAGAGAGGAGGGGAGATGCTTAGGGGTCTATTTGCAGCTGAGAGCCATGCTTCTGGCCGTGTCCACTGCTACAGGTCAGCGTGAGGACAGGACAGGGTCATGCTCTGCCACTCAGGCCACAGGACAGCTGGACCCGAGCGCACGTGTGGAAATGCACTTCTCGTTGCCTTCCCAACATAGCTTCCATCAAGATCCATAATTCAACAGGAAGAAGCAGCTGTATGTGCTTTTAAGTGTTATGACCCACAATGTATGTGTGCTATTCAGCACGTATTTGGAAGACTTCAAGACCCAATTTTCTGTGACCATCACCCACCCACCCCAATACCTGGCTAAAAACTTTGAAGCAACTTATTTCTTTGTCTCATGAAAAATGGATTTCGACTGGAATTAATAGAACATGGGTAAACAATTTATGACGAAACCAGGGTACAAAAAAAAAAAAGCACTCAGACTCAACTGACACTGATTGACAGTCAAGACCTTTATCGTAACACCCCCAATTATCACCACTTTTGTTCAGAAATTCTAAAACAACGATGTTTTTTAACACTTCAAAATAACATTTACTAAATGAACCTTACATTTTTCAGTAGCCATAGTTGTGTAGATTTGAACAAAATCTGGTTTGGTTCTTAACGGGAGCATTTACTGCCTGAAATATCCGATTTTGTTTACCACGCTCGGAGTTATAGTGCTGGCCTGATGGGTCGCCTATTTACACCGTTTCAACGGCACATGGACGGTTAGACCGAGAATTCTCGTCGTGAAATTAAAATTCCACTGGAGCTCCAAGCGGTTGTGTACACGCAGCCTTACAACACTGTTTACAGCTCCTCGAGTCACGGTAAAATGTCATTTTTGGTACATAGCTAATTTAGATACACCTATGTTGTGCGTGGTTGCGTTTCTATAGGAGTCCGCTGTCTTGGTTTGTATAGAAATGGATATTAAGTGACACATACACGCAAGACGGTGGAAATACGGGACCGGTGGAAATAGGGGGAGTTACGAGTAGTCTGAGAAAAAGGCCTAACCCATTCATAAATGTGAAGCTCGAATGCCTCCAGCCTGCTCTGCTGGTTGTTTGTGAAGGCCTCCGTGAGAGAAATAATGGAGCGATGAGTCTGGGGGTCGTGACCTTCCCCTCAGGCACAGCTGAGGCAGGGCCTATGAGAACTTCCCGACGGTGTGTGGAGTTCATCAGGTCTGCTTTCTCAGCAGTACCTGCAGGCCTCTCGCTGGCCTGGCCTTGGACTTCTAAAAGCAAACGCTATCGCACATCGGTTCTGACTAGCCAGACGTATGCCATCCCTGCTCAGTACTGGGTGAAAAAGAGGTCAGGAACAATCCAACCTGGCAACAAAAGGCCAATGTGGCGAGGCCGGCACCCAAAACCACCTTAAAGTGGGATTCTGGTTAGTGACCCAGAGAGGCAAAGCAAAACGCAGAGAGGCAAAGCAAAACGCAGAGAGGCAAAGCAAAACGCAGAGAGGCAAAGCAAAACGCCTCAGAAAAGGATGCAGAGGGAACAGAGGCAGCATGTCCTGTGTAGCCGGTCCTGTGCAGCCGGTCCTGTGTAGCCGGTCCTGTGCAGCCGGTCCTGATTAGCCGGTCCTGTGTAGCCGGTCCTGTGTAGCCGGTCCTGTGCAGCCGGTCCTGTGTAGCCGTAGCCGGTCCTGTGTAGCCGGTCCTGTGCAGCCGGTCCTGTGTAGCCGTAGCCGGTCCTGTGCAGCCGGTCCTGTGCAGCCGGTCCTGTGTAGCCGGTCCTGTGTAGCCGGTCCTGTGTAGCCGTAGCCGGTCCTGATTAGCCGGTCCTGTGCAGCCGGTCCTGTGCAGCCGGTCCTGTGTAGCCGGTCCTGTGCAGCATGTCCTGTGCAGCCGGTCCTGTGCAGCCGGTCCTGTGCAGCCGGTCCTGTGTAGCCGGTCCTTTGTAGCCGGTCCTGTGCAGCCGGTCCTGTGTAGCCGGTCCTGATTAGCCGGTCCTGTGCAGCATGTCCTGTGCAGCCGGTCCTGTGCAGCCGGTCCTGTGTAGCCGGTCCTGTGCAGCCGGTCCTGTGCAGCATGTCCTGATTAGCCGGTCCTGTGCAGCCGGTCCTGTGCAGCCGGTCCTGTGTAGCCGGTCCTGTGCAGCCGGTCCTGTGTAGCCGTAGCCGGTCCTGATTAGCCGGTCCTGTGCAGCCGGTCCTGTGCAGCCGGTCCTGTGTAGCCGGTCCTGTGCAGCATGTCCTGTGCAGCCGGTCCTGTGCAGCCGGTCCTGTGCAGCCGGTCCTGTGCAGCCGGTCCTGTGTAGCCGGTCCTGTGCAGCCGGTCCTGTGCAGCCGGTCCTTTGTAGCCGGTCCTGTGCAGCCGGTCCTGTGCAGCCGGTCCTGATTAGCCGGTCCTGTGCAGCATGTCCTGTGCAGCCGGTCCTGTGCAGCCGGTCCTGTGTAGCCGGTCCTGTGCAGCCGGTCCTGTGCAGCATGTCCTGATTAGCCGGTCCTGTGCAGCCGGTCCTGTGCAGCCGGTCCTGTGTAGCCGGTCCTGTGCAGCCGGTCCTGTGCAGCCGGTCCTGTGCAGCCGGTCCTGTGTAGCCGGTCCTGTGCAGCCGGTCCTGTGTAGCCGGTCCTGTGCAGCCGGTCCTGTGTAGCCGCCTCTATCAGCAATACCTCACCACAGAGAGAGGAAGGGTCTGACTTTATTTCACTCTCAGGTAAAGGAGCAGTTATCCCAACATTAGCCGGTCCTGTGTAGCAGCCTCTATCAGCAATACCTCACCACAGAGAGAGGAAGGGACTGACTTTATTTCACTCTCAGGTAAAGGAGCAGTTATCCCAACATTGCAGACATTAAGCCTCATTGCCTGCAAACTACACACATGTAAGAAATGCTCAGATCTGGTCTCACATATGGTCCCTTAGTGCGCAAAACAGTTCAGAAAACGGCTTTGAAATCAACAAAACAAACATCTCAAGCAGACCCCAGTGTGCACCAAAAGCTCTCAAGTGGAAGAACCCTCAACCAATAGCTGTCTGTTCAGTCCAGCAGTAAAAAAGTATTAAAGTGGAATAGTTATCCTAACCCCACATGCATTAAACGTCACGGATGCTGGACAAGGTAATATCCACACTTGGGCTAAACTAAGGGGGGATTATTTCCCCCACCCCCGTCACTGCTGTTTTTTCCACATTATTTTGTTGTGAACTATAGTATGGTCCATTTATGTGATTAGATCAGGTGAACCGTAGGCAATGACCCTCTTGTTGCCCAGCTGAGTTTGGAAAACATCTTTCAAATCAACAAAACAAACCAAACTACAGCCCAAGCAGACTCCAGTCCACACCAAAATCTCTAGTGTCAAAGTACCCACAAGCGGTCGGTTTATTCCAGAGGCATCCGTGACTGCATCTCTGCTGTTCTGATTCCCATGTGGGAGTATAACTGTTGTACCACACAGGGATCCCCTCGCTCACCTTACAGCCCTCACAGGCGTGGACGCCGTAGTGGTATCCCGAGGCGCGGTCGGCACACACGCGACACTCCAGGTTCAGCGAGGTCGAGGAGAACTCCTCTTGCCCGGGGACCGTTCCATACACACCTGAGGATGGACTGGACGCCGGCGTCAGGGCGTCTATACGGGACACAGACAGAGAGAGAGAGAAGGCGAGAGACATAGAGAGACAGAGATGGAGAAGTAGAGAGAGAGAGAGAAATAGTGAAAGAGAAAGAAAGACAAAACAGGAAGACAAATTTTAATTTATGTGCACAGTGTAGTAAAATATCACTCACACAAAACAGCACCTGGGCCCTGTGTGTTCAACAGAAGGCTGATTAGCTGTTGTGACTGCCAAGTCTTGCCGTTGTCAGGCAGAGGAGTACGAGTGGAAACTCACTGATGGCAGAACAGTCAGGCCTCTGCTGAGCGCATGCACACCTTGTGTTCCAGTCAAGCTCTATTAATACACTTGCTGCTCAACAGCATACCTGACCCACCAACACAGCTCTTTATGGAATAATCAAACACAAGTCTGGACCGTTAATGGGACCATCAATTGCAACTTGTATATTTGCAATTGAGATATGTTTTGTGTACCGTACATTTAGTTTTGGCATCTTCAAATTCCTTTTAATGGCTGCCCGACTACAGGTTTGCCTTTCTGTGTTCTTCTGGGATGGACCAAAAGATGCTGCAAAGCTATGCTGTTGTTGGTGTTTGTAAAATGTTGCATGTCTTTACGGAGTCACTAGATGTGGTAGCATTTGTGGTAGATCTACAGAGACAGTAAGAAATGGTAAACAGTAAAATCATATCTCAACAGCTTTCCCTAAAACCAGTCTACCAAATCTTTTCCCGGGAATCACAACTCTATTCACTATGGCATATGCTATCCTGTTGCAGAATAACACCTCAAAACCTTGACTTCGGTTTGAAGAATGACACAGACATCAGCAAAGCAAAACTTCTGTCATGTCATTAATGGTTGTTTTTTTCTAATTGACTGAAAAACATTGGAAAAACATCTCAATCCAAATTTCCTTGAGGCAAAAAAATAGGTCAGACTGTCTCCTAGCATAACACAGATAACATCTGACTGAGGAATCTCCGCATCTTAGGACCTAAAGGGTCTGGGTCAATTGCTAACCCCCTAACAAGCTCACCAAGGACAATTAGCAAGCAGAAGAAGACTTATGTTCGGGTTTTAGACATAATCCTTAGAATAGACTAAAACGTTTTTTTGTGTGTGTTAGAACTTCCACAATTTGCCCCTACACTTGGACTCACTTATCCGGTACACTTTCATTGAGCTATTATGGGATTACTCTGATCAGCTAATGATTTGCATATAACAAAAACCTCTACGTATGTGGTTCAATGGGTCTTGATCATAAATAACTTACACATTGAATTCAAGAAATACTTTGCTTTTACTTGAGTTGTGTCTCAGTTATCCAGTTAACATAACTGTAGCTCCGCAAATTGCCACTTTACCAGCACAATTACCAAACAGGTGACATAATGTACCCAAATGGACACCATTCAAACTCATGTGTCAAAGCTTCCAGTTCTTTCTGGAAAGTTGCATTATTCATTATACTAGCCACGTCTTAAGATGTGTCAGAAGTGCTCTCATACAAGACACACAAGAAGCTCACAAATCATCATGTCTATTGAGTGTTATTTTACAAACATTTGAAAATGTTTGTGACATACTGTCAGCCACACGACGCAAGATAAAGGGCACTGCAGAGAGTTTGTGGTTTTCATGTGTTCAGTTGTTACAATGATCAACCTCGTTGTAGTGGTAGGTTGAACTTGGAGAAGGTTGCGAAAGTTTGACATGTTCTCATTTCCTACAGTTCACAAAGACTCTTTTTCACACGGAAGATTCAGCAACCTCAATCACAACACAGGAAGTTGTAACCTACTGTACATACATCCTCTACCTCTGTTAAGCCTTCATAAAGGGTGCTCATGGTTTAATTACAGACAGTATAACAGTAAAACAGACTGATTATGGGAATGACTTCTTATTATTAAGTTATTATATGCATATTATCATAACTTATTATCATGACTTTCTAGAGAAAGAGAGAGAGAGAAAGAAAGAGAGAGAGAGAAGTGTGGTGTGTGTGTGTGTGTGTGTGTGTGTGTGTGTGTGTGTGTGTGTGTGTGTGTGTGTGTGTGTGTGTGCTTTGGGCCGACTGAAGAAGGCACATACCCAGCATGGTGGAGCTCTCAGAGCCGGAGCCCAGACTGGAAGACTGGTACTCGGGCACGTCGAAGGAGCTGAGGGCGTCATCATCAATGGACTGGGAGATGTCCTGCAGGTCCTCTATGCTGCCGATGAAGTCCCCACACAGTGGGCTGCCCAGCACCGACTCCTCCAGGGGAGACGGGGGGCAGTAGTGGCTCTCCATGTCTACCATTATGGCGGACAGGGCCAGCGACTGACTCACTCATCAGACTACGAGAGAGAGAGAGAGAGAGAGAGAGAGAGAGAGAGAGAGAGAGAGAGAGATAAGTGTACACAGAAAACGAGAAAAAGCCTATGAAACAAAAAGACCAGGCACAGCTGATTATTGGTAATTCGTAGAAAAAAACAATTCTGTCCCCAAACAACTTCTTGATTAATCAGCAATATCAACAAAGTGGAACTGTTCCATCAAAGCTGTTTCACATCACTATAAGATAAACAGAAGGACAGCAGTCAGCAAAACTCCCACTGTGATTATGGAGCTGATAGAGGAAATGTTTTATTATCACTCTGAATTATTACTCCATTAAGACACGATAGCTGCAATCACACTTCAGTGACTGCCAGCACAACATGATGTGACCACTCCAAATGTATCGAGTTGCATTGAAGAGAATGCTCTGCCTTTACTTTACTAGCCCACAAGACCTAGGCCTACTGTATTCATAGACCCCTCCCCACTGCAGATACAGACGAGCAATCACACACACACACACACACACACACACACACACACACACAGACACACACACACACACACACACGCTTGATGTGCGACACTGAGGTCAGCTAATTAATGTCATAATTGCCAGTGATCCTCGGCGTAATAACGCAACAGTGGGTCACAAGGCCAGCGCAAAGCTCCAGCTCAGCACATAGCCTACACCATCATGTCACAACACTGCACTGCATTCTACATACCAGAGCAAGTAACACGATCCCCAGGCACCAGCCAGAAGGGGACGCAACGCAACACCCGCCCGCACCCCCCCCATCGTCCTCAACGGCCAAAACTGGGGCCAGCTGTAACCCTGCGCTCTTGACGGGAGGACTGCACTCTCTAGAAGGGGGGACAAAAACAAGGAAGAGTGCGGGGAGTTGACATTGACACACCATGCTCGTTGATTATTATGTGCTTTTCAAATGATTCGCTGAACACCATTCTCTTCTGGCCGTTGGCTGATAGTACTGCCATTAACGAGCATTCGAGCTGATGGAATGTCCAAAGTTAAATATTTATTCCACAAAGGACATGAATCATGAGAGTGATATGGCGTCTGAGTTATGAGGAACGGCCCTCAATCAGACTCTCCTGAAAGACACGTCTGGAATGCAATGAGTGGCAAACCTTTTTTCCAATCGCTAATATCTTTAGCACACACACACACACAAAACTCTCTTGCCCTGAGTGTAAACAGTCTCCACACACACAGTGTGGAGGAGGCCAAATCTTCAGAAGCCTTCAGAAGCCAGTGACCGATTCATAGGATGACCACTGATTGTGACCAAAATATAACGGTATATAATAATGGAATGGAATATAATAATGTCTCTCTGGACAAGTGGACCGATTATTGATATTATCAGAAAATTCCATCTCTATCTCTCTCTTTGTCCCTCTGTCCTGCTCCTCAATACAAAGTGCTTTTTTAATGGTTGGAGGAGAGAGGAAATGAAATGAAAAAGCATGAGTGTCAGACAGAATGATACAATGATAGAGTGATAGAAGGATAGATAGATGTAGGCCTACAGATAGTGAGTGAGACAGAGAACGAGAGAGCGAGGGTATGGGGCCTCCCAGAGAAACAGCCGAGCTTTGTCCTGACAAAAACATACAAACACACACACACACACACACACACACACACACACACCCGCACATACCCACATAGCAACACACACCAGGACGCACAAGGTCACCCAGCAAGCCAGCGGAGCTCCTAGTAGGGGGAAGGGCTGAGTGGGGGCAGGGACTCGACGCGACGCGAGGTGACGCGAGGCGACGCAAGGCGACGCGAGGCGCTGAGCACACAGCCCACGATTAGACGGCAGGGATTAGACCACAGGCACAAGCTGCAATCCAGGACACACCAAAGCCTTCTGCATGCTCGCCAGCCAGCAGACACAATGCAAGGGGATATCTGCCGCAAAATCAGCAAAACCACTCAAACGCCACCACTGCTTAAAGATCACAATCTTTGGGGGTTTTTTTTCACGACCAAAGACGTCATTTGGCTTCTGCTCTGGCTGCCAGGGAAAGTGCTACAAAGTAGTGAGCTCCAAGGATAGTCTGTCCTCATTGGAGAGGGCGGTAAAGGTGGGGGTGGGGGGGTTCATTCATTCAGGCTCCGTGAGTCTCCACACACAGAGGACAACAGGGCTCTTGCATCAGCACATAAAGCAGTCAGCGGGCCCAGTGATGAACAGCCTCCTATGGCCTGAGCCTAAACGTGACTTAAGAGTGAAGTGGCCCCCTCCTGAGACCAATCAAAAACCCCAACCGACACCCCCCCACCCCCCACCCCCCAAACGTCCCACCACCATGCCGACACAACGCGGCGTGACACTGCAGAGCTTACGCTGGCCCCCCCTGCATACCACCGCCGAGAACACTAACAGCCAAGTAACAAGAATAAACACACCAGGGCAAAGTGACCCAAGTGGCACACCACCTACCTTCAGAAAGGAGCCAGAAGCCTTGTGTAATTCCTTACGTAAACACAGCCTACTTTCTGCCATATTTAACATGACATACTCACCAGGGCATATTTTCTTAAGCATTGAACATGGATTCTACAGAACAGCTTTTCAGCGGAAAAGCACGGGCTGAATGGGTGGTGACATGCTCAAAGCTACATTTGGAAGAATACCATATAGTTAAACATAATCTCTTCTAACCACCCATATTTCATCTGTAGGTACAACTCCTTTCTTTTTGCTAACTGTGGATTACATGCTACTTGCCAGCACCTGTTGACTACAAAACAGCTTTCTTGGAACCACCAACAAGTGGGATCAAGTTAGGATCACTAGTCTCATCACACTACCTGCAGTGACATTTCCAATCGCATTTGCAGCGCCACACTAATGACCGTGTCTCTGACCGCTCCGTAAGCCCTTCGGAGAAGCACCGCTCTGGTCGTCCAGCGTGGTCCTCCCGATCGAGCCCACTCCCCCCACTGCGGCGTGGTTCACTGAGTCTCTGTGGCCTCGTGGAGGGGTGAGGGGGTCGGTCGGAGTCTGGGTTAATCTTTAACAGCTCTGTCACGGTGTGGTGGGGGGACAACTCGGGGCCCCAGTGGCTCCCAGACGAGTGAGCCGAGAGTGGGCCGTCCCCCGCAGAGGAGGGGACAAGGTGGGCCGGCCGGACGACACAGCCCACACCTGCCTCGAGTTTCACCTGCCAGGCTTTCACAGCTGATGTCCAAAAACACCTGTGGTGTGCGCGTGTGTGTGTGTTTTTATGGTGTGGTGCATCACACGCTATGCTCCAAAAGCAAAGAACAAACTGAGAACCACACATAAACAAACACAATCACATTCGCCCACTAATCAAACATCAGGGCTGCTCTTATCACAGTGCAGCCGTAGAGGCGACAGAAAACACATCTGGCTGCCACCCAATCTACACCACTGGCATGGGCTAGTGTATCGATACCACACACGGTCACTCACTACCCTCACGCAGCAACTGATGGAGTGGCAGTAGCCCCTGGTTTAGCCTACTTGTCGGTGCACGGTTTAGCGGCTACATCTTCTAGCATGTGAACAAAACAATCCAAATCTTTCCCTTTGTACAATGATTCACATCACTTGGAAACAAACAAATCCACGAGCCATGTTTAAATTGACCACTTGATTTGATGAGGGCTTCACAACTGATTACTCTTTTATTTAGCTGACTCATTGAGCGTGTACAGGACATTAGACATGTGTGTACAGGACATTAGACATGCAGTAACTGTATTATGTAACAGGCACCGTCTGAGTTCCACTGTATAGAGGACTTTAAATACTCCACACGCTCAGGGTTGAGTGCTGATATCGTATCACAACAACTACTTGCTATTGAAAGGCAGCTGAGGTTCATGGACAGTGTCAACACACAAAACTACTGTATACCTTAAGAACACTCGACTTGCACATTAGAATATTTCTGAGCAGTTCATCTGGATGATTGACAGCCTGGAGGAGGACATTCCCATCTCAGTGATGTAATGATGTGTGGTACATCTCATGATATGTGATCTATGTGTCTATCTTTGGGCTCCACAGAACATCTGCGAAGTAGGAATATTGAAACTGCTGTCCGCATTCTCCATTAGGCTACTGTCTTCACACTGCTGCTGTTACTACTGGACGTTCACAGGCATACGCGGTCCTAGAGGAAGTAGCAATAGGCCTCCACACTGCTGACTTTGCACAAACTCAAATTAAACAATAAAATATGGGGGGAAAGCAACTGAAACCCATCTTTCAGCAGCATATCTGTCACTTGAGCCCTGCGTGACTTGAAATGCAACACTACATTAAGGAACAGGCAGCTCAGAGCAGTGTGCCTCCAAACTCAGTTTCACAACACTGCCCTTAGGGCTCCACTATTGCAGTTGATGATCTGACAGATGAGTGTTTCACAACACAAGTAATTAAACCTGGACTAAAATGCAATATGCATATGAGAGACACACACACACACACACGCATGCGCACGCACAAACGCGCACACACACGCACATGTTAGGCTCTTATGCAGTCTTCAACAGTAATCAACAGTAAGCATATTTTGACTTCCCAGACAAGTATATTAAGTGGTGGACCATATGTCAGTTATCATCATTAACGTCAAGAACCATGATGTGATTTTTGTGTACTGTTACTACACCCCTAACACACACACACACACTGAATGTACCTGATCTCACCTCTCCCTGACCTTCCCTGTTGCCGGCCAAATAACAAATTAGCCCTCATAACAACCTGCCAGAGCTGTTTACAATTGAACCAAAGACAGTCAGTCACTAAGCTGCTCTGTCTCTATCGGTCTCACCCACGATCACGTCCATATCCACACACACACACACACACACACACACACACACACAAAAGACATGCACCTAATCTCAAGCGTTGTGCTTGTCTCAGACTGTGTCATTTGGGTTCTTTCATTTCTTGTACGTTTCTGCCCTACACACTGTGACTATCTCAGCCTCCTTTACGTCTATCTAAAACTAAGCGGACTGACCTGCCACTGACCATGACACCTGTGTCTCAACTAAGCGGCAACATTCTAATCTGAACAATGAAGCCTACCCGGAAGTTCGAAAAACTGCAATACATCGGAAATCCGCTAGGGACTGGTCCCAAAAGCGAGCAAATGTCCATAGACTCCAATGTTAAAATGTCCGTTTTCACAGCGTAAAAACATGTTTTTAAAGCCTGGTCCCATAGACTTTTATTGTACTTTTCGGTAGTTTCCCAGTGCCTGACAACTGTGAGGGGGGTTTTTCTAACTCATTAGTTTAGATCACATTTAGATATAACATATATGAATAATTAAGGGCGTGGTCGGCTTGATTGACGGCTGACGTCGAGGCATACAGCAGCAGGTTGCCAGCTGAGTGGAAAGTGGAAACCCTTGACGTCTCAGCCATGATTCTACACAAAGTTACCACATCCTTTCTGAACATCTTTATTCAAAAAGCTGACACACAATTGTTTGCTAAGCTATTAATTGAAGCCTACTAACCGACACTTTCAGAAGACTTCGTTCCAGTTTTTTCAGGTAACGTTAAGTGACATTACTACTCCACTACTATTTCACGTAGCAGCTAGCACTAGATGTTAGCATTATTTAGCATAGAGTGGGCACTAACGTTAGGCTACGTTAGCGTCAAATCGCCTCAAATAAGTTAATGTCGAAAATGAGGACCGAATGGCAGAAGCACACACATACATTTAGTTAACTTGTTTAGTGAAAACCATTGTGCTCCCGTTATGAGTTAGCTTAACGTTGGTGAACAGACAGCTATAAAGTTAACGTTAGTTCACACATACTGGGGCAACAAAGCATGTTCTCGTCAAAAAACCTTTTGTAAATACGCTCTGTGGAAATGCTTAGTCCATTGACAATGTATACAGTCTTTGGGTTGTCACGTTTAAGATACAAAAAAAAACCCGTTTGTTCATATGATAACTTCAGCCGAAGCATTAAAAGGCTTGTTGTCCGAGGCAAAATTGTGAACCGCTATTAACCATTGACCGTATACTTTGAACATGGAGCTGTGATAACAAGCGATAGCTAGTCACCATAACTGGTGTTAGTTATAACTGACGTTTGAAACTCTTATTGATGCCATTTATTTGTAGCGTTACATCCCTGGCATGGGCTAGTGTTCGTTCAGCAAATTTGAACGAACACTTCTTGTCTATGCAAAGTTTCCCTGTAGGTAATCCAGACAGGCTGGGTGCTGGAGAGGGCTCTGGACTCCTAACATCAATTCTCGTCTGTGCAGTCGACACTCAGAAGCATCACTTCAGCACTGATTCCATGGTACTTTGACATTTTTCATTTAATTGGAGCAACCTACTGGTTGTATATTCCAGACATCGTTACCATATACTGAACAAACATGAATGCATTTCAGACATTTAGAGTGGCCTTTTATTGTGAGCAGTCCAGGGCACATCTGTGCAATAACTATCAAAATAATTATCATTAGCATCTTTTGATAAGTCACACACGGAAAGTAGTTGTATTATGCCTTCAAGTCAGCAGGTTTTGGTTGGATACAGATTGCATAATTAAACAATATGGCACCAGTGGCTGGCTACTGTTTGACTGGACCTTGGCCTAACTGTTAATAACTACCTCAATAGGGTGTAGATATGAGCTTACACTGTTTCACTGAAAACACAAAAATACAAGAAATAGTTATTCTACATTACTTTAAATACACCACATTTGTTTTTTCTTATTGCCTGCATAAACAGGGCATGTGCAATAGTTGAATATGCGTGTCCTGTCCCCATTCAGCTAAGTGTTCTGTGAGTTTGTTGTTCATTATAAGTATTGAGAGTGAGTCTGCAAATCTTACTTCGTTGTTGTCATAAATTGCCTCCACAGTCTATGATTGCCACATAAAACTATATTTTTTTTAGCTTAATTTGTGAGCACTTGTTCATAGTTTGCTGTAAGTTCAAGGATGTGACATACCAATATTTCTGTTTTCAGATCTGGAACATTTTGAAATCCTACCAGATGGGGCACAAGTCATTGAGCAGTGGCAGTTTCTGACTTCAAGGACTTTGTTCACCAGCAGACTCCTTGATGATTACCTGTATTTACAGCATTTGCATCTGTCTGTCTTTAAAGTGATCTAATATGTATTGACTATGTACTAGCTTAGTACATATTAGTTTTTGTTATTTTAGTTTCACAAATTCAGTGGTTACCTGTAATGCTCAAGATAAACAAGTAAAAAATCACCTTTACTTCTGCATCTGGGTCTTCAATTCAACCTACTGACTGAAGCTGACGGATTTGTATACCGGTAAATGTTTTTGAAAGCACAGGCAAATTGGTTTGGCATGAGTTTTAATGTAATTCACAGTTCAGAAAAGTTCCATGAACATTTCCAAGTGCAAGTTCAGTGCCATCAACAGTAAGTTTGCTTTCTGATATTTAAAGAACAGAAATGGGTTTGGCATAAGTAAAGGGTAGGTGTAACAGTCCATCAATAGACATAAAGTGAAATGTACTGTATAGTCTCAATGGGTTCAATATCACCACACCCCAGCCAAACCACTTCACCTGGACCTCTAGGCCCAGGTTAGAGCCCATGGACCTCCTTTCCGCCTCCTCCCCATGGTGAACTGCCAAAATAGAAAGCAGTAGGGGTTAAGTCATTGAGAGACCTCAGACCCATTAGACCAGCCTCAGACGAGTCCAGGAAGTGACGTCAATTCCGGAAATAAGTACATAATTTACTTTACTCTTTGTGGAGAATACAGCTGGAAAAAACGTGTTTTCTTTTACAGTTCATGGAAAAAAGTCACATTGGGTAGAAGCTTTTTATTATTATTCGTAATTCACATTTATTAAATAATCGATCGTGACTGACTGTCCACGAGATCTGCCAGTCAGCTGGAAGGAGCTCGTGATTCACGCATAGGGACTCATGGCAGATACTGCGCGAAATTTTGGTTTATGGCTATCGTTTAGGTGTCCTTCCTATTCATTAACATGAACATGATGACTGACTAAATAAATGACTATGATGTTTAATAAACCATTGTAGGCATACAAGTTATTATTATATCACATCACATAGCCTAGTTTTCTGTAGGCTAGGCTACTGTGTGACATGCTTTAGGCTACAGGATATAAATCAACAATAGGCTATCAACACGTTTGCAGGATCACTGTTGCAGAAATCACATACAAGACATCCTCTTGATTGTTTGTACATTTTTGCACATTCCAACATAAGGAAGCAGCATGAGGAAACTTGTCGTTTTTCTGCCTTATTTTCTAACTAATTTTACGAGTCTGCAGTATCACTGAGTACAGCTGTTACAAGAGGGTCTGGCGTCCCTTTATTATGATGCACTTCCTGTGACGCGGTCATTCGTCTCTAAATGACTTAACCAGAGCCCGTCTACGGAGAGCCTCCCCACTCTATTAATCCCATACAAACCGAATTTGGCTGCAGTTCACCAGAGTTCACCTAGATGGCGATCGCGGGCGAGTCCAAAATACATGGGGTCCTATGGAGCTACATGGCTACATTTATTGTTTTCACCTATTTAACAACTGAAACCCTCAGAATTTATTTTATTTTTTGCAAAATGGATATGGATTATCAATCAAAAGTGAAATAATCCGGGAGTCATGTCCTTTCGTTTTCTTACAGGTTGGGTCGTTGCCCATAACACGCTAGCATAGATGCTATGCTATGCTATGATCATGCTAATGAATGACGTCATTGACACGTTTGAAAGGCTTTTTAGAACAATTAAGTGTCTTTAAAAAATATAATACTCAACCAAGTATATTGTCTTTGCCTCCCCTTTCGAATACAATATTCAAATTACTTGAAAAAAAAAAATATCCCGAGAAAAGTGGATTTTGAGAGGTTCAGCTCCATAGACCTCCATTCATTCTGGACTCGCCCACGAGCGCCCCTAGATGCAGTACCACACCGGAAGAGTTCCGAGAGTGAAGGTTCTCCCCTTATTAGACATTCTCTGACTTAACTCCCTCTCATAGAAAGGTAAACATTTCATTAGTACCAAGCGCGCCGGAAGCACCGGTGCAGGGGGTGTGAACGCACTTCTTCGGGGGTAAAAAAAAAAAAAAGGGCAGTTGTTGACCACAACACCGACACGGCATCGCGCAGTGGTTCCCAAATGAGGGTACGGGAAGGCACTCCAGGATACGTGAGATTTTAACCCTTTCGAAGCCGATTGGCGCAAAGTGCGTCAAAAAACACACCCTTTCTTCTCTGTTACATTGCTCCGCAACTGCATAGCAGCGAGAAACCTTTATTGGGTGACAGAGCAGAAGTGGGGCTTTCCAACGAGATCACGCACTTGTCTGTACGTTAAAGTATGAAGATAAAAAAATCATGAAATTTAATCAAATTGCATCATATTTACAGTCTCTGCGTTCACCTGCGCACCCATTACTCTCGTTTGAATTACTCGCAAACCCGTGAACGCATAGATATGGCAAGCATATCAGATGAAAGAGGAGACACAGGGCTATCCATTGGTACCAAGTATGTCGATCCTCCTGGCTTATGAAAACAGACGAAGTGACTGCAAAATTATAACGTCATGTACAAAAACCAACTGCACACCCATTACTCTCATTTGAATTACTCGCGGACCTGTTCGTGTTACAGATGCGCAGAAAGGTCATTTTTAATCACTAATTAATGTATAACATGATTACAGTCAAACACAAAGGGAACAGGCACAGTTGGGGGATAAACAGTGACAGGTTACCGGGGGACCTTTTACGCTAACCTTTAAAATGTAGCAAGTAAGTTACGTGCAGATCTTTTCATCGTGCGTGCACAGGATAGAAAATGGAGATTGTGATCATTATTATTGTAGGCTATTGACTACCTCCTTTATTCCTTGAATGGAAATTCAGGTTATGCTGGTGTGTCTGTGTCTGTCAATAACAGGCGCAGTTTATTTTAGCAGATTATTCATTTAGAACTTGTAGCCTAGACTAAATCACTCTGTGCGTAAACAGACGCTATACTTGCAGTCCAATCAGCTTGAATGAAACCACCCGAAATCACTACAGAGCACCTAACATAATGACAATTTTTGTTAGACTATTTTTAAAATTATTATTAGACTATCTTATATCGTAATATCCCACGTGAAAACGTGCGTGAATAGTTGGCCTCTGGAATTTTCAAAATTGTCTCTGGGAACCCACTTTCAAACTAGTTCCGGTGTTATACGGTAACTGGCTTTCATGTTAACTGGCTGGACTGTTCTGTACTTTGCCTCTGGAATTAACGTAACCAAAGTCCTTTTAGGCAAGTCCCTCCACTCGGCGGCCATATACCAACGTTTTATGGGCACTCATCGGGCACAGTCTTTGGGTCGAACTGCGCGTGCGCAAGGCTTCACGACACCAATCTTGCTCCAGCGGCGAGATCACAACACATGATTGGCATCGATGTCTTCACAACATACCATATGATTGGCTCAATGTATTCACATCACACCACATAATTAGCTCAATGTATTTACATCACACCACATGATTGGCTCAATGTATTTACATGTCGACGTTTTGCCGAGGAAGGGGTGGGATATGTGTAGACAACGGCCATATTGGCGTGACAAACTAGCCCCATGCATTTCTATGGAGTATTTTTTGAGTGCTGTGTCTCCACATTAGAAAGTCTCTGACGTAACCACCCCCTTCTCTTGCAGGTGTGTTCAGCTGATGATTTAGCCTCCGATACCTGGCCGCAGATTCGTCTGTTTAACTGAAGTTCAAATAGACATGTTTGTGATGCTCCACTTTGTTGTTTAATAAAGCTTTACAACACAATGTGTCGGCGTTGGAAGTGTCAGGTTGTCTGCAGTAAGCTAGGCTACATGCGCTGGACCATGAATATGCCACCAAATAAATAAAACTAAATAAACTCCACGTGGGTCTCGAACCACTACTAAATTAAACTGCTTGCATGATAACCTGACATTTACCTGCTTGCGCCACTAACCAAGCTGACAACCTAGAGAAATCATCAACAAAAGTACAGTTATTGTACAATGCTGTAGTACTATTGTGCGATTTGAAATGGGTTTTCAGTGACAAACTACACTAATATTGGCATTGTTATGCCAAACACCGGACACTGTAACTGGATTTAACGTTTTGATAATAGCCTGACAAGAAGGGGAAATAAGGCAAGCTAACCGAACATGAACGCTGGATCGTGAAATGGCCACTGATGAGAAATTTCAATGTCATCAATGTCATGGGTATGTAGCCACTTACTTCGTTACCACCATGTCTACATTACTGTTCTAAATGTCCTAGTTGTTCGTGATTTAATATAAACAGCACTCGCCACATTCATAGCCTAGGCTACTGTCAATCCATCAAAACATTGCTGAAATGTTGTGCTCCGATGCTTTCGTTCTTATCCAGAGAATACGGTTATTTTGCTTCTGTGCGACGCTTTCACCCGCTCTGGCTGTATGCTTATTACGTCACTTTAGCATTGATTTCGGAAAAAAGTTTATTACTCAGTCTGTAAGTCAGTTACGAGGTTATGACGCCAATCACACAATGTTGTATTACTCCGGAAATAGAAAAAGTTCATATAAAGGCTTAAAACGCTTCAGCTGTAACATTATTTGATGTCAAAGTGGCGCCAAAATTGAATGGGCTTCAATGGGGATGGCTAGGTGAACTGGTCTACTATTTAGCCTCAGATCCGCCATAGTGTCTACGCTCTCCGAACGTTCGCCTGCCCCCTTGGTCCTGCCCTATATGCCTTTGCATCTTAGACGCATTTTGATGAGCTTTTCTGTTGTTTAGACATGCTACAATCACGTAAGATATCCAAAGTGCATAATACTCCATTGTACTTCATTCACTGAGTATCGCCAATATGGCTGCGCGTGCTGGGTTACCATAGTTACCGGCCAGAACGTGACGTCGGTGCAAACCCCTAATTAAGTAAGTATAAGTGTAAGTATATATACTTTTTTGATCCTGTGAGGGAAATTTCTCTGCATTTAACCCAATCGGTGAATTAGTGAAACACAAACAGCACACAGTGAACACACAGTGAGGTGAAGCACACACTAATCCCGGCGCAGTGAGCTGCCTCAACGGCAGCACTCGGGGAGCAGTGAGGGGTTAGGTACCTTGCTCAAGGGCACTTCAGCCGCGGCCCACTGGACGGGGCTCGAACCGGCAACCCTCCGGTACAAATCCAGAGTGCTAACCAGTGGGCCATGGCTGCCCCCAAAAAAGTGATTGTAGCGTGTCTAAACAACAGAAAAGCTCATTAAAATGCGTCTAAGATGCAAAGGCATATAGGGCAGGACTTGGACCACAAGAAAAGGCGCGATATTTCGAGAAATTCTGGCATTATTGGCCCTTCTCCCTGGTTTTTTAATAACTTTTGGAAGTCGATACCTACACCAGATGTTTTTCTCAGTCTGACCTATTGGTACAACCTAAAACACTGCAATAATTAACCATTTTCCTTGACGATGTTAGGGATACGAGGAGCCTCTCGCTCCTGCGGGAAGGCAGGGCTTGACATCAAGCCCAGCCCACATCCAAGTCAGCCATGTTTTTTTGTAATACGTCACACAGTTTAAAATTGCTGGCGGTGAGAGGGAGGCAGTCAGCAGAGAGAGCCAGGACTCGCAACGAGACTGAGCGAGCTGATAGTGCTACATTCTACAAACCAGCAACTTACTGCAAAACACGTTTTATTGTGTAATTCAACACGTAAACTGTGGATTCAAACCAGTGCAACAACTCGCAACAGCACCAACGTTTCCATAAGAATGCCGTTGTCACACTACTCGTTCGTCAGATAGGAACTAGCTAGCTGGCTAGTTAGCAAAGTTAACCATCCAGATGGCAAGAGGCTGGTGGCGGCCAGTGCCTAATATTTTCTAATGAGGCGAGTATCTCCAATATGGCAATGTCCAGATCTGATGACACGCCGTGCAAACCCCTAATAGCGATTTCAAAATGTGATATTATGAGTTAATCAAAAATAATTAATGATGTACAAGTTAACTAATACCCTACTACGATTTTGTTATCAATTCACAACACACGTTGACAGAATACAGCGAGCTGGCTGATGTTATCGTAAATTAATTAACGTTAAAATGATGGCTGCCACTGAAGATATGAGATGGGTAACGTTCACAAAACAATAAAGGCAAAGATACATTTTTGTCAGTATGAGTTGCTGAACCTGTAACGCTAAACTGCTAAATTACTTTACGTTATTTTACCGTAACTTCAGCAAGGGAGGGATAGCTAACATTAGTTTATTTTACCTAGAAGCTAGAATCTGCAAACTCAACTCTTCATTCTCAACTTTTCAACTGTTCACCCGAATACCTTTCAGCATACAAAATTAAAAAGTGTCTGAACATGGCATTAAGAAACATACATAAACTTCACGTTAGCAGATCAAACTTACCAGCAAATTATGTTACAGCAACGTCTGTGCCAGTCCATCTTGTAGGCCTAACGTTACCGATAGCTTAGCTGAGGCTGCTCGGCTGACGACGAGGCGGGTTCACTGGCTTGCCCAGTCTCATACAGAGCCCCGCCCTTTTACCCATATATGGATTGGCCAGGAGGTGGGCGGGGTTAGGATTTCCCAAAGGTTTTCCAAGATGGCGCTGCCCATACCCCCCATAAACGGCTTTATAACCGTTCTTCAGAAAATCTATGGGTGACGTCACAGACGCTTTGTCCATATTTTTTACAGTCTATGGTCTCAACTCATCGCTGCGGAGCGCTTCTGCGGCCAGCTCCCAGCTGCTGATTTCTAAATGGGTCATCAAGATCCAACATTAGACAAGCATTTCAACACTCTGTGGTTGTGTCCTGGCTGACGGTGCGTTTGGGGAAAGCGATGGAGTGGTGGAGACTTTTGAGGACTTTTATTGCTTCACCTCTTGAAACCCCACCAAGTTTTCTGCACATGCAACTTCATGACTCGCAGCGGAGCTGCAATGTACAGTAAGGCTCGGCAGCCAAGCCCCACAGACGACTGGCAATACCGTCCTATTCCAAACCCCAACCCATTCCTTTGGATCAGCAGGGTCAGCTGATTCAGGGCGTGCGTCCTAAAACATTTGCCCCCATCGATGGAATCCGTGGGGCATCCGACAGACTCCGCTTCCCCACCAAAGACGTGCAGCTCTGCACCCCTCACTCCCACAGCTGCCCCTATTCTCAGCCGAGACAGACAGCTCTGGCATCAGACACCACAGCCAGGGGGGCAAAGATGGGACAGGAGGGCAGCCAACGTCCTCGGCCCTGGACCGCTGCCAGTCCTTTGCAGCGGCTAAAAGATCACCTCAGCTGCTGCTGGGCCCACACTGACATTACGCTCTCACCACGAGGGACGGACAACGGGCGGTGGGGGTTACTCGCATGTTGACAAACTACGCTTCGGAACCCACTGGTGCCAACCGCATTGCTTAATTCTGTTTGTTTCGTTGAGTTCTGTTGCACAGAGAAAGTCACATCAAATGAAGACTTTGAATCAAGGTTCAAATCTATAGTGCCATTCACATTGGATAAGACAACTCTGTTGCAATACCATACTAATGCAGTTCACTTGTAACCTGACTCTCGCCAACGTGAATTTCGTTCTACCTCCACTCATCCATCTGGGATCGATCCATTGGAGTGGTGTTTCAGAAAGCTGGGCCTGATCAAACCTTATCAAAAATCCTTGCATATGATTGGATAAGCCACTTGTCCGTCATCTATTGACATTGTCATCTACTTCAACCACTCACATCGAAGCCAACTCGTGATGCTGAGAACAGTCTCACAGTCGCTTCTACGCTACGTCACATCTATGAAACTCCTGCCCTGCGTCCTGATTGGCTCTACCATAAAATCTCGTGCTGAAATCACTCTTAACGGAAGCGATCCCAGATGGATGTGAGTGGAGCTAGGCAGAGCTAGGCAGAGCGAAATTCATCTGGCGAGAATCAGGGAGAGGTCTTCCCAGGGCGGCTTAGAGTTGCCATGGGGGTGTCACATATTTGAAGAACATCTGACTTTTCCTTTTTAAGAAAACACTATTCTCGCAGCCTGCACACAGAAAACCACTCGTAACACAACACATGAGCTTTCCTTCCCCCAAACAATTAGCCCATTTCACAAGATGGGGCCGCTGTGTAAATCAACTTCCCGTGGAAGAGCACTGTCCCATAGACAGCAAAAGAAAAGTCCACAGGAAAGACAGAAACAGGAAGACATTTTACCCTGCCAATTAAGGTATCATCAACATCAATGAGGCCGGACACCTGGACACTGTGAAATTGGTCAATTACAGGGGGACTGGCATGCACATGTGAACATGGCAATCTATGGAGGTGTTTTTTCTGTCTCATTCTGCGGCGACTTTGTTTAATGTTCCTCGTATCAGGACAGAGTGAAACGGCCCTGGCTTCTCTCTGAAAAGCAGCTGTGTGGCCCCCGCTGGATTTTCCAGTGCAACATTACGCTGAGCTGAACCCCTCTGCCCCCACATCACTTCCCCCACCCCCTGAGCGCTGCCTGCCAAATTCGGCCGAGCATTCGAGTGGGAGGTATTTCAGACGACACCACTCGAGTCCCGCGTGAGCACAGCCTGGAGAACAGCTTTGTTGCATCGCCACAGAAGAGGAGCTTTTGCCCTTGATGCCAAGCGAGTCCTTCTGTTTATCCCCCCCCCCCCCCCCCCGTTTCCCACCAAACGAACCCTTTCCGATTACAGGGCCATACGACAGGTTGAAGTGGGAAAATAATGTGTACGTGGCTGTAAATCTAGGAGGGGAGAGCAGGTGAGAATGGCCATGCTGCTACTGTTGATGAACCTCTAAGGCTGATTTAACAGCAGGGAGGCGGGGGGGGTTTCTTCGCTAGCTAGATCGTGGAGAAGAGAAGAACGGCCAACCTTTGGCATCAGGCTGGGCCAGAGAGCAAACATATCTAATTACCCCCCAAAGTCCTCAGTGTCACAATTGTCAGCTGCCTAAACAGCCAAGCCTGTTATACTCCACACTCTTGCAGATCATAACTTCAAGCACATGTAATACCATATGAAATGGTAAAAATATATGAAAGAAAAACAAAATTATCGACCAATACGTAAACCCTTTACCCGATTCCGACTGTTCCTGATCTGCAGGAATGTATTCCTGAAGGATTTCATATTTCAGAAGCCCTCTGAAACAATCATGGAGTAGAGGAATGAGAGAGAGGTTTACATTCTGCTTGGCTTAGACTCTCTTCTCCACTCAGTGGTAATGTTACAGCTCTGATGCATGCAAAGGATTTGACGAGGCACGCAGAAGAGCGAGACATGCGTGAGGCAGAGAGGGGGAAGGCTTCCGCAAAGTAACATGGCCACTCTCGAACGGTCAAACCCTCACCAGCCCGGCGACTTGGTCTGCCACCACCGAACATAGCCAGGACCAAAGCTTCAGGCTTCAGGGTCAAAGGGCACTCTGGCTGAGCCGAGGGCGCAGGACTGCAGTGTACACTCGTTTATCATTAGCTCTCCGACAATCTCCTCAGAGCTGATTAGCATAAGTCTGCGACTGGGGCTCAGTCACTTAGGCCAATGAAGATGTCAGCCAGACGGCGAGAGAGGCTGAGGGATCCTCAGGAGAACACTCAAAGCTGAGGCATGGCAGTGTGTGCAGGCTGTCTATTGGTCTGCCTCTCTATACACACTTGACTGTATAAGGCATTTGACTCAAATTCATGCCGGTGCACACAAATACAAAAGCAAAAACAAATACACATACAAAAAACACACACACACACACACACACATATAGGTGCATCTCAAAAAAATTGAATATCATGGAAAAACGTTTCAGCAACTTATTTACAAAAGTGAAACTTACATATAATCTAGATTATACTAATCTTGATGATTATGGGTTATAGCTCATAGAAATAAAAAAACAGTATCTCAAAATGTTAGAATAAAGAATGTATAATACAGTAAAACTGACCTGAGAGAAGCTCTAACCAGCTAATTCAGAGAAAACACCAGCAATGGTTTCCCGAGCAATTGGGCAGGGCAATGGACTTTGCCACGATATTCAGTTTTGTTTTAGATGCACCTGTACTCTTAGGCACACAAATCACTATTCATTATTACAACAACAATGCTATCTGTGTGAGGAGACTTGGATTATGGATAGGATTTGGGTGAGATGCTACTGTGGGATCTCTCTAACTGCACACCTGTGAAAGATTTGCTGCTAAAGGACTGTTACTAACCCTGTGCAGTAGACAGGGCTGTTTGCTCTTACAGAGAGCAGCTAGGTGATAAACCCCGAAAGAAGCAGTTGTTAACTCAACCTGAAAATCCTGTTTCAGGAGAGCAGCACCAGATAGCCCTCCCCCCTACTCCTGTGCGTTTCTGAAAACGTTTTTTAAAAGCCAGACTGATTAGAGGTGTCAGATTCCAATGCTTCTACAACTAGGCTAAAGCAGTACAACATTTTAACACACACAAGCCAGGAACATGTAGCCACTGATTTCTAAAGCATACAGGAAATCTGTAGCGTCTAATGTGGTAGACATCTGTAGTTTACACAGAGAATCAGGGACCTGTATTAGGTAAAAGTAGTCTAGACATACCAATGCTGCAGAACTCACATTTGAAATGAAGTAAAGGTAATGTTATGGAATATGGCAAAGACTCCACCAGGCCGCAACAGGATGTGCAGTCCATCAACATACAGTACACTCAGAATATATTCCCAGTCAGTGTTTTGGGTGTCAATGCCCTCAGGAGCCCCCTCAGAACGGTTCATTTATCCGTTTAAGTGAGAATGTAGGGCACAATCACATACAAGTTGGGGAGCTGTGAGGAAATGAACCAAATTAAAATTCATGGCTGGGTTCCTCATTACTGCGCTCAACATTAATCCCCATTGAGTTGACGCTCGGTTTGGGTACATTCTAGACACCAGAAAAGAGCAACAGCTTTGTAAAGGATACTCTCTGGATCAGAGTTTTAAATTTACCCAGAAAGCAAATGTACCGTGTGCAGATGCGTACACAGCACAGAAACCTCAACCTCTAAATATCTGGGTCATTCCTTTATGCTCTGGCTAGTAGCTAACCTAGTAGAGGAAATGACAAAAAAACTCCCTTCTCCTCAGCCTTTGTGTCTTTTGGCTAAAAATGTTAGCCTTCCAATGCTAAATAACAACTGAACATATAGCTTAGCCTGTTGTGTGAAATGGCTATGAGTGTCCCAACATGTCTGTGCTATTGAAGTAAATGACTCAAAAATCACTGCTGCTCTCTGGATTAAAAAGAAATTAGGCCATATCTCGGCAACTTGCCCTGAAAGATTTGTCTGACTGACTGTGGGCCAAAACCAGAGTTGAAGTTGGACTTTTGAACTGTCTGCAAACTCCACGTCACCAGAGCCATGACAACATGAAAGAGAGTTCTCTTAGGCTCAGTTATGTAAGCGCATGGCCTCCTAGCAGCCAATGTGTTCAGGTTATTTAAACATGGAACACCTTGCACAGATTATGATGGCACACTTTATCAAATTTCCCCATATCCTCTGGTTATGTTACGCCTTCAGCGCTTGTTGACACAAGTCCCCTCCACAACGTGCCAAACAACTAAAACAGTCTCTTTCTCTAACCTGCAAATTCCTAACACAGAACATGCTAGGCTAGGCTAATTAATGGAAAATAGATCCTTAAATATGTTCGGAAGCCTGTGGATTTGGGGGGGGGGGGGGGGGGGGGACTACGACAGGTAAGACAGGACTACGACAGGTAAGACAGGATATGGGTCATGTTTCAGTTCCCTAGATAAGACTCCTGCATGCTTTAACATGGTTGTGCTGCCATACTTTACTCCTTCCTCTCATTAGAAGACAGTCCCAGACTCTACTGAAACACCAGGGGCATAAGGCACATGTTTGTCACAGGACATTTTTAGGATTGGTAAATATGAATGAGAGAGAGAGAGAGAGAGAGAGAGAGAGAGAGAGAGAGTGCTCCATGCATAACCGGTTAAGAGCGTTAAAAACAGGCTTGCTGCTTGCACAGAGTCTGACCAACTCTGCTGTGCTCAACTTCTCAGTGGAGCTTAGCTTTTTTGCACAATGAGCCAAAATTGGTAAATGTGTAAAACTGTTTTACACCATGCTCTTCGAGATGCTTGGAGAAGCTGTGGCTCTTTCATGGCATCTTACAAAACACCCTCTTCATGGTGCAGCTCTTCAGCTTTGTTGGAACATTAACGTCACAGATACTCAAAGGGAAGATGTCTCTTGGATAAAACATTTACAATGGAATCAACAGGAAGTGGACTCCCATTGTGAAGCTGTCTTGTTCCAGGGCTCTGAAATGATGTATGACATGGATCTAAGGCCAGCTCTGCGTGAAGGTGCAGTGGTGGAGTTTGCCCGCAGTCAGAAAAGCCTGGTCTGTGTAAAACACACTGGAGTAATTTGCAGTGTTTAGTGCCTGCCTATAACAACAAGTAAACATCACAATAAACTCAGGCCTGCAAAAGAAAACAAGCATGAGAATTTGCTGCGCCAGTTCAAAGCACTGAATAGCACAAATAACACACAGCTCTCCTTGCAACAGAACAGAAATGCTTTTGAAAAGCTGCCTAAACCTCCCACCTGAAAAAGTCAGACAGACAGTTCCATGAGGTCACAAGGTTTCATTTTTCATTTCTCACCCAAAGCTTAGGGTCATAGGTTAGGGAAAAAGCCTGAACCAGCTACTCATTGTTCTGGAGGACCAAGACAATGGAAGAGCAAACTAATGGCCACAAAGTTCTACAGCAACTATTCACAACCTGAAGGTCATCGATGACAGAGCAACACATAGCATACTAGGTGAGGTCACCTAGTTCCACATGAACTCCAGACCCAGACACTGATGTGTAGGTGACTATAGGAAACTGTTGACATATATTGACATGTTTAGATGTCTTATTCATCGCACTTATTTCATCTGTCTATGAAAGCATCACATTTTAAGACACACATGCTCATTACCTTAAGTGCTAGTCTGCCACTACTGTATGCTTTCTGTAGGCTACTTAAAGTATAAGGGTTACATAGAAAGCTGTTGGTCAGTGAAATACTTGAGGGTATCAGACTGAACTAAAATGACAAAACTCAGTAGCACCAGCAGCTACCTCCTAACAGCTCATCTGCCCCATCCCAACACCTGACCATGACCTTGTACTCCAGGGTAGAAACAGCCACAGATGAACAGAACTCCATAACAAATTCATGTTTCCTATAGCATTTCTTTCAGTTGTTAGAAATAATATAGCTTTAATGACAGTTAAACTGCCTGCCATCAACAGTAGCCTATTGAAAGAGAAAGTAGGCTTACTGAAAAGTGAGGAGAAAGTTAACATAGCCTATATATGCACCTGTTGAGGGGTTGACACTAAAACATAGTGTGCATGATGTACTTAAATCTGTTTCAAAACAGATGCAGCAACATACTTTCGTAAAATAAAGTTCCCATATATAACCTGTTTAGATTCAGAGGCAATTAATGATTCTAAGCGGTGACTGGAAGGACTACATGTAACAACAACGGACAGTACAGGATATCGACAAGGCTGCATGCGCAGGCGTGCATGCAAAAATAAACTGGACCATAACAATGCCCGAATACATAGTAGCCCCAAACAGTTACTGATCACAGATCAGAATCCTGAAGTAGCCTACTATTTCATCGCACAGCGGCTCAATTTCTTTGTATGTCCATTTCTAGACTGTTTACTTGGTGTCATTAGATCTGTGTAGCCATGCCACATACAATGAAAACAGTCGGTCAGTAATATGAATCAATAAATGCTAGTTTACCTTGCATTGAACAGTCCAGACCGAAGCTGCCATATCGCCGAGAAACTCGTCAGCCTATGAGACTGTCAAAGCTATGACCAGGGGGTGGGGGAACAAGAAGGTAAAAAAAATCCCCTAACACACGTCCTTGTTTGTCTCCAATAGCACAGCTGCTGTCAAACTCCCTCTCCAGCCGCAGCAGGGCAGCAGCCGCGCAGCCCACCGCCCGGATGTGGCGTCATGAATGACAGGCGTGCAGAAGAAACCCCACACCCCCTGACACACCTATTGTTTCAACGAATAGAAACGCATCTTCTTTCCCTAGAGCAGGACGCCCCCTAACATTGAAATGACAGCAGCCTTTTTTCTCAGTCGTTGATATGAGTCATTTGCAATGGGGAAATTAACATTAGTGCGAAGATTGTTTCAAAATCTGAATTGTTCATGTATATAGGCTATGCCAAACGTTTCCACAGAGGTTTTTCATTATTTCAAAAGATTATCAGTGGTTCACCTCACCTCCCAGTGCACATGCATGAGAACAAATTTCAATCTCAAAAAGGCCTATTAGCTAAATTGAATCCATCAGTTGTGATATTTGAATGACTCTAGGTGATGCTTAGGGTTAAAAAGATTAGTTCTGGTGTTTTTCATTACGTTAATAAATGCTAGACCAATTATAGGCCCCCATAGGCTACTTGAATTAGGCTAGGCATTTTCTGTTAGGCCTATCACAATATGGAAAAAATAGAAATAACCTTATGTCCATGTTCCTTTGTTACATGTTAAATTCATATTGTTGGTGATGCCATGTGAACTATTATTAATACTGCTCATTAGCACTAGCCCCATTCTGTAATGCCGCTATCACACTTCACACAGCATCTGTTGTACATACAAGGCCACTGACAGATGACTGGTTTGTTTCTGCCGTTTCTGGGAGCAGGCCCAGGCCTCCAGATGACCAAGTCGGCCATGTCCCTGTTTTATCCCAGCCAAGCATACCCCATGACAGGGGCATGATCGGCTGTGTGTTCAGCATTCCCTGGAGCCACGTCAAGAGCATCGTCAGTGACCAGACGCATATATCTGGACAGTGGACCATTGCAACAGCACCCTCTGAGGTAGACAGAAGTCTGGACCACTATTGTGCTGAAGTCAGCATCCGTGCGGCTAGAGAGAGAGAGGGAGGGCGGCATGAGATGGCTGTACATTTCACAATTCATGCACAACCCGGCACATGTCCTCACTGGACCTATCCAAGCCAAATATCAGCCGTCAACTTTTAGTGTTCTTCCTGGCCACGACGCTATGGTGAAATGATGTTTCTTCATTTTGCAAACGGGAGTGAAATATGTGCCCGTAGGGATGAATATATTACATCAGGAGCAGCACAGACAGGAGGAGTTAGGGAGGTGAGCCCTTAATATTGTTCTGCAAGAGAGGTTGCAAATTTGCAAAACAGCAAATGAAAGACTGTAAGATCATTTAGTCTATTAAGGTTTTGCACCTCCGTTCTAATGTTACGTCACCGTCAAATATCACAATCTTCCAGAAATGTCTGAATTTCATATTATGTTCATGATCCTGTTCAAACATTCATTAGATTCACGTAATGTGACACCTGTGTGGAAAATTGAGACACGATGGAGAAGGAAGTGTGATTTAAAAGAAAGATGATTTATCCTGAAAAAGGCTCTTGTATCAAATACCATACCATACCAATACCAAACCTCCATATTATTTGGCTTTCTAAAGACACTGTACACTAGGTTCACACATTCTTCAAGTCACAGCTCCAATCTGTTTTTGTCTTGTTTATGGATTGTTCTATATTAGAAGCTTTTGGGTGGTAGAACGCTTTTGAAAAAGTACAGGAAATGGGCTGTTGTTGCCATCTTGCCTGCTCTGTTTTTGCTCTAAATGCTACTTGGTAGCCACTTGGCTGATACAATCAGCAATTCAGGAAGGGGAATCTTATTTGTTGTCTTTTAGTGATCTCAGTTTATTTGCTGTGCTGACAGAAACATGCAAACCTGCCATTTCCCACCTAGTATTACTGCGCCATATTTTGGAGCATGACAGATAGAAGTGACAGATAGTGGTTTAGACTGACCATGTTACATTGTCATAATCTAAAGTCTGGAAGGCATATGGTCAGCTTCCAGTAAGGTTTTGGCAGAGGGCAAGGTCAGGCATTCTTTGTGGGCCACAATAATTGCAGGCTTTTAGGAAAGACATTTCCTTCAAGTGCTAAATATGGCTTTAAACACCAGGACTCAAGAAACCTGTATTCTTCCTCTTCAATTCTGTGCTGAAGTAAAATGATTACAGTCTGTCTGTCTCTGCACACATACATCCACTGAGTGATACAGTGAGTTACACAAAATAAACTGCATTGTTGTGCCATCCCAGAGAAATTCAAAAAAATCTTCTGTCTTCTCATTACGGTAATTTCTCCCCTCTATATAAGCATCAGTGAATTTGGTGTCAAACTAAATCCTCCTCTCTCTAACCTCAACAGTAGCAGCATATAGCCACTAGGTGGTACTCCCCTCCTCTTCATGAGTCGAACAGTTGCCTGGGGGAGGAACTACCCCTCGCTGTGAGACAGACTATAAAACCGTGAGACTCCTTCCCTGTGTCAAGCCAAACACAGCGCCATTGTCTTGCCAGTTTTTAGTATTCCACTCAACCGCCCCCGTCCACAGGGCCAAGGTCCACGACAATTCAACTCAACTAATCTTCACAAAGTGAGTGGTGCTTTTAACTCAGCTTGAGCCACAGGAGGATCGCTAACAGCACATACAGCCTTTAATCTCACATTTAACATTCTACAACAACGCCACCACCAACAACAGGTCCCCACACTAGTCTCTTTGTGTGGGTCGTGGCAGAAAAATATTAGTGCTCATAGCGTGCCATGCTAATCTGTACTCAGATCAGAAAAAGATTCTGTTGGTATCAAGCTACTGTAGTAAATAGATTAGCAGGACATGGGGGCTGCCTTGATTATGTGACTCCCCTGACCCATTTTTCATCTCACTTAATTACATTGTCCTCTTTGACCTGCAATGCCCCGAATTACACAACATTTAGAAGAATTTTGCCCCCTGCTGAGACAGGCATGTAAAATGTCTGGCTATGGCCAAAAAAACAGCCACTTCCTTCTTGCCAGTGATTAAAAGAGGATTTTCCCTCGTTTACAATGCAAAGGATCGGCCACGAGGATGACTGTTGGTGTAGGCTACCTTTGTTTCAGGCTGGTCACAGGGCAACTGAAGTGGCACAAACTGAGTCCGTGTGACTGGGGGACAGTAATGAGGAGTGAACAAAATGATTTGCCCCAAAGCTGTTTTGTTCTTTGCCCTCAGTTCTTTGAGGTTATTTTAAGCCTCACACTGACTAAATGACTGGAGCAATCTATCGAGACAATTTCAACATGCTTCTCATGATCCACATGCAGGTCAGACATACAGAACTATCAAAGAGACAACGTATCTATATTAGACCCATGTCGTTCTGCAGGGCTGAAGTCCGCTCATCGGATCATTCTGTCCAGTGGCTCTGGCCCTCTCTGGTTCACCACCGCTGTTAAGGTAAGACTCCCTGTTCCGCCTCAGTCAGCTGGAGATCAGGAAGCCATGGCCTGTTTCACGCCGTAGGCACGCATCGCTTGTCAGACCGGAGGCAGTGGTGCAGGAAGCCCTGCAAACCCTCTGTTCTTGTCTTGTCTGGCCTCCCGCGTCCCACAGGCCATGTAGCCATGCCGTGAACATTGCCTAATGGCCATGTGCCGTGCGGTGAAGCCCATGTTTTATTTATCCACAGGCTTAGCTCGCTCTTTCTCTCCCCTTCAGCAGTTAGCTGAAGCCTCCGGCTGAACCAGAGGCTCGGGCCATTGAGATCGATAGCACAAAGGGCGAAGGGGAAATAAGAGCCAAAACCATGTTTTAGGCAACAATCAACTGTTTTTATTCATCTCACACTGAACATGCACGAGCAATGTTTGGGGACAGGCAAGCAAAGCGGAAAAATGAATTGAGTGTTCACCAGTGTGAGGCTATGTGCGAGTTTGGAACTGTCCTACCTGAAGTAATGTCTCACACCTACTGTACATAGACATCCCAGGTGAGGTAGATTTGGGGGTTCTTTTAAGGACAGTTCAGAATGGACTTAGCCTGCGTCTGGTCTTTCTTTGGCCCTGATGGATGTGGAGTCTGGCGCTGTATCGCTGCCCTCCAGGGAAGGCAGTAGGTTGTATAGTTATCTCCTGATGGGGCAAAATCACTACCCTGAAACCACACAACCTACTACCTCACCCTGTGCGAACATCATTGGTTGCCATCAGGACAGAAAGTACCAGTAAAAGTCCTTTGCTCTCAGTACTTTGAGAGAGAGGACAGAAAGTACCAGTGAAAGTCCTTTGCTCTCAGTACTTTGAGATATCAAGTCAGTGAACAAGTAGGATAGACACAATGTTTCATTATTACAATCATTATTACGATCATTATTATACAGAGGCAGAACACACCCAGATTATTTAACATCTGATATATCTTCACATATAAAATAGTGTATTTACTGCACCAAAAATGCAACTTTACTGACTGTCTGAATCACAGACACACACCATATAATTTCACATCAAACAATTTTCATATAAACCTTCAGTTTTGAGTATAACGAAGGTACTTGTACTGCTGGAAGGATTGCATGGTTGGTCCATTTCTGGAGGACGATGACATTACAGTCACTTCAGGAAAGACAGTAAGTTGTATAGTTATCTGACAGGAAGGGTATGACCCTAAAACTATACAACCTACTACCTCACCCCAAAGGACAGTCTTGGTTCTTGGTATTCGCAGTCCATTGGCCAGGTAGATAGGTAGGCTGCAGTTCAAATAAATTATACAGTGACACAAATATTAATCATAAACCTTCACCTTAGATGTGCTTCCATTTTTCCTCCTAGATGAAAACACTCATACAGCCTCTGTAGGATAAAATAATTAGACAACTGGTCAATGCATGTGATACCACTCAGAGAAAAGCATGCACAATGGTGAAGCTAGCTGGAGAATAATGCACAAGTATGCAAAATGAGCATTAATATTGTTTTTGAACTCTACAAAATGAAAACCGTGGTCTGAATGAATGCGAGATGTTGTATGCTGGTCAGATGTACATGGAGAAATGGAAATGTTTGCACATTATGCTAAATTACAAATAATAATATAACATGTGGAGTGCACTGTTTAGGAAAGATCAACACACAAATTGAAGAATTATGCATTTTTCATCTTCATGCAAATACCAATGCTTGGAACAATGACAGATTTCTGTTTATAATTAACCTTTCCTACTAAGGCTATTAAAAAATCCAAATATGATTAAAAACCCACATTCAGTATGCAAAGACAGAGTAAAAACGCATTAATTCCTTACTTATTTTCTTTATGCCCATTTCGGTCCCGTATCCACATTAATACCCAAATCACGCCTCCTGTGCACCATATTACGCTAGATTACATCTCGGTGCCCCATGTGCACTGACCATTACTGCCTTTGCTAATGACTCTCACCTGTTTTGCTCTCCTGCGTGCCAGGGAGGAGTAAACGCTCACAGATCCCTCCACTCCTCTCCTCTCCTGCGTGCCAGGGAGGAGTAAACGCTCACAGATCCCTCCTCTCCTCTGCTCTCCTGCGTGCCAGGGAGGAGTAAGCCCCCCCCCCCCTTCCTCCTCAGACGCTGTCCTCTGCACCTCCGTTTTGCTCAGAGATTCTCTATCTGTAGACACATAAGGAAAGTAGGGTCAGTTACAATGCACAGGTGAGTTTCGGCCAAAGCAATCACAGAAGCACATAAACACACATACAGAAGAATTAGCATCTTGTGCTACGGAGATGTTTGACACAAAATAGGATGTTAAAATACTGCCCAGCACTCTCGTAACTGCTGTCTACCTCCAGTGTTTTCTGAAATTGTGACATGTTGTCTGTTATGAAGAGGTAGTCATTACTGAGGCCCATGACAAGTTACAGTGTCACATGATGACTACAGTGTTATGTGCCTGACCATAAATAGGACTTGATACGGTCTGGTGGGAGTCAGAAAAGACTGTGTGGGTACATCTCTGTATATCATTCCGCTCTCTGTTAATTTCTCATCTTTCACCAGCTCTCTCAACAGCACTGGCTCTGCTCTTTTCACACAACATGCCATTCAGCGACGGATGCTTTAGCTGAAATGTGACTTCTTGTCGATACCGGTTACTGCTCCACAGCAGCTCGCCTCCAGGAGCTTACGCAATCTGACGGCACTTTTTTCCGGGCGCTCAACGAACACCTGGTCCCTGATTGGGCGAGCACTTCTTCTTTCCTAAACGCAGCATCTGCAGCTGATATCACTTGCTGCCCGGCTCAGCCAGCCGTGGCGCAGGGCAGTGTCCCAGCATCCAACGGAGGCCTCGGCTAGTGCCCTGGAGTCCGACCCTCTTACAGCGCACACAATGCAGCTGTGGGCTTTGCCAGCTGCTCACAGTTCTCACTGCCTCATCTCCAACGGATTCAAGCAGAATAGGTCAATGATGGGAGAGAAATAAAACACTCTTTGGGAAATTGAATAATATATAAAAGCAGAACATATACTATAATGAAATTAGGAATAAGGAATTAATGGAAGTCTTTTCCTGCCTATATGTAAATAGAAAATGCAAAAGAGTGTATGATGTCTCAACTGTAATGCATCAGAAAGTGAAAGTGAGTACAATGCCTCTGAAAATGGGTTCACGTTTGGTTGGCAAGAATCATCTGGTCAGTAAAACATTAAAGTGCAGCTGAACTGGTTCACAGGGGTGAATGGGTGAGAGTTTACAGGCAGCTGATCAGCTGCGGGAGTAGTGCAGCAAAAGGGCTTTTCTCATACAGTAGCCAGGCCAACAGCAGCAGGTCCATTAGCTCCAAGCGCCCCCCAACACACACACACACACACACACACACACACACCTTGAGGTACGACTGGCCCCCACCGCACCACAGGGGCACCCTTCCCTGTGCCCCCTGGCTGTGTCATCAGAGGTGGCTGGCAGGCAGCCCCCCCCGAGGCCAGAGGGCCGTGCAGACAGGAGGAATCCAGACAGACGCACGGCGACCATGCTTAAATAGAGAGGCATGCCTCCTTATGCACCCCCCCCCCCCACCCCCTCTCACACACAGGTCAGCAGAGCAGGCATGGCCGGCCAGCTATTTATACCCGAGCCCGAGGGGGTGAGCGGGTCCTGTTACACGTGTGAGGGGACGACTGGGCCAGGCGAAGGGGGTATTCTGGTCAAAGTCAGACAGTGTGACCTCCCAACGACCTCTGGGGCTGATAGGGGGCCTTCATGGGGATTACAATATGTGTGTGTGCTGTGGAGAGCAGAGCGCTGAAGTTCCACTGCCTCACACACACACACACACACAGCCACACAGCCACACACACACACACACACACACACACACACACACACACACACACAAACGTGTAGACATAGTCTATAATAGATATTTCCATACATATAGCCTGATTTTAACAAATCAAACATACTAAATGCTTTAAACGTGCATGTACACAAAGACTCAAATTCATACACAAACCACAATGCACACACTACCAAATAATCATAAGAAACCATCTACATAAATACAGACATCCGAAATTGGGTGTACATCCAATGGACTAAACAGGGATTCTAGCTTCCACCATCGCAGATGATATTCAATCAGCACCATCTTTAGAGAAGTGACTCCAGTGCTGGCTGCAGTAGAGTGGACGCTGCGCTGCCCCTGAGGTGGGCAGACACCACTGACTCCTCCATCAGCTGCTTTCCATCTCAGACACACACACACACATATGCATCACTGCATGGGCAAACACACACACAAATATGCATCACTGCATGGGCAAACACACTCACAAACCTGTACGCACACTCTTCTAATGCCATAAACTTGAATCTTAAATATTTGTTACATATTAACTGAAAACCCATTGGGTTTGTGAGTGGCCTTGAGCAGTGTGGCTGAATGTCTACTAATCCACTGTGCAATCGACCACTCTTCCAAAGCAGCCCAGGATGACCTATCTCGGGCCCTTTAATTGACACTTGCGGGCTAGATGACCGCCGGCAGTTCATGCTAAAGTAAATATGTCAAGATCAATAGCACTCTGGCTGCAAGTCTCTTCAGAGCACAGATGGACAGAAGTATCTCTGCTAAAGGATTATTTGAGGCCAGAGATGGCTGGAGCATGGGGGGTTGGGCAGCAAATCTGGAGATAAGGATGTCCAGCACTCACATGAGAAATCACTCTTCAACAAGCAGTAGATATTATCATCTCTGCTCGAATGATTATTTCATGAGGTGCTTTACTCTGTAAATATGAAGCACTAGGCTATTAAAACACATTTTCAAAACATGAAAACACACACACACACACAGTATATGCAGACATACAGTACACATTAAATATATGACCTGATCATTTGTTGTATAGCTGTTGGTAGCAGCCTAACTGAATGTATTAATTTACCAGAGAATTAAAGAATATTTCACTTTACAGAAAATGATTGCTTGAGCTATTGAAGAGTCTAAAGCAACATAATTCCACATTTGTAAAATGGGAAACAAAAGCCTGCGACGTAGGATATGGTCTGTTAGACTGACTTTGACAAGAGGCCACAGGGCCAAGTGGAAGACAGGCTTTGAGAACATGCCCATTTTCCCATCCAAAGCATTCAGAATCGTATCTAGATTCTTCCATAATCAACTTTTACCCTTTCAACTGATAAAAGATCCCATTGAATGTTACTGTATTACTTATACTGAGAAAAAAACCCCCATGGGATCACTTAACTGACAGTTAATGCAAAAGACATTGTTTTCCATGAGTGGCCACATTTTCAATTTACAATAGCCAGAGCTGAGCCAAACTCATGCACCTGGCTGAAGCTTGGCATCGAGCACCACAATTTCCCCTCGTCAGCGTCATAAAAACGGACTGCTGTAGGCTTGAATGCGGGTCTGACGGGTTAGTCATACATGTCAAACAGGTGCCAGCTCAGTGTGATGTACGGCTTCCGTATCACAGCTGCATCCTCTGCGGAGGTGTTTTCGTCAGTAAGCTTGCAGTGTTGCCCCCTGTGCAGAGCAACGCGTGTGGGCAGAGCTCTGGCACTGAATGGCGGTCAACGCTGTCCGCTTGGAGCTGGAGCGGCCAAAGCGGCCAGGGTGGAGGGCAGGTGGGTGGACTCATGGTCACGCCAACTCAGGAAGACGAACGCGGCTCTGCGGTGGCCTGGATGGCCCTGGCTGATTGAGACAAGTCATCAGTTCTGACATGTTCTCCTGACCCCCCCACCCCCCCACGCCGTGCCATCCAAGGGCCCTCACACCCGAGAGAGAGAACAGCATCTGTTGCTGGGGGCTATTTATAGGAGGAGCAGGGCAGGACGCATAGCTCTCCTATCACTGAAAAGCTCATCTGGAGGAGCCAGTGGATGGGCTGCCTTGAGTAGCGCATTAGCAGCTGGGCTAGCCGCAGGCCCTGCTGCTCACCTGCCACTGTGGGGAGAGGGCACTCGCACTGTGAAATGTGCCACGCCGAGAAAAGAGTGCAAATCTGAATGCGAATGTGAGCCTGGCCCATCTAAACAGACGAGCTACAACGAAAGACACAGGACTGCTGTTTTCAGTCAACACTTGACAATAAAAACGGAGCTGTGTGACGGAACACATTTCCCTTTAAAACGTCTACTTTGATGTGAGGGCATGAGCGTCTTTCGCTGCCAGGGTGCCCTGTGAGAGTGTGTGAGGGAGCGGCAGGAGCCCGCTGGGCTGCCATCTGCTCTAGAGAACCATAAGCAAACGCTGCCCGCGGGAGGCCCACTCCACAATATCACTTCCAAAGAGCCCGCGCTGGAAAATGTTTTGCTTGCTTTGGTCTCATGGTGGATGACATGGAAATAACTGTGTAATGGGCAGTCTTATGCAATGTCATTCATAATTCATTCCGCAAACACAATATGGACGCCGTTTTCTGCGCCTTGCTGGAGAGCCGAGGCATTGGGGATAAGAGCACGGGCCGAGCCGAGGCATTGGGGATAAGAGTACAGTCCGAGCCGAGGCATTGGGGATAAGAGCACGGTCCGAGCCGAGGCATTGGGGATAAGAGCACGGCGGAAGGCCAGACCACAGAAAGGCACACACAACACCGCACAAAAAAACACATGTTTCCTTCAGGCGTATGAGACTGGTTTGAGAAAGGTTCTTTTTCATTGTAGTACGTACCCATTATCCCTGGCTGACATGGATAAAGTTAGCTGGCATGGTGGAGCAGTGATAACATCACTGCCTGACAATCAGTCACCCCGAGATCCATCCCTGAACTCGCCGTTGCAAGTATGTGCCGCTTTGGATAAAAGTGTCTGCTAAATAAAACTCAATTTTAACTTAAACTTCAGATAATTGTCACAGTCATACTAACACTACACATTTCAGTTTCAGTAATGCATCACTGAAACTGGCTAATGGGTATATTCAGGCTGGTATCTCTCAATTAAGAGGACTATTCACAAGCTGGTATCTCTCAATTAAGAGGACTATTCACAAGTCCTTCTGGTGTACTGCGGCTTCTTCTCTAGACCGTCCTTGAAATACGAATTATGTCCATGTTTCTGACTCTTACAGAGCTACGTAGCTCACAGGCTAATCTCCCTGAAGACAGCAGGTCTGGGGTCTGGGTGTCCAGGCCCCCCTGTTGCTAAGGCCTAGCAGCAGCCGCAGCACACACTCCAGACCCCCTGCTCCCTACTCTTTTTTTGGGATCTATAAGCCATATGCCTGGGTAATCGAATGCTTGGCGCGGAGCTTGCGGCCAGTGAGGCTGAAGGAGCTGGCCAGCCAGGCTCGGGGGCTCTTCTGCATTGTAAGCAGGTTAGGTTACCGGCCAGACTGCTGGGGGGAGCTGGGGGCAGCGTGCACACGGTGGCTGCCGGTTGGGGGGTGGAAGGGGGGAGGTGAGAGGGGGAGCTCAGGTCTGTCCAGCCCCTGGGTCCTGCCAGCACATTTTGCGCCAGTGGAAAAGAACAGTTTGTGGCTCCCAACCAAGGTCAGCTCTTTGAGACGAGCATCTGGGAATAGTCCAGAGCACTGCAAAGCTGAGTTTATATATATATATATATATATATATGCAGTCAGTCAGCAACAATTAAGGCTCCCAATAACAAAGAGCAGATCCTGTAGTTTGATCATCTTGTATTACTTGCTGCACTCTCAAACTACCACCTTTTTGCCCTAAAGCCCAGCTACCCTCCTATTAATTGCCTCCTTCTCATCCAGCTACCTGACAGGTCTGACAAAGATACACAAAATGGATGCCGAGTGACTATCAGAATCCAGCAGAAACGAATATGCACACTCTTGGGACAGGCTGTGGTGAGCTACTGACAGCGAAAGGAAGTTCAGTCACTATTCATACATTTTCACGTTTACACAGGCCAAGTAATTTCACTGAACAATTGAAATTTTTTGACTGCCATACACTAGTGCCTGTGGAATACTGGTTGTCCAAGTCTGAAATGCCACCACTTGAACAAGTTGGCTATCCTCCCATTTGATTGCTGCACATGTGAGTTCATGACAGGAAGAGTGAACATTACCTACAGTTAGCCTACACACCAAGTATGGGCACATTTAAGAAAATGGATTGTTTTCCATGGCTGTCAATATACGACACCGTTGGAGTGCTAAACGTTACTGGAAATCATACCTGGAGAGCAAACCATCAAGCAGGCTGTAGTGCCTACAGTATGTGCTATGAGTCCATTCTATACACAATAAATAGAAACAAACAAATAAATACATAGGATTATGCAGATATCCACGATATACGTGAGCCAACAATGGGCAACACCGATTCACCGTGACACCTAAGTATTCAGAAATCCATTTTTCTATTATTGTACAGTGCTTGACGTATCCTAAGCCATGTACAGTAAAAGCAAACTTTTATATTTTTCTGTCAGTCATATATTATATAAAAAAATATAAGTTGAAGCATATTCTAGTTAGCTTGCTGAGACTGCATTAAGTTATGACGTGAACAGAATGGATGGAAGATGTAAAGTGGACAGAAGTAGGGTTTCATGAATGAGGTGGACAGGCCAGTTAGAGATCCTCACTCATCTGTTGCCAGAAAACTGTTTATTACTGTCTAATTATTGTACTTTTGAATAAGTAGAATGGCAAAGGAACTATCTTTTTACAGACTCGATTACTTGACAAATATTTTGCAGAAGTGACATATAAAAATACCATCCATGGCCATGCTACTGAATCCCGTGTCAACTTGGCTGTGAATCACCCTTGGCCCATGGCCTTGTTCCTATCACCAATTTACAGTTGTGTTGACTGACACTACCGCATTCTCTTGTGGGATATTATTAAAGGTACAGCATCTAGCATACCTGACAAAAATACAACTGTTTAAGCTCGAACAAAATTGATATTAACATAATATTCTTTTAGAACATGATGCATGACATGCAAAGACATGCAATAGAAAAATACTAAACTTGCCGATATTAATCACCTATAAGCATTAATCATTAGCTTGTGTCTGATAGCAGTTTTATTTTTTGGCAACACAATCTACATACTCCTATAACAGTAAATAGCATTTAGTGCTTCCAAACGCAGCTACCCGAGGCTAAATCACTTCTCTTGACCAGACAGGAGGAAAATAAAAACGTCCATCATGCCTCTACTTACGGCAACAGCCCATTTGAGAAAAGAAAAGAATGAGAGAGAGAGAGAGAGCTGGAGGGCTCCACTGCACCCTGTTTACTGATCACCTTGCTCTGCCGTCTCACTTTGGCTCACAAGGAAACTCGTTAGGAGCATGTAGGGCACCACGCCCTCTCCAAGCACCGAACCCTGCCAGTGCACGCTCAGCACCTGACACCAAGACAAACTCACTGTCCTTGTGTGTGTGTGTGTGTGTGTGTGTGTGTGTGTGTGTGTGAGAGAGAGAGAATGTGTGTGTCTGTGTGTTTGTGTGTGTGTGAGAATGTGTGTGTTTGTGTGTTTGTAGAGTGCGGTGTGTGTGTGTGTGTGTTTGTGAGAGAGAGAGAGAGAGTGTGTGTGTGTTTGTAGTGTGTGGATGTGTGTGTGTGTGTGTATGTGTGCATGTCTTTGCGTGTTCCATGTGTGGATGGGAGAGTCCAAACGAGTGAAGGGGAGCATGGACAGTTAATCATCATTAGTCAATCCCATTGGATATGTCCACAAGTGCAGCATTAGGAGATGTGAAGGACTTGCATTTTCAACTCAACGAGGGCGCCAATTACCATTCCCCATTTGACACTTGTTCTGAAGGGCGTTAATTCTAGACACAAGGACACTAATTGCAGACCAGTGGCTGGCCTTGCAGCGCAGGGAGTTTTATATATAGTTTTTGACATTTACATTACAGTATTAGACGCTGGCCCAGTGCCAGTGTATTTGCACAGCGAACGGCTTCTGACTTAGGAAGCCGTTTCCATGGACCAAAGGGTGTTTGGGATTTTATCATCTGTGAGACAATCTTGGCAGAACTACAGTTGGCCAAACTAATAAGCTACTGATTTTATTCAGCACTTAGCGATCTATATCTGTGCTCATGTTTTTGCAGTTCTATCCCAAGCTGGCAACACCTCTTGTTTGAAATAATTCTTATTTCCTCATAAAATATATTTAACCATAATAGTGCATTAGCAATGAACTTGCTATGCATTGCGTTTATTTTGAGAGAAAAGTTGGAGGACGACGGAGCCTCGCCACATGTCAAAGCCACTCCTTGACCTAATGAATGTGAAAATGAGGCAAACCAAAACACGAGTCGTTTCCGCCCAGCTGCTAACGGCTCGTTAATGACATCCTGTCACATTAGTAAGACGCAGTATCCCCTCATGTCCCGGCCCTCGGACCCGTCGGACCAGGAACACTGCCCTGTTCTCCGTCCTTCCTGAGGATTTGCCCTGAAGCAAGCCTAGCGAGTCCTCCTGGAAATGGAACTGGAGACTGGTGGGAGGTGACAGGTGGGATCCAAACACCATTTCTTGTCCATAAACAGCTTTTTAAAAAAATAAAATAAAAAAAAAAGCTGTTTAAGGGCAAGCTTGCTGCCTTTTGATCCGTTCAACATGGCATCTTCCATTTCAAATCTGTTGACTGTTGAGCACTGCCTGACTCGGAGAGAGGACTTCAAGGCCACTTGGGGGAGTGCTGGCCTGTTGTGTTCGATAGGAGTCATTCGAACAAAAAGTCTCTTTCGCTTCTCAACAGACTTTTCAATCCTGGAGTTACTGCTTTTACTGCATGATAGTAAATGCTGTCAAAGAAATTGTTGACGGCATAGTTACCAAAAACACCTATTGAAATAATGACCTTGGAATCACTTAATAGGATTTTGACCACAGCTATAGATCTAATCTTTCCTAACGATCCGCTAGCTGCCTGCCCCATCTGCAGGCCGTCAAAAAAACACAGCCTAGGCTCCGAGATCTGTACACAGAAACAATAGCTACCAACAGGGGTTGGCAACCACTCAAAAGCAAAATAAAGTGTTTCAACCCAATAACTGACGAGATGCGCGTTTGGTAGAGTTTCAATTGCACCGCAGGGAGGGGGAGGGAGTAGTGAGCTAGCTCTCTGTTTTGTTTGAACATCAACAGAAGTGACATATCCCCACTATCACTGATACAACCTTTAAGAGCTTACATTCATTAGACACCTAGGTACAGCTGACATGACATGTCACCTGATTCCACTGACTTGGACATTGCCATCTTTTTTGTTCATGTAAATTGCTCCAGAAGAAAACCACCATCTTTTTTTCACTTTCTCCATAATGAAAAAGAACAAAAGTACCAGTAACTCAAGCTCTGGCATTTGTCCAATGCAATCTATTAAAGATCATCTATGTTAATCTTTGGGATAGGATAGGAGGGTGCCCTTGGTGAACTATGGAGTTTTAAGGCAACTACATCATCCGGCAGAAAGGTCCCCTGATCCAATATTATGTCATTATTAGCCAGCGCAGCGCTCTGCTTGAGTCAAGCTGCTTTTCATGGATAAATGGCGTCCCAGCTGATATCCCGATAAATGTGCACGGAATGAAAGGGCCCACAATGCTCAGTGGTCAGCAGCTCGGAGCTGATGGCTTCCATGTGTGGGAGAGCCCTGCATATGCTCCACTGCTCCAGCGCTGGCCTGAGCCAAACACTCATTTCGCCGAGGGACGGGGGCCGGGAAGGGAGAAGAATGGAGGGAGAGAGAGAGAAAGAGAGGAGAAGAGAGGGGGACAGAGAGGGAGGGAGAGAGAAAATGAGAGGGGAAAAGATGAGGGGAGAGAAGGAGAGATCTCTACGCCCACCCATTATAGTACTTAAGGAGCCACACTAAGATCCAGAAAGTTGTCTCCAAGAGCGAGAGAAATAAAAAATGGGAATGGATGTGAGCCTCTAAAACACCACTCCTCTCTTACACTTTAACCTCCCACCCATCCCTGGTATCTAAACTGGGTCTCTGGGTCTCAAAAAATTAGAATATTGTGAAAAAGTTCATTTTTTGCCCCTAATTCATTTCAAAAAGCGAATCTTTCATATATTGTAGATTCATTAGATATAAAGTGAAATATGTCAAGGCATTTTTTGTTTTAATCTTGATGACTACGGCTTCCAGCTCATGAAAACCAAAAATCAGTATCTCAAAATATTAGAAAAAGAGGTTATAATACAGAAATGTCGACCTTTTGAAAATAAATTAACCAATCGGACTAATTTGACCAATCTAAAATAGTTCATTTATACACTCAATACTTGGTTGGGCTGCTTTTGCACAAACTACTGCATCAATGTGACGTGGTATGGAGGCAATCAGCCTATGGCACTGCTGAGGTGTTATGGAAGCCCATGTTGCTTTGATAGAGGCCTTAAGGTCGTCTGAATTGTTGGATCTGATGTCTTTCATTTTCCTCTTGACCATAAACCTTAGATTATCTGTGGGGTTCAGGTCTGGCCAGTCAAGCACAATAATACCATGGTAAGCAAAGAAGGCTGCATTGACTCTGGACTTGATAAAACACAGTGGACCAACATCACCAGATGACATGGAACCCCAGAACATCCCTGACCCTGCTTCAGTCATTGCAAGCACACCTGATTGATTATTCACCCACTATGTGGATACTGTTTTTTTTTAGAATTGATTTTGATTAAGTTTTATTTAGTATAATTTGTATTTTGTATATTTAGTATATTCTTTATCTTCTACAGTCCTTATTGCTTAGTTGTGTTTTTTATATTATATACTTTTAAATACTTTTTCTGCTATTATTGAATGTGTGTGTGTGTGTGTGTGTTGTCTGTATGCTACTGTGACCTTGAATTTCCCCTAGGGATCAATAAAGTATATCTATCTATCTATCTATCTATCTATCTATCTATCTATCTATCTGACCTTGGAAACATCAAACTGGACTTCAAGCAACTTCGATTCTGTGCCTCTCCACTCTTCCTCCAGACTTTTGGGACCTTGATTGGACCCTGATATCCAAATGAAATGCAAATTTTGCTTTTATGTAAAAAGAGGAGTTTAGACTACTGAGCAACGGTCCAGTTCTGTCTTTTCTTAGCTCAGGTAAGATGCTCTAACCTGGTCTCTGATTCAGGACTGGCTTGACACTAGGCATGTGCACTTGTAGCCCATTTCCTGGACACGCCTGTGTGTGGTGGCTCTTGATGCAGACTCCAGCCTCAGTCCACTCCTTGTGAAGTTCCCCCAAGTTCTGGAATCAGCTTTCAAGGTTGTGGTCATCCTTGTTGCTCGCATACCTTTTCCAACCACACTTTTCCCTTCCAGTCAACTCTCCATGAATATGCTTTGATACAGCAGTGTGGCTTACCCTCCTTGTGGAGGTGAGTGTCTTCTGGACAACTATCAGGTCAGCAGTTTTTCCCATGATTGTGGTTGTGTTTATTGAACCAACATTTCTGTATTCTAATATTTTTATTCTTATATTTTGAGAAACTGATTTTTGGTTTTCATGAGATGCAAGTCGTAATCATCAAGATTAAAACAAAAAATGGCTTGAAATATTCCACTTTATATCCAATGAATCTAGAATATGTGATGCGATCTAGGAAAACGCTTCACATGGTGCACTCAAAAATTGAGTGAGTTGAGTTTTGCTCCATTTCTCTGGTGAAATTTCACCAACTTTACAGGACGGCCAAAACAACAAAAATTGGTTCATTGTGTTCAGTGTTCTAAATTCCAAAATTGCTTTTAAAATATGTTTTACTTTTGATAGCAGAAAGAGCTGATCAAGAGCTTGCATTTGATGAATATATCTCAATTTTGGAAGAAAAAAAAATCACTTACGCCCCTCTGGTTCTCACCTCTCGTCTGTATGTGTGTGTGTGTATGTGTGTGTGTGTGTGTGTGTGTGTGTATGTATATGTGTGTGTGTGTGTGTGTGTGTGACAGAGAGAGAGAGAGAGAGAGAGAGAGAGAGAGAGAGAGAGAGAGAGAGAGAGAGAGAGAGAGAGAGAGAGAGAGAGAGAGAGAGAGAGAGAGACAGACAGAGACAGAGACAGACAGGGAAAGAGAGGCATAGAGAGAGGCATAGAGAGAATGTAAGATAAAACCGAATGGCAGGTCAAATTTGTGACTTTATGGCAGAGGGGGTGATTGCTGGGTGGGAATTGCTGGACTGGACCGTTGCCACTGCTCTGACCCAAACAAAACAGCTCTTTTGATTTGACATGATGATAAGCCACAAACAGCCTGCATCCATGAAGACAAACCCAGTGGGATTGCCTTTTTTTTTACATTTTAACATGTTTGGACTTAACTGGTTATGCTGGGTGCTAGTTTCACTTCACTTCAGCTCAAATGTCATGCCAGGGACGATACACTGTCACTGTTTTTCTTAGAAGAGAAGGAATGTGGAAATTGACTGGGCATGTATTTCAGGAATATTGTATCATGGTCTACAGAACAATGTTTCTGGCATGAAAGCTTAACAATAAGGCAACAATTACTATTAAATTACAGTCATTAACACTCAATGCAACTATACAAACTGTAACCAATATTCTCCTGTTGTGCCAAGTCTTACAGATTCCTCTTGAGGTTGCATGTCACACAACCTGTTTATTTAGGACTTTATTTATTTGGGGGAATGAAGTGGTGAGTCATTGCCCACACCACCCTGGTGAAAAATACTCGTCCGCTCCCCGACCGCTTCAAAACCCCAGCCGTCCTCCGAGGAGCATGGACAATAGCGAGACTGCAGTTGCCAGTGGGGCATTCGACTGAAGACATTTAATGATTTTCCCAGCAAACACAAAGATAATCACCTGATTGTGAATGTGCAACCGCCATCTTTGTCCCCATGTCCTCTTTGTGCTCTGACATTGCATCACTGCGCCCTGGTATCTCACGGAAAAAAATGAAAATCTGTGGTCCGCCATCTTTCTGTGAAAAAGGAGAATGAACCTTATAAGGGAGAGGGCGTTTACACACATAATACACACAAGCCAAAACAAACTTGCAGTGACTCACACGCATACAGTAGGTCTGTAAGGATGCACACGCGCACGCGCGCACACACACACCTGGTCACATGTGATACTCCATGGCAGCTTTATAACACATTCATAACACTACACGACAGCATATTCTTGTAATAGATATTAACATTTATAAATGCTTTATATATGCTAAAACATCTCACAGTTGATAGACAGCGATCACCCTGGAGTCAATGATACAAACATGCATGAAGCATTTGAAAAAATAAATAAATAATAACCTTTCTATATGAATTCATGTAAACGTCTGTTAATATTTGCATTTGTATGTGGATGACTCATTCTCTCTGTCTCTATTTCTTTCACAAACACACACACACACACAAACACTGACACAGACACAGACACACAAACACACAGAAAAATACAAAAAAAATGTGTAAAAAAAATATAGCTGGACGATATACTGATGAGAAACTGATCTAATTTTGTCAGCACTTAAATGACTACAGCAGCATCAGACATTCTGGCCTCCGGTCTGTTTGGTGCTTTGCACACACACACACACACACACACACACACACACACACACACACACAGAGACACACACACACACACACAGACACACTGTTTGGTGCTTAGCAAAGGCCAAAATAAATTGCATCCTACATCCCTGGAATGATCTCAACATCCTGAGCACAATGGAAGTCTAGTTACTACAGCCACACTCTACGACATGATGACATTACACACAGATACAGCTATGTGAATAAATAAAGCCCAACAGTGGTCAAGTTCAAGCTCAAGTTCAAGTTCAAGCTCAAGTTCAAGATTAATGGGAAAGTCAGTTATTTAACAGTTCCACAGAATCTAATAGCAATAATGTACTATTAGAAAATAGCTTTGATTATTATGTGATTATTATGTGCTCTTTCTGCTATCAAAAGATTATTATTATTATTATTATTTTTAAAAGGCCTGCAGTCTTTATTTGCACAACAATGTATTACACTGTTTATTATGTTTTTGCAAACAGTGTAATACATGCATTTTTACCATACATTTTCATTTTCTGTTATTT
>NC_055967.1:35926679-36121679 GCF_018492685.1 Alosa sapidissima
ACACATCTTTTAATTAATATTTCCAGTTTTTCCCCCCTCGTAGTCAGGCTTTGAAGCGCCTCCGCCGCCAGTCTGACACGAAGCCCACTGTCTCCGATTTGCCATTCATCTGTCAGCATTACTTTAAACAGATGGACGCGATGACGAGGGCGTATTATTAAGGAGGGGGGGTATTATTAAGGGGGGGGGGGGGGTATTATTAAGGGGGGGGGGTATTATCAAGGAGGGGGGGGTAAAAGCCAGTGCTCCTTCAGGTCATATTTCAGCTCGTCTCTGGACACCACACACTAGCTTTGAGTGCTTCCTCCTGATCCTTCAGCCCAGTCAACAAACCCCTTACTCAAGCAGCAATGACTTTCAGTCAAACGAAGCCTAGTCATGATCATTAACAAACATTTTACAGAGTAATGAATATATAGTATGTAATATCTATCACACATTAAGTACTAATACACATGTTTCATATGCTTGTAACTGCATTCACACATTAAGTACTAATACACATGTTTCATATGCTTGTAACCGAAAGGGTAAGCTATATTATTTAAGTTATAAATAGAACATGGTCTTTCTTGGGGCTGCATTGTGTAACAGACTGTAAATGTCAGACGCTGACAAATGGTAATTACTGGACTTTAGTCTCAGTCAAACACCCCGCAAAGCCACAGGAATAATTGTTATTAGGGCACCATTTCTTACCTTCTTCCCTTCCCCGTATATTAAAGGAAACTTCAGGTCGTCGTCTTCTATGGTTTTATATGCCCTGCACAGAACAGAGGAGACTGTAATGGGTTTTTGCTTTATGGCAGACACACATGCTCTCGGGAAATCGCTCCACGCCTTCACAAGAAGGTGAGAGATTGATCACTGGAGGAGGGTTCCACAAAGCCTTTGTAGTGGAAAAGCCATGTGGACTATTCTACCACAGTAGAAAAAACAGTGGTGCTGGTAGCTACAGTCAAGGATTGTAAGGACTTTGTTGAACGCATGATCTTCATCACTTGGCTGTGCCCAGACAAATAAGTTTAAGGTAGAGATTACAGCTCTATTGAGGTAAACAGACCCACTAACCCTCTAATCTACACAGCACTAGTTAAAGAAGTATTGTTTAGGTTTTTATTGTTTTGTAATGTATGTTTTTGTAGATGCCTGCTACATTTGTAAGTGTGCTACCTACAAAGGGAACATTATTTGATAATTGTGGAATACTGTGGAAAGCACAGGTCTGTTTACTGAGAACTAGGGACCTGTGATGTCAGCCAGTTGTGCAACTAAAAGACGTGCTATATAGCAACAAGCAGGGCGGACCATAGTAATTGCTCAGAGGAATCTTTAAGCCCACTCCAATGTGAATTATTCAGCAGTCACCAACTGGGAGTAAATGTGGAAACAGTGCATACAGAAACAGCTCCTTATATAGCCAAAGGAGATATAGAAGAGACTCGTGTTGACATGTTACATGTATGTGACCACTTAACAGCATTCTTTGTGTAAAATCAAGTATGTTGCTGTCAACAAAGCTAACTGAGAGCATCAGACATTCACCATGAGAGTGAGAGTTTTTCTAAATCTTCCAAATGTGTAACATGAGATATTTTCTTCTTAGTCTTGTCACAAGGGGGGAACTAGTGGAGCTTTGGAGAGAAATGTGCAGATAACTGCCTGCTTCCACCGTGAGGTGCCCATATGCTCTCTCACCAGGTGCTGTTTCGCACTCAGCATTTTCAGGCTGCCGGAGCTGCAGTCGTGGCAGGAAGCTCGGTCCAAAAGCACACATAGAGGCCCACTTTTGGGTCGCGCTCAACACAGGATCCAGGCTCCACCTCAAGAGCTCGGTCCAAAAGCACACATAGAGGCCCACTTTTGGGTCGCGCTCAACACAGGATCCAGGCTCCACCTCAAGAGCTCGGTTCAAAAGCACACATCGAGGCCCACTTTTGGGTCGCGCTCAACACAGGATCCAGGCTCCATATCAAGAGCTCGGTCCAAAAGCACACATCGAGGCCCACTTTTGGGTCGCGCTCAAACTGGATCCAGGCTCCACCTCAAGAGCTCGGTCCAAAAGCACACATCGAGGCCCACTTTTGGGTCGCGCTCAACACAGGATCCAGGCTCCACCTCAAGAGCTCGGTCCAAAAGCACACAAAAGCACAATCTGGTTCTGATTCATTGGGCTATTGAGAACTGCGGCTAATACACCTGTGAGGTTATTACAAGGTTTTGTTTTTTAAAATGGCATAAAACACTGTCCTGCGGTTTATACACAATGTGGCTTACACATGGGTAATTACTGTAGTACTTGATCACTCATTTTGGGCTTTCTAACTGCCTAGCAATTCCCCTGCTTTTATAATCTACTTGATCATGTTGACTCATTCAACCATCAAAAACTTTTTATTATTCCTTTCTCTCGAGTATCCCATTAAAAATCTCACAAACGCTTAGATTGTCGACACTGACGTGGTTCTAGGGAAAGTACAAACAATTTGTTCCTAACTAGTCCCAGTTCCCATGTCCAAATTTCTGTCATTCATTTCTAGTGGACCTTCTGCATCATACTTCCACTGCATCTACACAGTGTAGGCGCCCCTGCCAAGCCCAAGCTTTTGAGGCGGTAGTTATGTCACCACAGAGCTAGATCCCCTGCACGGAGACATGATGGCACCAGAGCGAGGCCACCAGAGCGAGATCCGAGTCGTCTCTCAGGCTCTCAGAGGGGGCGGCCCCAGGACAGGGGGACCCTTGGGAACTCAGAGGAGTAGCATCGCTCAGGCTTCACATCACATTATGTTCACATTATGCCTATCTAGCCGCTCCACTTGACACCTCTATGGACACTCTTCTCCTCTGACCGGTATACATTTTTGATGAGTACCCGCATGGTTCTAACGACATACCCGTTAAAGGTAGACAAGGTAGTGTGCAGTTGTGCTACGGCGACTTCATCTCACACCACTAAGCTACAGACAACACTGAAGGAGCATGATGGTTTGGTGCACCTCTACTTCTACAGTTGTACATGACAACACGGAGGCGAAAAAGATTGTAGAAAGGACTGCGTCAATAGTGTAAAAATAAACAACAAAAGCATGGAGAATACCACGGCAGATCGAAAAATGATGACGGCCATTTTGATACGCAATCCATCTCAAGCCTACCTCAGCATGGTCGTCTGGCACAAGACTAGATCTGATGGAGATGGTGGCATGGATGGAGATAATTACATGGGTGGTGGTGATGCTGCATACTGCCGTACGACTACAGAGCGCCTCTTTGTTCCAGAGAGCGTGAGGAGAGGAGGAGGAGAGGAGGAGGAGGAAAGGAGGAGGAGTGGAGAGATAGAGACGGAGGAGGAGAGGGATCGTAACTCAGATGCTGGCAGCTGGCCCAGCCACAGCCCGCCGTGGCGTTTGAACTTACAGAACATGCCCACTGCAGAGCATCCATCAATTTAACACGGCCCCCAGGCAGCAGAGGCTGCCACTCGCAACAACCCCCCATCTGCACTGCGAATTTCAGAGGCAGCTGGGTCAGGGGAAACTGGCGGAGAGAGAGAGAGAGGGGGAGAGAGAGAGAGAGAGAGGGGGAGAGAGAGGGAGGGAGAGAGAGAGAGAGGGAGGGAGAGAGAGAGGGGGAGAGAGAGAGAGAGGAGCACAAGAAGAAGGGAGGAGAGAGAATGAGCTTATGAGAGATAAAGACAAAAAAAGGTGGATGAGAGAGAAATAAACAAGAAAAGAGTGATTAGCTTGGGAGAGGGAAGGGGTGGAGAAATAAAGAGAGAGAAAAAGAATGACACAGAGACATGGGGAGGAGGACAGAAGAGAGAGAGATAGAGAGGGAAAGAAAGAGACAGATAGGCGGTGATGGAGGAGGAAGTGGAGGAAGGTGGGGGAGGAAGTGGAGGAAGGTGGAGGGGAAGTGGAGGAAGGTGGGGGAGGAAGTGGAGGAAGGTGGGGGAGGAAGTGGAGGAAGGTGGGGGAGGAAGTGGAGGAAGGTGGAGGAGGAAGTGGAGGAAGGTGGGGGAGGAAGTGGAGGAAGGTGGGGGAGGAAGGTGGGGGAGGAAGTGGAGGAAGGTGGGGGAGGAAGTGGAGGAAGGTGGGGGAGGAAGGTGGGGGAGGAAGTGGAGGAAGGTGGAGGAAGGTGGGGGAGGAAGTGGAGGAAGGTGGGGGAGGAAAAAAGTGCAAAAATATGAGCAGTGAGAGAAGCCAGAGGCACACGGTTCTGCATTCTTAATTAGACTGTGGGCTCCATCGCGTCCCAAAGGTGCGCCATCACACACACAGACAAGCCAGTAGACACGCTGACACACATGCACACACACACATACACTCACTCACATTCTGTCTTATAATACACACACACACACACAACCTAACATTTGCAGAACAGAAAGCTGTTTTAATGCCGAACATCAATCAGAACACGGTTCTGAGATCTGCCCAGCATTCAAGACAAACACGCCGTGGCCAACTAACCGACCAAGTGACACTCTCGCACACGCCGCGGCCGACTAACTGACCGAGTGACACTCTCACACACATTTCCATGAACATCTGTCTCGCACCACTGTCTTCAGTGGGACCTCCAGTGTACACAAAGCTTTCAGCCCATCTGGTCTGGCCAATCCGTCTCCGAGGCCCGGCTCCTCCTTCATGAAGAGTGACCTCTTGGGGGGGAACGTGTTTGATAATTCATCACTCGCGAGCCCTCGCCGCCGCCCTCTCATCGTCTCCCATGCTGGACACGTTAATGAGCGCCACTGACCCTTCTGCACACATCTCGCTATCTCCGCTGCAATCCGACACCCTGTCTCTCCCACTGCGAAACAGCGGACACCATGTGGATTATGGCCTGATCATTTTCCACACTTTTTTTTCTGTTATAATCAGCTCCAGCAATTACAGCAGAGCTGACACTAGCTGCTATCTTACAGTTGATCCAGTAAGGCCAAAAGAGATTAGCCTGGAAATCCAGACCCAAATCTAGAGAGATTTAGGGTCTGGCTATGAGTAATGAAAATGGCCCAACTCAAGGGGCGGCACCAAGCATGCATTTGAAAATATCATCGTCTTCTGTTATAAGTATAAGTATATACCGGTAAGCACACACTAATCAGTGAGCTGCCTGCAACAACAGCGGCGCTCGGGGAGCAGTGAGGGGTTAGGTGCCTTGCTCAAGGACACTTCAGCCGTGCCTACTGGTCGGGGTTCGAACCGGCAACCCTCCGGTTACAAGTCCGAAACGCTAACCAGTTCCTACGCCACGGCTGCTTTTTATGGACTCATGTGACATAACGACCTCAGTTACAAGAGAATACATTCTTGTTTCCTGTGTGCCAGTATAAGACACAATAGGAAGCGTCTTGTAAAGTTTTTTGAGATTTTACAAGCAGTTCACTGATGTGTCCGTGCAGGAGGGGGGGGTGCAGGAGGAAGGCTTGGAGGGGGGGGTGCAGGAGGAAGACTTGGGGGTGCAGGGGAGGGGGGGTGCAGGAGGGGGGGGTGCAAGAGGGAGGCTTGGAGGGGGGGGGTGCAGGAGGAAGACTTGGAGGGGGGGTGCAAGAGGGAGGCTTGGAGGGGGGGGTGCAGGAGGAAGGCTTGGAGGGGGGGGTGCAGGAGGGGGGGGTGCAGGAGGGAGGTGCGGTTACAAGTCTGAAGTGCTAACCAGTAGGCCACGGCTGCCCCAGGGTTAGCTCGTGTTTAGCTCGCCTCTTGCCCGCCTATATCAGATACACCGATGTGATTGGTGAAGCTCGGCTCCAAGGGCATGGGTAATAAGCATCATTACTGAGTGACTCGCTGAGCAAATTAAAATTGTGCTCTCGCAAGAACTCGGGTAAAAAGAGATACACATAGCAGTGAGATGGAGGGTTGTTGTTTTAAAAGAATTCCAATTAAAATGGTCTATTTGTCTATTACAACAAGTCAAAAAGCCTGTTATAGATAATGCACCAATCACCAAGAACTCTGAGCAAAACACAGGTTGAAAAGATTATATTTTGGCCTTGTGATTTGTGTGGACTTCGATTGAGATGTGCCTCCGCTGATGGCTTGCACCCTCTTTCATAACTTCCTTTGTGCAAGCGGAGATAGACGGACAGCGATCAACATACCGCTGGTGTTTCCACGTAGGCCGCAGGGACGTGACTCAGAGGGTTATTCATAGACAGCGTTGCCGTGCGTAGAGAAGCGTTGCCGTGTGCGTAAAGAAGAGAAGCAGGACTCACCATCCATTCATGGTGAAGTCCCTGTAGAGCATTCTCTTCCCCACCTCCTTCCTCTGCACCCGTCTAGGGAACTCCAGATACGTAAACTCATTGCCCAGCAAGTGAGGCTGCATGAAACCCTGTCCAAAACAACAGCAAAACAAAGAGAGAGAGAGAGAGAGAGAGAGAGAGAGAGAGGTGATTCCAGCTTCCTGTGCCTTCAGACATGGGAGTTATAGAATCCCTCTTCCAGACAGAACCCTGCCCCATCAGCCTGGTTCTGTTCTGTTGTTAGATATGTGCAGTGACTGAGTGGTGTGGTGGGGCTAATCCTGACTCAATAGGAACTGACAGCAGCCTCACCAGAAACTGGAGCCTCTGCCGCTCTGTCTCCGGGGTGAACTCTGTCGACATGGGGACAATCTCGCCGTTGCGGACGATGATGGCCCTGGCGGGTGAACAGAGGGCATACGGTATGGATGTGCAATGCTTTCAGATGGGCACACAAACACAAATCCGAAAGGGCGATTGAAACATGTATGAATGGTGCTTTCAAAACAACGTTTATGTTGTGCTTCAAGTGAAGAATGTCCTTCTTTAAACAGAGGCTCCTCTATTCTGGTGTGGTCTGAGGGGGAGAGACTGGGTGGTATTTAGCCTTTAGGTTTATATTTACAGTAGTTACGTAAGCGGGACTCGTTGGCTGGAGGCCTGTCTGCATGCAATACCAAAAGATCTTGACCATACCGAGGAAGATACATACATTTTAAGGAGGAACGTTTTGCTGCTTCATGTTCACAAACAAGTTCAACGGTGTTTTACAAGACATTTACTCATCTCTGTCAGGACTAGTAGAGACATCTGCTCACTGATAAGCTACCTCATTACAACGTATTCAAATGCCATATCGCCCACACAAATTTCCTACAGAGATTTATGCAACTTTGTCATAAACATAGATATGTGATGTTTATCTTCCCCAATTTGGCAGCTTCACAGAGACCCTACCATGAGCTCCCACGTCCTTACCTGCTGTCTCCAGCATTGGCCACATAGAGCTTGCCCAGCAGATGCACCACTGCCAGAGCTGTGCAGCCGCCCGAGATGTTGTACACGGCCTTCTCTCGCTCGATCTGGGCATCCTGTGGGGTAAAACATAGCAATCATTTTATGCAAAAAAAATAAAACATTCTGCTAATATTAAAGAGGGATGATATGATGATGTATGGTTCTTCTGAAGAACATGGATTAAAAAATATACAGTATATTAGATCATTTGTTACAATTACCATGCCTTCATAAATCAATATGCGATAAATGGTCAATGGACAGGCAAAAGCCCATAACAACCGTGTCCTAGAGTTTTAAAAAGGAAAAACCATAGCCAAAGTATATAATTAAACCCATTAATTATGTTAATTAATCCAAGAATTTATTAAAAATCCATTATGTTAATTAATGAGTTGAATAATTGATCAACCACAGAATTAATTACAAAGTTGGCATTAAATTCAATGAGGCACTACTATATAGAACATACAACAGAATTACATGTAAAGTAGAACTGAGCCAGAATGCCGTTTTTCATGTACAGGACTGTATTGTAGACAAAGGGATCGATGGTTTTTCTCATGTACAGGATTGTATTGTAGACAAAGGGATCGATGGTTTTTCTCATGTACAGGACTGTATTGTAGACAAAGGGATCGATGGTTTTTCTCATGTACAGGACTGTATTGTAGACAAAGGGATCGATGTTTTTTCTCATGTACAGGACTGTATTGTAGACAAAGGGATCGATGGTTTTTCTCATGTACAGGACTGTATTGTAGACAAAGGGATCGATGGTTTTTCTCATGTACAGGACTGACTGTATTGTAGACAAAGGGATCGATGGTTTTTCTCATGTTCCATACAAAAGAATTGCTTGTCTCTACTGAAAATGTGTCTTAAGGGTCTCTGGTTCCCAAGCCACAGAATTACTACCTAGTGTTTGTGACAAGAGGTGATGGCAGGCAGTCTCAGTGAGGTCTCATCATGTGGCGACTTTGCCATCTGCTTGGTTGCTCAGTGTGTGTGAGTGTGTGTGAGAGAGTGTGTGTGTGTGTGTGTGTGAGTGTGTGTCAATGCGTGCGCATGTAAGGAAGAAGTGGCTAAGTCCCAATAGCGACTTTATCCTGATACATTCTCCACCTCTCCTCTCCCTCTGCCATCCACACACACACACACACACACACACACACACACACACACATACATAGGTCAGAGCAGAGAGTTCTCTGTTGCCTTGGGACAACTCTATGCCACAAATGCTCTAAATTATAAACACAGCCACACGCACCATTTACAGCATTCAGCACTCAGCTCCCTCACACTGCAAAGGTAGCAGAGCTAGCCGCTGAACCATCTCCCCTTGCAGTGTGCCACAACATGAAAGCCATGTTCAGCCTGTTATATAATTTACTTTACCCAAGCATTCAAGGACCTGTAACAACCTCACTAAATATCTACAGATTCAACAAACACAAATCCTGCAGTGCATGGGTGTAGCCCTTTACTTGGTTTGAGAGGTGCTTTTGTATAAGTATATATAAGTATAAGTAGATATACTCGTTTGATCCCTATATAAGTATATAAGTATAAGCATACATACTCTTTTGATCCCTATATAAGTATATAAGTATAAGCATACATACTCTTTTGATCCCGTGTATAAGTATATAAGTATAAGTAGATATACTCTTTTGATCCCTATATAAGTATAAGTAGATATACTCTTTTGATCCCGTGAGGGAAAATTGGTCTCTGCATTTATCCCAATCCGTGAATTAGTGAAACACACTCAGCACACAGTGAGGTGAAGCACACACTAATCCCGGCGCAGTGAGCTGCCTACAACAACAGCGGCGCTGGGGGAGCAGTGAGGGGTTAGGTGCCTTGCTCAAGGGCACTTCAGCCGTGCCTACTGGTCGGGGTTCGAACCGGCAACCCTCCGGTTACAAGTCCGAAACGCTAACCAGGTCCTACGCCACGGCTGCTTTTTATGGACTCATGTGACATAACGACCTCAGTTACAAGAGAATACATTCTTGTTTCCTGTGTGCCAGTATAAGACACAATAGGAAGCGTCTTGTAAAGTTTTTGGAGATTTTACAAGCAGTTCACTGATGTGTCCGTGCAGGAGGGGGGGGGGGGTGCAGGAGGGGGGGTGCAGGAGGAAGACTTGGGGGTGCAGGGGAGGGGGGGTGCAGGAGGGGGGGGTGCAAGAGGGAGGCTTGGAGGGGGGGTGCAGGAGGGGGGGTGCAAGAGGGAGGCTTGGAGGGGGGATGCTTTTCACTCCAATCTGTGTTGCAGAGCGACGAGGCCTGGAATCTCACCATTCTCCACTAGTGTACACAAACAAGGATGGCGATAAGGCGGATACACACACACACACATATACACACACACACACACACACACACACACACACACCATATTTGATGTCTGCACGTTGGCCAGTCTTTATCTGACTGAGGCAGCTTCTCTATAAAAAGAAAAAGGGTAAAATATGGAAAAAAAGAGAGACAAGAAAACACAAGTCGCTGAGACAGTAATGGACCGATTCACGTCAGCAACAAACCGATAATACCGGCATCAGTGATAAGATAAGCCGCTGAACTTCCAGACACCCGTTTTTTTTTCTACCAGAAAGTCTGCGCCCACCGAAGCGTTCCTGACAGTCGGCAGCCACAGCTGCCATTAGGGGAGCTGCGCTTGTGATTAGGCACCTGGAGAATGGAGAGGTGAGGAGCAAGAACAAAGAGCCAAAGCAGCTTCATCTTCAGAACATGAAGAAGAGCGAGTGGGTGGGTGGAGGATGTGTGGGGAGGGGGAGGGGGGAGGAGACAGTCACGTCAAGGGCACGAAAAGGGTGCGGAGAACGGAGGCAGCCTGGATAAGCTGAGGTGTGACTACACAGGGTAAAAAAGATGGCTTGTGAGTGAGTCTGTTCACATTTCCATGCTGTCTGTGGTGCAGGTGCAGGGAAAGACAGCGAGAGAAGAGAAGAGAAGAGAGAGAGAGAGAGAGAGAGAGAGGGAGGGAGGGAGGAACGGGAGCAGAATGTGAGAAGCAACCAGGTCCAATTTCATGAAATCTCCTGCAGTGAGGAGAGAGTGGCAAATCGACTCTTTCATGTTGCCCACCAGACACTCCACCTCTACACACCGTCATTATGATTAATGGTTTTATTTGATTTATGGTTTCCTTTTACTGTAACTGTTTGTCTGTTGTAGAATGTCATACATCTGATCAACTATAGTGCTTATACATATTATCTAATGCTTAAGTTACATTTTTGTTATGCTTTTGATTAGATACAGCACATACACGACACAATGCAGTGCATAATTTCGTGGCACACTTCTGCTATCTTATCTGAGCAACTCAGGCAGAGTAAACTGATGAGTGTGTGGCAATGTGTGCTTGATAAAGAGCACAAGATGGCTCAGGGAACGAAGGCAGCACATTTCCTCAATCAGACAAATGGTTCAGAGCTGCAGAATCATATGCCACACCGAGTACAGTTAAACTAAGGATGGGTCTGCAGCATGATACGAGTTGTAGCATGCTGCCACCTAGTGGTGTGACACAGCAATGCTGCTTAATTGGTTAAACATTTAGCATTTTGCATATTATGGTACACTGTGTCAATAACATGCCTTCTTAGCATCGTCAGTTGTGTACCATGCTCCATATATACTGATACAGAAAAAGAACTTTGACTAAATGTTACTGATGAGAGCACATTTTAGAAGAAAATGTATACCCCAGCTCTGAATGCCAAGTCACACAAGGATGTACACTAATATGGACACACACACGCAAACACACACACACACACAGATACACACACGCAGACACACACACACACACACCACTATATTATTATTCTGGCACATGAAACAGCATGAAGTAAGGTTCTAAGTGCCCCACCAGAGACTAGGGTTGAAGTGGTACTCAAGGATCTTTGGCCATACTGTTAAATCAGGTCTTAACTGCCCAAGTGTTAAGTAAGGTTCTACGTGCCACACTGTTAAATAAGTTTGTAACTGCCCCAGTGTTAATGTTCCAGGTGCCCCACTGTTGAATAGGGTCCTATTCTGTCGCAGTGGTTAATAAAGTAATTTCTGCCTCATGAGATTAAACCCAAATCCCTTCACTATTATAGTAGATTAGATTCTCACCACGTCACTGATAGTTTACGCCCTGTCTGGAACAGGGCAGCAACCACTAGAGGCCATCACTAAAGTGGTCCTGACTGGGAGCTAACGTCCAGAGTCCCCTGATGGTGATGGCGGTCTGGTCCACCCACGTACTGCTCCCGCCGGTGGTCCCCTGCCCGCACGCTAGCTCCGCAGCAGTGGACTGGCACCATATGTTACCTGTCCCAGTGGAGTAGTGGCATGTTACGGATTAGCCCAGGCGTACGGGGCAAATTGACTCACTGTGGCTACTCATCTAGGGATCTACTGGCCTTTTCAAACAAGCCAGAGGCGGGGTCTTATGATGTGCCCAAACACATCCCGTTTCCTGTCCCAAGCTCTGTTTAATCTCGTAAAAATAAAAAATATGTGAAGTGGGGTCTGGCTAGTGCTGAGATTAGTGCACTTAATGATGCTAAATGATTTCATAATGACGCTGAGGATAGCAAAGGTCCCCTGCTTCCCCATAACCTTAATTGCCATGCCTCTGCACTCTCAGTAATGATCATTAGACTACGGAGGCCACAGCCCTGACGCATGCAAGTCATTTATACACTGCTCTGCGACAATGGTGCCAGCAAAAGCGGAATTCTATTGCTTCCTCCCAAAAAAGTCTCATTAAGTGATGCATGATTCTCATTCTCTCACGCCTTAGAGAACAGGTCAGACAAGACTAATATATTTATTTGTTAATTTAACATCGTTTGAGTTCCTGTCAACTGAACAAAAAGAGAACTAAAAGTCCCATTAATAATACCAAGCGTTAATGGCTTTAATAATACCAAGCGTTAATGGCTTTAATGTCCCATTAATAATACCAAGCTTTCAAGGGATATTCCACCATTTGGGAAAATACTTTAGTTTTCCACCTCCCCTTAAGTTAAACTGTTGAGTTTTACCTTTCCCCAGTTCATCCAGCCGTTCTCTGAGTCTGTTAGTAGCACTTTTAGCTCCAGCTCATTGAATCAGATTAGACCGTTAGCATCTCTCCTATAAGCTAACGGTCTAATCTGAACCAATGAGCTGGAGCTAAAAGTGTTACTGTCAGACTCAGAGAACGGCTGGATGAACTGGGGAAAGGTAAAACTCAATTGTTTACCGGTAACTCAAGGGGAGGTGGAAAACCAAATGGTGGAATATCCCTTTAATGGCTTTAATGGTAGTATGTGGTGCAAAATGGTGCTCATGCCTCAGCCCGGTGTGGGTGTGACATTGATGATGGTTGTAGTGACTCTTTCATTGTAAGCCACTGACACTGTAGTACCCTCTCACTGTAAATGTAAATGTAAACATCAATGTACATAAATGTAACATGTTTTTGTTGTAAAGAATGAATTGATAAGAATCACCACAAGACTTTGTATGCCTGATTTAGTCCTCGTTGGTAACTGGTTGACCTTAGGGGGGCCAGCAGGTCCTATGCACTCACCATGTCTTTGAAAGCGTTTTCTATGGCACCAATGACCAGGCTCTCGTGCTGGACCTTCTTCTCTGTGAAGAAGCGTGGGGCCGGCGTGCTGGGGGAGCCGGGGGCCCCTGAGGCCCCGCGGAGCGAGGCGGCCCGGGTGAGGGCCCGCTGAGCACCCCCTGGGGACAGATGCTGGTGGTGGTTAGGCTCCTCGCCGAAGCAGGTGGGGGGCAGGACGGCAGGGTTCCGCAGGATGTCCTGCACCTCCTGCAGGTGCAGCTGGATGTGGTGGTGCAGCAGGCGCGAGGCCACCACGGCGGCGCCAGAGCCCGCATGCCCGTCAAACAGGCCCCAGTAGTGCAGCACGAGCCCCTCGGAGTCCTGCGTGTGGCCAGGCACATGGACACATCATTACAACCTCTTACTGGGTCACCAGGCACATGGACACGTCATTACAACCTCTTACTGGGTCACCTTACTCTTCTAGTCCTCTATCAGGTGTTTCCAGAAAATTGAACATTTTGTCCAGCACTACATAAGTATGTTCTTTGGGAAATTGGAAAACAGTAGGCTACAATCTTAATCAATATTCTATCACTGTATAAAATATACACAGCATATCCTTTCTTCTCAGAGGTTCAATGAAATTAAGCTAAAATAAAGCAGTTAGAAGTTATTTCAGATGGTCTACTATATTAACCTGACTCTCGCCAGATGAATTTCGTTCCACCTAGCTCCACTCATCCATCTGGGATCGATCCATTGGAGTGGTGCTTCAGAAGGCTGGGCCTTATCAAAAAATCCTTGCATATGATTGGATAAGCCACTTGTCCGTCATCTATTGACGTGCTACTTCAACCACTCACATCGAAGCCAACCCGTGACGCTGAGAACAGTCTCACAGTCGCTTCTACGCTATACGTCACATCTATGAAACTGCGTCCTGATTGGCTCTACCATAAAATCTGGTGCAGAAATCACTCTCAATGGAAGCGATCCCAGATGGATGTGAGTGGAGCTAGGCGGAATTCATCTGGCGAGAGTCAGGTTACTACTATATGGCCAGTTACACTAAAATGCCATTATTACACACAATTCTTGCATGTTTGTCATGTTTGTCAATAGTACAGTAGTAGTAACATATATGCTACCTGACAGTTATACAGAGGGAACATCAAATGTAAACTGAATCTGACAAATGTCGAAAGCACCATGCATGATGACATGGCAGAAAAATGTGGCGGGCTCCTCTGCACAAACTGGTTGACCTGGTTTGGAATAGCATAGCCATGGGGAGCTGAAATGGGTTGTTGTTGAGACAGCTGACAGAGTGAGAGAAACCAAGCGAGACGACACAAATGGGGGGACGGAGGGGCATGGAGCGGTACTTACAGCGCTCTCTCGGAGCCCCAGACCCTCGCCGTTGGGCAGGGACGAGCGCCTGTGGGTGGTCGGGGTGTGGCTGGGGGTGGAGGGGGCTGGCCTCCTCTTCAGGGCCACAACTTCACAGCAGGCCTGGTCCTCGTTCAGAGCACTCTTCCCTGCATTGATCACCCTGAATAACCACCGCACACTCATCATTCAGCCCACCACTTCACTTCCTGATTAGGGCTGGGACAACGCGTCGACGTAATCGATGACGTCGACGCAAAAAATACGTCGACGCGAAATATGAGCGTCGATTCGTCAAGCATAACGTGTGCTGCTAAATATTTTTAATTTTACATCTTCAGTGTTTTCCATACGTTGACTAATCTGTGGCTGGGCACCACGAAATCAAAACCGGCCACCACACATTGATGTTCTATGTTGTAGGCCTACTATTTAAATTAAAGATAAGCACTTTTTACTCACACAGCGTTTCCTCGCCCCGCCCGCTCTCTCTCGTAACAAACCCGCTGCTCCCTTTACTGTCTATGGCTGCTCCTCCTCTGCATGTGCATTTAACAAAATATTCACGATTGTTGAAGGATTGTTGTTGCCACATAGAAGCACTGCAGAACACAGTGGGCTAAATTGCTATTAAATCCGCTTAGCATCGTGACCATGCTGCGCAAATTTGCAGCATTAAAACTGCCGAATTAAAGTTAAAGTAAACTCTGCTAAGGTCTTTTCACAACATAGTACATTGAGGAGACTAAACTAAGTTAAGTTACAGTATGCAATGAAGCAGTATCTCAAAGCTAACGTTAGAATACTGTTTGGATGTCAAGTTTAGCATGCTTACTTGCAGCTGCTTGTATTTGTCATGCAGGGCTCATGAATGTTTGCAAAATCCCGATGTAAATGAAAAGTGTTTTCCAAGACTCAAAAGTGTTTGTCCAAAGGAGAAGTACGAACCGTTATTTGAACTAACTACTTATGAATTGCATCCACACATCAGCAGCCTTTTAACTGTGTTAATGTTAATTGCAAGAATTCCCACACGAACGTCTTAAATGACTCAATTAGACATACACTACTGAACTTTATTGAATGCTACCTCTGACTAAGAATGCATTACTTTGCAATTGTATAGTCTTTTATTTTGTAATCTTAAAAAGCAATAAACGTATATTGCAATGTAAAAGAATTCATGTTTTTTCATTCAGATATGTAAATAAACATGTATAAGTTGCTATTAGTGAATTAATGGGGAAATAATCGATAATCGAATCGAATCGAAATCGAATCAGACTGAAAAAATGAATTGTTAGATTAATCGATGCATCGAAAAAAGAATCGCTAGATTAATTGTTTAAAAAACAATCGTTTATCCCAGCCCTATTCCTGATACTAACAAAATCACTAACAGACAGCACTCAGCATAATGACCTACACCACATGCATTTTTAAGTGCAATTATTGCAATCATTGGGGTTTCTAAACATGCCACATAAAGTATGATACTATTTATTGTGGGCTGATTCAATTGGCCACCATGGCCGTGTCTGACCGTGCATGCGCGCATGGGAAATTTTGGGAGAACATTTTTGGAAATTAGCTTATTCGCTGTCTCCCCCAGAGTTAGATAAGATGTTACATACCCTTCTCCTCACTGTGCGTGCAGTAACTCAGCCTGACGCACCCACCGTTAGCCTAGCTTATAGTTCATTGAGGTGTTCAGAACCAACTGAACCAACCATCATAATCATAATATCTATTAACCTAGGAAGTTTCAGGGTGTTCATTCAGATTACTTTCTGCTACGTTACATTTTACTGTGACGGCATTCAGTAGGTGGCGCTACACTACAATTACATAGGCTACGAATTAGATTGGCCAGGTGGTGGCGCTATGCCAGGCAGGCCCATTGGGTGTCTGGATATCATCATAATCATAATATCTGTTAACCTGAGATGCGTGTGCTATTTGTTGTTGCATGTTATTTTCTGGCACATTTTCTTGCTTGGCCAGGTGGGGGCGCTATGCCAGGCAGGCCCATTGGGTGGCTGGATGTCATCATAATCATAATATTAACCTGAGAAGTTTCAGACCATTCATTCAAAGCATAGAACAATTCTGACACACTTCCTGCTTATCCAGATGGTGGCGCTATGCTAGGCATAGGAATTACACAAGTTAATATCATCAGAATATTGATATCCAATATTTTATAAAGTTTGAGATCAAACAGTTAAGGCATTGCCCATTTCTGGCCCATTTCTCGCTTAGCCAGGTGGTGGCGCTATGCCAGGCAGGCCCATTAGGTGTCTGGATATCATCATAATCATAATATCTATTAACCTGTTAAGTTTCAGACCATTCATTCAAAGTATAGAACATTTCTGGCACATTTCATGCATGGCCAGATGGTGGCGCTATGCTAGGCATCGGAATTACACATGTGAATATCATCACAATAATGATTTCCAATTTTTTATACCTACCAAGCTTCATATTAATAAGTTGAGGCATTAACAATTTCTGGCACATGTCCTGCTTGGCCAGGTGGTGGCACTATGCCAGGCAGGCCCTTTGGGTGTCTGGATATCATCATAATCATAATATCTACTAACCTGTTAAGTTTCACACCATTCATTCAAAGCATAGAACATTTCTGGCACATTTCATGCTTGGCCAGATGGTGGCGCTATGCTAGCCATCTGATATGTGCACATCATCACAATAATGATTTCCAATATTGTATACCTACTAGGTTTCAAATAAATCAGTTAAGGCATTGCCCATTCTGACACATTTCCTGTTTGGCCAGGTGGTGGCGCTATGCCAGGCAGGCCAATAGGAGTTCTGATTATTCTCATAATAATAATATCTATGAACCTGAGAAGTTTCAGACTGTTCATTCAATGCACTTTGACTTTATGACACATTTCCTGTTTATGTGCAAGATATTATAATCATAACATATTACAACATATAAAAAATCCCTTGGCAATTTAACATCAGCGTCATCTTGCCATCATATTTGCCTAATTTCACATGAATCTGACAAACTGTCTAGGAGGAGTATGTTAAAATTGATCATGTGACAGATATGCCAAATATGCATTATGGGCATGCGAATATCATCACTACCATGGTATTCAAAGACCTGTGAAATTTAAAACATTTCAAGCCATGCATTGTGAATTAAGACACATTTATTGTTTATGTGGAAGGGTATTAAAATTCATAGTTTCGCCATTTCGTTAAATTACAACATATCAAAAAAAGCTTCACAAGCAGAAGCATATTGGCATCATGTACCGGTATACCAACTTTCACATGAATCGGATCAATCGTCTAGAAGGAGTACGTTAAAATTGATCATGTCCACAATGCACAAAATCTCAATTACCTCACTTCCTGTGGGCGTGGCTAATGGCATGTTAATACAAAAGTTGATTGTTTTTGGGAGTTACATACAACCACCAAATTTGGTGTGTGTATGTAAAACTATATGCCACCACAAGTCACAGTGACATAAGGGGGCGTTATGGAGTTCCTGGGCCAAGCCCAGTGCCAAGGCTTTTCCCCTGTGTATTCATGGTACCTCTTGACGTGTGTGCCAAATTTCATGCGTTTTCACCGATGGGAAGCACCTCTTTTGGCATCACAATTCATCACATTTTAGTAATACCTCACTTCCTGTTGGGCGTGGCTAATGCATTGTACATACGAAAGTTGTTCATCTTGGGGAGATACACACACCTACCAAATTTGGTCTGCCTAGCTGAAAGTATGTGCCAACCACTGCATCAATCACCTAAGGGGGCGCTACTGAGTCCCTGGGCCACGCCTAACTGCTTTGCATGACACCTGATGTGTGTGCCAAATTTCAAGACTTTTCACCCATCTTAACCACCTCAAAAAAGGAAAACGCTCTGAGACAAAGTTAAAATAATAATAATAATAAATAATAATAAATAATAATAATAATCCTTACAAAAACAATAGGGCCTTGCGCCCTTCGGTGCTCGGGCCCTATTTAGACACAGCGATTTTATAAGAATATACATACTTAGAACTATATTCTCATTCAGGCGAAGCACTGCTATTTGGGATTTGTAGAAGTAAAACTGGAGCTTTTCAGGTGCTTCATGCATATCACTCCGCCCAAGTAGCAGTGCTAATAAGCTAATTGCCCAAAATGTTGGCGTGTTCCTTTAATACATGTAAACAGAAATGAATACAATGTATGTATGTAATTAACTAACTCAAAGAACAGCTTTGATGCTGTTTCAAATTCCTTGCTTTTTAAATAATCTCACATAGACACAAGCTTTTAATTACCCTTTCAGATACTGCATTGATGATGAAGCAGGGATGACAGTGCTCAGAACCCTCAACGTTCTATGTAGCGCATATCCAGGAAGAGGGTGAAGCTCACCACGGGATGATTGGCTGCCTTCTCTATGGGTGGCTGCCCAGGGCTTCTAATTAGTCATAGCAAACAGGATGAAGGCAATTTAGTCTTTCATCTAATTAATGCTGGTCATGAAACGGAGAGCAGCACTGGTCTCCATGGCTACCTTTTAATTGATCTGTTGGCCCCAGCTTTCTTTGTGTGTGTGTGTGTGTGTGTGTGTGTGTGTGTTGGGGGTGTTTGTGATGGTGGAGATTTGTGTTCTGTGTCAAGTGTCCTGGCTTACTACTGAACCCAGATACCTGCTGCTTTCTCTTTCACCCAGAGACAGAGTCATCATAGGTCGACTACCAATGAAAGCTAAGGTAGGAGACAGAGACACAGAGGAGAGAGCGAGAGACAATGCCATGCTTACTGACATTACTCAGCATGGAGAGAGGGCAGTGTCAAACCGCATTGGGGATGTTTGCTTTCTCTCCGCGGAGATATGGCTCCCCTGGTGTGTGATGATGATATAAGGCCCTTCTCTCAGTCCCATGGTCAGATAGAGTCCTAGACTTCATGCCCTGATACACTTAACCTCATTCCATCGCTTGTGTGCAAAACACTGAGACTAATATGAAAAAATAGGAGGTTATGATGATGCCATGACTGATAATGTGACAGTGAGGTTTATTCTACTCTCCTACCTACACGACTTCACCTACTGTAATAAGAAAGAATTGTGCATTGGCTAATACTATTTCTCAAGAGAGCGACAGCCTCTTAACATTTCAAAGACCACAAAGCCATGGTTCTGTACTTGTTAACACCGAAGTCGATGTGACTTTTGTCCTTACACGGGTCACAACACAGATATGTCAATCAAATATCAGAGCAGAACTGGACAATACAGGTCACAGGATGCCATTAATGTCACATCATCCCGCTTCAGGCTGTGTGACACAGAAGGCACTCACAGGATCACTAATCTCTCAGTGCACTTTGTGAAGCTATAATCAACTTTGGACAACTATCAAATACCCAAAGAAATAAAGATCATGAAGTTATGTAAAAACATGATTTGTTAGAGTCTGGTTAGCATGCAGACCTTCTCCATTGGAACTGAGAGTGGGTGTGGACAGGGTTCATTTCAGTAGGGGCGTAACTAGCAGTGAAATGAAACTTAAATTGGTGCATTAAACTCTTGCCAAATAGTTTCAGAAGTGCAACAATCTTGTAAACGAAGGTTATTAATGCAGTTGTTTACTGAATTCCTAAGAGAAATACACGTCCATGCCGGATTAGCGATAGTATTTGCGTGCCCGTGTGACATTGGAAATGAGCTTCAAAGGCCTCATGGCCAGACAGACCTGCAGAGCAAATCAGACATTTGCCAAAGGCTCGTATGGGTATTCCCAGGCTAGATTTGTTACAATCTCACCACAACAATACTGGCAAAAACAACTTATCCATCAATTCATTGGTTTTATTAGATTAAAGAAACTATTCTCTATATTTCCAATGTGTGCCCTTGTGAACTAAACCGATTTCAAGCTCACTCACATTTACTTATACCCTGGATGTTTACTGAATACTCCACACTAACAAGTAACTAGGCAACCACAAAATATTCAACTAACCTACTGTTAGGAGAAAACAACAAAACACTTCTGCTCCTGGTCAACAGAGAGGAAGTGAAAGCAGGACAGAATGCCTATACTGTTCCCCCTGTACACAGGCCTATCAGCGTTCATGACTGAGAGACTACAGACTGCAGACAGCCATCCCCAACATTTGCAGTGTACACATGACGTGCCTCGGGTGAGAGGATCAGACAATACCCTTGTGAGTACAGGAATGGGAAAGACTTTGACTGTAATCCTTAATTTGTCTTGGTCTGACATCTTAAACTGATGCCCTTTCTGTCCTCGGATGGTACAGCTAGTGCAGATTGTTTGTCGTGGAGGCAGGCTAACTAGGAGTGTGTATGGGGAAAGGGGTTGAAGAGCCATGACATGCTGAGATGAGATCCCGTGCCAGAGGGGCAGTAACACAATTACATTGGAATCAACATGAAACCCAGACTAAGGCAGAACTGAAAGTAAATTCAAACAAGAGAGAACCTAAACTAATACACACTGAGTCCAACAGTAAAGTAGCGTATGGGGGAGCACTGTGAAGGCCAATGCCTGACAAAATTTTCAAAAGTAACACTACTTGGCCCCCCGGCAGCCCCTGCCAGAGGCATGTCCGGCTGTTAGTATTGAAAGAGCCTTGTATCTTCTACGCTGTGATCGAAGCCAACTCATTACTTCACTGGCAGATGAAATAGAGCAAACAAAATCCGGCTCAGCCAAAGGCACTGGCAGAAAGACCCCCTTTCACCTGCGGAATACCCGTCTGGGATGGTAAACAAATTACCCTGGGTCAACACACACATCAAGGCATTTGGCATGGATGATGTGTTCTGAGTATTTACTAAATGAATTCACTGAAAGGCTCTGTGTTTGGGAGTGGACCTGACTTTGGGCATGTGTTAATATCTGTTGAGATTTCACACTACGCTGGACCATACAACCACTGTTTCTGAGTGAAGCTTTGGACTGTGCTTCACTTGGACAAAAACAGCACATGCCAAAGTGAATAAACTACTACATTAATCATTAAATGTCAATCAGGCTGAGTGACATTTCTCATAATAGTAAACAAACAAATGCATTGCATTTGTGTGTATTTTCTGTATCTGTGTCTGTATGTTGTAGCCATTCTTGTGCGTATTTTCTGTATCTGTGTCTGTATGTTGTAGCCATTCTTCGAAGAAGCTCTGACACATTGTTGCACCCAACTTGCTTAGCTCAGCCAAGAAATGATGGATATTTTATGAGATTATAAAAATCTTGGACAGTCAGCAAAGGTAGAGAAATTTAGACCCTTACCTTACTGTAACTTGAGTGATTTCTATGACTGATCATTTTTAATGGCTGACAATTTTTTTATATGATTACATTTATATGTTAACCCCAATAGTCGTACAGTGCAAAGGTATCTTACTGTACTAGACACTCAAAAATATTTGTCAGCCCGTGTAGAAAATATTTTGTCAAAGTACAAAGTTCTGCAGTGTGCTTTGTGATAAGAAAAGGTCATTTCAGTTGTACACACAAAGTCTTTTACTGACAGAGATTTATGGATTTATCCATTAGTCCCTCAGGAAATGCAGAAGCGCTGAACTGCAGATGTAATGTGCGGAACATCATAATTGTCCGTTTACATCTAACATCTCCACATGCACAGACACTTTGTTGTCATTTGCTGTTTGTCAACATGACGTTACTGAATACGGCAGAACCATCCTAATTTATCTACCACTGGAGCCTATATGGCAATAAATGCAAGAGTGTGTGTGTGTGTGTGTGTGTGTGTGGTGTGGTGTGGTGTGTGTGTGTGTGTAAGCAAGCATGGCTGATGACAAAAAGCAATTCCTTATCATGGTTTTCAGCTTATCTTCCTGCAGGAAGAAGCAGCTGTGGTTAATCCCTGGCTGTGCCTCTCCTGCTCTCCTGGACAGTGACTCAGAGGGGTTTCTCGAGTCCACCAGCTGGAAAGCCAGCTGTTGACAAAATGACAACACTGCTCAAAGCCACCGAGGCCTGGTGCACACTCCACAAAGCACAGGGTGCAGATTCCCACGGACCAGAATCACTTTCAATTCAACAAGAAGTGTATTGAATGTGGAGAAGTAAAGCCACCGCCACAGAATGGCTGTTGGGCACAGTTTGTAAAGGCCCGAAACACTATGCTGCCATGTGCTGATGTCAATGTTGACATTTTATCGGACTATCTGGGGACTGAATGTGCTTTGTACCCACAGGACACCAAGCAGTTCAGCTGTTTTAAGTTAGTTCACTGCCATGGCTGCATGAGAAGAGGCTTTCTTTATTCAGCTGCATGACTACACATCCACATAACCACTAAACACCATCCACTGCAAAACCAGGACTGGGAAGTGAGTGACTATACTGAAAAATCACCTGTCTATGACAGTGATGTACTATAGGCTACTGTATACTGTAAGTGTACCATGTACTAATGTGGGAAAATGGACATTTCTTACTAGTTTCATACATTTTTGAAGTAGCCTAACTTTGTTTTATTCACTGCCCTTTAAGTTAGCCTACAGCACAGGTACAGATGGACGCCAATGAATACTCACATAGCCTAGCCTACACATCAGTAGGCCTACACGTTTCATACACGAATACAATGTTCATGATTAAAGATCGTCACAGCAGCAGTCATTAGTTGCCCGGTGTGTAATTAGGCTAATGAACACAAGGGAAATAAATTAAACTGGACCTCAAATATGCTGCATGACCAGACTAAATATTAGGTAAAGGCAACTAATTTCTATACAATCGTATATAAAGAGTAAACAGGGTAGACATATAGTTAAACCAGTTGAGATTAGGCCTACGATTTATCTCGAAGATTTCTCGAACATTAAACCTTGAACCATTTTTCACTCATCTGCTGTGACGTCGCCTGTCCTTATTGCGCGAGGACGGAGGACTGACTTTTCCAACGCGTTTTCAGAGGTGGACTGCCGTGCAAGGCGAATGAAACTTACAATGTTTTTCTCAAGCGAGTTTCCCTCGCCGAAAATCAATTGACTGATGAATATCCTTCAATCCTTTATTTCGAGCTTCGCATTGTTTTATTTAGGCTACCCATCATCTGTAAAACGGCCTTCTGTAGGTTAGGTTGCTGTGATTGGATGAACTGGTAACCAGGTAGAACAGGGCTATCAAAGCGACTATGTACTGTGTACTGTAATCAAAAGACATGTTTAGACTATTTTATTCCAAGTTTAACCTGTGCATTTGTTACTGCATAACCTATAACATGACGCGTATGATACCTAAATTGTAGCCTATATGGTGGTGGACGAATGCGTATAGGCTACAATGCAATACGTTGTTTCTAAAGCATTGTAGCCTATGCAATTGTCCTTTAAGTGTCAGCATCTGTCATGTTTATAAGACAGCTGAAAACACGCTAGAGATGCTGTAGCCTATTACTTTAACATGGACGCAGCACTTACTCTGCATATCCTGTAGTCCACGGCAATCTGTTCGTCTCTTTCAAGATGAGGATCGGTCGCGCTATGTGATCCGCGGAGCACTCGATCTCGTCAGGTGACAGACCCAAAAACTCCGGTCTCATGTAGGGAAATTTCAGCGGTAAATCGGAGATGCCCAGATTATCGCCGTTGGTACCACCAGCCATGATGCCTCCCATTATATTGGCTACGGCCGATTTCACTCGTGTGAGCATGGTCCCGCTACAGTGTGCGCCCCTGCTGTATACTGTGGTGGTCTCCCTATTCCGAATTTACCCCCCACCCCAGCTTGGCACAGTGTTCTATCCAACTGCGCGGACAAGACGGGCACCCCTCACAGTTTCATACAGTCCCAAGTGAACACGGAAATAAACTAATGGTGAGCTTAGTCATGTGACAGTCCTGTTGTGGGATTTGGTCTCATAGCCACTGCTCTGATCAGCTTAATGTCAGACCAATGAGTCAGTCTTCTCTCGGAATTTATCTCGTAGGCTAGCTACAGAACATCTCGACATCTCCAAATTCCAACAGTGCTTTTAGGTAGAGGTTTTGTTGACAGTTGCTTCCATTCTGGAAATCGTGCGTATGAGTGCAGCATAGGACTCCGCTAACACTGGCTGTTTCCTGTGTTCCTTGAACATTTGACACTGTTGAGTCATGTCATCATCATGCTGGTATGGTTTCAGCTGGGATTGAGTAATATATTATGCTATTAATGATGTTTTACTGAGGGTTCCGGTAAATAGGCTGTGTACTGCACTCATGAATGTCCTCACAGGCTTCAGAGAGCGCTAATGAGCCTACAGACCTAAGAGTTGTTGAAGTGTATTCCTAATTTATGCGTTTATACTGCAGAGCTTTTATTGACCTAATTATGGTCAGTTAAAATATGTTTTCTAATAGCATTTCATTCTGAAACAGAGTTTTGTAACAACATTTTCTATGCTCATAATTGTAATGCATAGAGCATCATCACACATTAGTTATAAGTAGAGACTGATGAAGAAATGAACCTCGATGAGGGTTTTCAATCAGTCTAAGAAGCACACAGCGCTTTCGGCCACCGTCCACTACATTAGTACCATCAAAGTCCTTTTTGGCAAGTCCCTCCCTTAGACGGCCATATAGCAACGCTTTTTGGGCACTTATTGTAGGGGGGGGTGTTAATACCAAATACCACAATAGCCCTGATTTCCTGATGCAACAAGATGTTTTAAGCACTCCTGTGTAATTTTTTAAAAATTTTCTTCCAAACCCCCCCCCCCCCCAAAATTACATTTTTAACCCTGAAAATGTGTGTTTTTTGCCATATTTCACAGCTTTTCCACTTTTGGCCTATTACAACATATAAATATTTTCATGTTGGACCATTTAATGATCCCACATGTGTCACATGTCCCACATGTCATATCGTTAGAGTACTTTGCACAATGAAAAGTCTAATGTCAAGGTCATATTGTAGGTGAAAGGTCACCGAATTGCCTTTCTTCCCCAAAAAAACAATAACATTCCCACACTTTTTCAAATCATGATTCTCATCGAAATGTGTCACACTACTGGCAGAAAATGTAAGTGTCATACAAGATATTTTGTTTCTAAAAAACAGTCTTATGTGATGTGGCTTTTATTCAGTGACAAAACCCACATTCATCATAATTGAAGTTTGGCATGTCCAGTACTGACGAATTAACAATGGCGATTTGTATTCATGGAACAAGGTCAAAATCCAAGGAACTTGTGGCCTATATGGAAGCATCTGACCTCCCTCATGGTGTCTTGCCCCGTAAGAAGGATATCATTGAATGCATGATGTATCTTCTTCGCCCTGCAAGGGCTGGTAAAGTCCTGCAAACCAGGTCTATGGCGGCAAAGATTCTCGCATCTGCTTTAAAAGACCACTGGTTGTTCTGCAACATATATATTGGGGAGCAATACATTGCCAGCAGAATTGAAGCCCTTTACAGCTCCTACACACAGTTGCGTGTGTTGCAGTGCTGGAGACGCATCCCATTCACTTTATCCCGTTGCCGAACTGAATTGTGGGTCTGTTGCGTCGTGTTTCTCCCGTCACTCACGTTGAGAAGTTCAGCTGTTGCTGCACCGACAGACGGCAGCGGCCAATCAAGCCAATCGACAGACGGCACCAACCAATCAAATTACGGTTATACTTCAAGTCATTTGCATAGCTACCGTCGGGAACACCCACTGGCATGCGTTGATGGAACGCAACTGTGTGTAGAAGCCGTTTTACCCGCTTCCTCGCCAATATGAATTGGCCACAGTCCAAACGAAGTGAGAAATGGAAAACTGACATGAAGGAGTACAATGGGGATATGGAAAATCTGTTTGACATTTTTTTGTGAGAACAAATCGGCATGAGAGTCCCAAGAAAACCTTTTTGGGGTCAAGATGGGGGATGAGGAATGGCAGTTCTTGCATTCCATGCGTAATGACCGCAAAAGTTACTGTGAGGAGCAGGTTGATAGAAAGTGGGAGCGAACAATAGAACGAAAGAATGCGAGAGAAAAGGCCCTGCAGCATGCAGAACAAGGAAGAGGAACAGAAGAGGGCTGATACAGCATTGGTTGGGTCAACATACGAGGAAGCTATGGGGGAGGCAACCATAGAGTCCACCACTGCATCTACTGATAGTATCTCAGAGCAGGTAAATACAGCAGATGATACCAGAGACTTTCTAATGAGGAGACACAGCACTCAAAAAATCCTCCATAGAAATGCATGGGGTTAGTTTGTAACGCCAATATGGCAGTTGTCTACGCATATCACACCCCTTCCTCGGCAAAACGTCGACATGTGAATACATGTAGGGGTTCCAAAAGGAGAAAAGTACACGTTGCCACGGACACTGACAGCAATGACAGTGATAGAGAAGTTATGCCATGTTATCAGCATTTGCGTATATCTGCTCGTAAAAGATCTCCACTGTTCAAGCTGAAGTGAACCATGCAGAACATTATGACTGAGGTCAACTTTGTTTTACATTGTGCATTGTAATGATCTCTGCTTAATGTTTCTTATTGAATGTAATTCTGGAGAATTTTGGGTGACCTTTGACCTTTAATATGACTTTGAAATAGGATATTTTATAATGCAAATTATTCTCATGGCATGACATACCACATGAAAGAAGATCAAAGGGCCCATAATGAACATTTCTCATTTCTATTCTTTCTGAATTTAACAAAATGTTAGAATATTGTGTTTTTTTGCAAAAAATAGGCATTTTGAGCCATTTTTGTGACCTTTGACCTAAAATATGACCTTGACACTATACCCTTTGTAGTGCAAAGTACTCTTACAGCATTGCATGCCACATGAAATACCTTTAAAGGACCCAGCATGAACATAAATCCACTATGTACTTTGAAAGTTGGCAAAAAACACACGTTTTCAGGGTTGAAAAAGTAATTTTCAGGGTAGGGGGGGTTTCGGGCTTGATGTGAAAATGTTTCACATCAATGTATTCCCAAGACATGGGAGCATTAGAAAATCTGGGCTAAAGTTGAATCTGAACATTTTCATGAAATAATAAAAGGCCACTCAAAACCACCCTCCTCATAACTTCGTTCAAATGAGTGAGTGATCTAACAAAACAACAGAGGACTAATTTGGTTCTCAAGCCGACCCATTTTATCTACCCAAGGTGCTGACCTCTGCTTAGCAATTAGCAGAATAATCAGAGACTTTCTAATAATAATAATAATAATAATAATAATAATAATAAGCTTTATTTGTATAGCACCTTTCATACACAGAATGCAGCTCAAAGTGCTTTACATTTGAAGCATGTAAGCTTAACACAATAATAGTCAGTCAGTCATTATCAATCACTTTCACTTTTCTTCATTGCTGTGGCCGTTTATGATCCAATCAGCAACATTTCAGAAATACTATTATTCTACTATGGATATATAAAGGCTTTGCTGACAAATGCCTAGGCTGACAAATGCTTAGGCCCTGTTGATGCGGACTCCAAGCAGCAGCCTTAGCTTGTTCTAATGAGACACAGCACTCAAAGAACCTCCCATAGAAATGTATGGTAGTGTTGCCGAACTGACCGATGTGTCGGTTATTTAACCCGGTTCGTGTCACTGAGCCGGGAGAATCGAGTGCCAAATGTCAATAAACCGACTCAGTGTTCCTAACGTCATTTGTTTTCACATACAGCGCAACACTGGTTTGATTTAATTGGCTGTGCCTTCTGCTACTTTTTCGTCTTATCGCGCATTAGCGCCTCTACTGGAGTGGTAGTATAATCAGTCAAACTATGGGTTAGTTTGTAACGCAAACATGGCAGTCGTCTACTTATTCTGCCCCTTCCTCCGCCAAAAGTTGACATGTGAATACATCGTGCCAATCGTGGTATGCTGTGAATACATCGTGCCAATTATTTGTTGTGATCTCGCAGCTGGAGCAAGGTTGTATTGTGATTCGTGAAGCCTTGCGCACACGCAATTCTGCCCGAAATAGATGCCTGATAAGTGCCCAAAAAGCATTACAATATGGCCACTGAGTGGAGGGACTTGCCTAAAAGGACTTTGGAATAATTGAGCTACCTGCTTTCCGCCCTAATGTTCAACAGGGTGAGGAATGGCTACACAACTTGTGCCCAGATACAGCACTGTGTGTCTAGACCGACCAAACACACCCCATCCACCAGTCCAAATAGCTGTTCATCTGCCACAAAACTCAAGCGACTGGCCGTGCGTATTTTAAACAGGCTCTCCCGTTGGAAAGTGGAAGCCATCAACCAAGTGTACGAAGAGTCAGTCCGGCCTCCCCCTGATACCTTAAGAGCTCCGCCCACTCCACCCGGAGAATTGCTGCCTCTTGTGCAGCGTGGAAAGGAGTATCGATGGAACAGATATGTTTAAGCGCAAGCTGGACTTCAGGAAATATCTTCACCCATTTACAATGTGGACATCATTATTTGTAACCTGCTGTGCTTTCGGCCTCTCGCATTGTTCCTGCGCCAGCTGAGTTGTCCCTACTCAAATAGCCTGATGTGCCATTATGTTGAATGTTCATTCTGATGTCATTGCATGTTCATCGTCCGTGTATCACATGTTACATCATTGATTACATTTCCTAAGATCTCAGTGCCTGCAAGCTACCATTGCCATTGAAAAGAAATGAGCTTATCAGTATGCTTATGCAACTGTCAAACACCCAAACCACCGGTTACTGATCTCACCTGGTAGTGAATATCTATAGACAATGAGAGTCATCCACTCCACAGCACTATTGTTAAGCAGAAGAGCCTGATCAGCTGCAGACTTCGCTCACTGCCTTGCACAACAGACAGACTGAGGAAGTCATTCATCCCCAGGGCCATTGAACTGTTCAATGCATCACTTAAGGAAAGAGGAGAAATAGACTTCACCGCATAGCCTGTCTGCTTCTTCACCACCTCCTTGTCTTGAACTGTCTGTCCACTAGCCACTTTACCATTGTCTTCTGCCTCACTGTTTGCGTGCTTTATTAGCACATATGCACAACCCCTCCCTCCATGCCATAGCACTGTGACCACACTTATACCTTTCTTGATATAGTTATTTATACATAGATATATAGACTTTATTCTTGCACTGTTGCACTGTTTGACTTTGACTAACTCATTTGCACCATCACCATGACACTCATTCACAAAGAGCCCCTTACCTTACCTTATGCACAGAGGACCACAGGCTCAGTCCCTGCTTCAGTCATTGCAAGCGCACCTGATTGATTAATCACCCACTATGTGGATACTGTTTTTTAGAATTGATTTAGATTAAGTTTTATTTAGTATAATTTGTATTTTAGTATATTTAGTATATTCTTTATCTTCTACAGTCCGTATTGCTTAGTTGTGTTTTTTTATATACTTTTAATTACTTTTTCTGCTGTTAGTGAATGTGTGTGTATGTCTGTATGCTACTGGGACCTTTAATTTCCCCTATAGGGATCTGCACACTCCCCACACTCTTGTGTCAGTTAGTTTGACTCACCTCAAGTTTAGAGCAGGCGTGAGAGAACTCTTCCCACTTGACTCATTGCTGCCAATGTGGACGTGAGGGCCTCAGCCTGCTGATTAATACAAGTCACTTAATACAAGACACAAGGCACACTAGCCAACTGCTTGTGAAATATTGATGACTCACTGTTACACGGATGTGATTAAGACCAGTTCATTGGCTAGGCAAATGCGGACGTTTTAGTATCAACCTTCTGATAGTCTCATTAGGTCTCTCTATGCATTCGTTACTTACTGCTTTGATGATCTGGTTTATACCACAGCAGGAGTGAGAGGGAATACTGCTTTGTGAAAGGCCAATACTGCTACAGTACATGTATGAACGCTTCACTCTGTGGTGTATGATTGCTCATCAAGCACACTCTCTTCACTTTGTTGACTATGAGTTGGTGAACTACGTGGCCACAGCCACTATGAGGCGTGGTATACGCATTCACATTGGTTAATGTCGAGTGAATTCGACTGAAAGAGGAGGACGTAGGGTTATAAATATATAACCTTGTTTCTCTGAACGAGAAACATTTCTTCCTCATTGACTCCTAATTCTGGTCATTCAGTCGCTTCAGAATGTTGATAGAAAAAGAATATCCTGCATGTAGGCTACGGCCTTGCGTACATTTTGGCATGCATACAAACATTCCCCGGTACACAAATTATATGAATGGTTCATAGGCTTGTGTTCTCCTTCACAGGACCGTGGTTATATTCATAATCATAACCCTACGTTCATTCAATCCTCGGGTCAGTTGTCTTCTACATTCCAGAAGATGCAGCACAGGGGTCCCAGTACATTTTGTAGATGTCCCCCAGGTGCCAACACACTGTGGACCATGCCTGCAGCTCTGGTGAAGTGGAGAAATGTTTCTTCTGCACAGTTTGTAAACATACTGGGTGGTCATCTCCTATCCAGGTAATTCACAGCTCCTCCCTTAATCACACCCCTAATCACAGAAATTGATCAATGTGCAATCGCAAAGGAAAGATTCACACCTTTTTCTATCAGAATGTTGGTGGCAGTTAACCTTAGAATTCTACCTCAGTTTGCCACCATCTAGTGGTGGAAAGATGGCATAGCAGAAAGTCCCACATGCAGAGCTAAACCTGGGAGGTGGCACGTAGGTGGCTGTGCATTGATATCGAAATATCAATATTGTATCGCCACTGCTGCCAAATATCAATAATCAAATATCAATGCTATATCTATTAGCATTAGGCTGTGCAAGAATGTCTATACAGCTAACTATTGCGATATGTTTTATTATTATTTGTCTGCTGAATTATCAGTATAATGTGATCTATTACTGCCCACACAGCAAGTAGTTTCCAGCTCTGTCATACCTCACAATTTATCAATATAAATAAAGCTCCTAAATTATTTTCATGGCACATGTAAAGATGTTCCAAATTTTATTTTTGAAAGCTTATTCCCTTAGAAAATGACTCCTTATTGTAGTTCTCAGTGTATTTCCAATTCTATCCTTGGTCCAAGCTAACACATTGTTTGCATGTGCTACTGCGTAGACGACAGTCTACATGATGACAAATAGTACAAGTCGGGACATTGTGTAAAATGTGAATAAAAACATAATGTAATAATTTGCAAATCTAAAAACGGTAACATCGAACTTTCTCAAAACACATCCGAATGACATGATTTGGATGTCAACTAAATGTACTCCCAATCATCCGTAAATTGATCTAAAGTGCATTTTACTCCGGATAATTCCTTTAATTATGAATTTAGATACCAGCAATATTTTTTTTTAAAAAGTTGGGACGGCGGTAACAAAATGCTGGAAAAGTTGTATAATGATAAAGAAAACAAAAGGAGGAATGTTTCATAACTAATTAGTGTAACTGGCAACACGGTTGGGTATGAAAAAGAGCATCCCAGGGAGGCAGGGTCTCATAGAAGTAAAGATGTAGGGGTATTCATCACTCTGTGTAAACCTGTATGCACAAATGATAACAATGTAATTTTAATGCTTTTTAATTAAAATATTCAGAGAATCCAGAGAAATCTTTGCAAACAAGGGATAGAGCTGAAAAACAATATTGGATGGCCGTGGTCTTTTGGACATCAGATGGCACTTCATCAAACCCAGACCTGTTTCTGTAAATTAAATCATTGTATGGGCTCAGGAATGCCTCTGATAACCATTGTCTATGTGCACAGTTTGATACTCAGAAATGCTAGTGTCGCCAGATGAATTTTGTTCCGCCTAGCTCCACTCACATCCATCTGGGATCGCTTCCGTTGGTAGTGATTTCGGCACCAGATTTTATGGTAGAGCCAATCAGGACGCAGGGCGGGAGTTTCATAGATGTGACGTAGCGTGTCGGGCTGTTCTGTTTTGGTTTTCCCTGCGTCGCTCTCATCAGCGTCACGGGTTGGCTTCGATGTGAGTGGTTGAAGTATAATATGACGGACAAGTGGCTTATCCAATCATATGCAAGGATTTTTGAAAAGGCCCAGCCTTCTGAAACACCTCTTCAACGGAGCTAGGTGGAACGAAATTCATCTGGCGAGAGTCAGGTTAGTGTAAACTACCATGCAGCCAAAATTGTATTTAGACATGATACAGATAATACCACTGTCTTATCTGGCCCTGAGCGTGTTTAAAATGGCCTGAGGTAACGTGGAAAAGGTCCTGTGGTTAGACCAATCAAAATGGGCAATTCTTTTTGGAAATCATGGGCTCCAATGGGCTAAAGAGGAGAGGGCCTGTCCAAATATCCAACCTCATGGGCTCCAATGGGCTAAAGAGGAGAGGGCCTGTCCAAATATCCAACCTATCCAAATCATGGGCTCCAATGGGCTAAAGAGGAGAGGGCCTGTCCAAATATCCAACCTATCCAAATCATGGGCTCCAATGGGCTAAAGAGGAGAGGGCCTGTCCAAATATCCAACCTCATGGGCTCCAATGGGCTAAAGAGGAGAGGGCCTGTCCAAATATCCAACCTATCCAACTATCCAAATATCCAACCTATCCAAATCATGGGCTCCAATGGACTAAAGAGGAGAGGGCCTGTCCAAATATCCAACCTATCCAAATCATGGGCTCCAATGGACTAAAGAGGAGAGGGCCTGTCCAAATATCCAACCTATCCAACTTGTTTTAGTGCTCAGTTTGAAACCCAACATCTATGGTATGGAGGTGCATTAGTGCCTACAGCATGGGCATCTTGCACATCTGACAAGACACAATCAATTCTGAATGATTTATACAGGTTTAGAGCAACATATACTGCCATCCAGGCAATGTCTTTTCCGGGGACGACATTGAATATTTCAGGAAAACAATGCAAAAATTAATTCTGCACATATTTAAACAGTATTTCTCCATAGAGGAAGAGTCCAGGTGCTAAAATGGCCTGTCTGCAGTCCAGACCTGTCATGGAATTGCATCATGGAATGAAAAACATGATTAAGAATACCGCATACCGTTGAGCAACTGCAATCCCATATGGAGCAGGAATGGGACATTTCATTCTCAAAATTCTAGCAACTGGTCGCCTCAGTTCCTAAACATTAACAGAATGTTGTTACATGAAGGGGTGAAGCAGCACAGTGGTAAAGATGCCCTGTCCCAACTTTTTTTTAAAACATTTTGCTGGCATCAAATTCAAAATGAACATAAATTTTTCCAATAAATAATCTTTGTCTATGTCTTTTTTGCTGCTAAATATGGGTTTATGAGACTTGTATATGATCACATTCTGTTATTATTTGCATTTTACAAAACATCCCAACTTTTTCTGATTTGGGCTTGAAAAGTGCTTGGGTAGTCCTTCCCGTCCTTCAGCACTGAAGGCTTTGGTGATTTCTGTTTATTTCTGTATTAATATTAATGTATGTATTTCTTTATTATTATATGAAAGACATTATGTCAGTTTAAATTGATTTTTTTTTTATTTCAATTATTTTTATATAGTTTTGGTATACATGTATAAAGACGCATTAGACAAGACAACAGTTAGAAAGACCATAGAAGCACAGAGAAACAGTTTGACCTTGACCTTGCTTGCCTGCTCAGTAGAGACAAGATATTTGGAAATTGTGACAATATGAAACCTTTGTTTATTGCTTTTGATTCTGGAAACTGGATTTACAATTTTCATAGATAAAGATTTATTTTTATTGAATTCAAGTTTTTCAGGAGTCCATTATATAAGTGCTTCTGGAATGCTGCAGACACTGGATCTGCTGCCATAACAAGTGGTGTGGCTGAAATGAGTGGGATTGGATCAGTGCCATAACGAGTGGTGTGGCCCAAACGAGTGTGATTGGATCAGTGCGATAACAAGTGGCCCAAACGAGTGGGATTGGATCAGTGCCATAACGAGTGGTGTGGCCCAAACGAGTGGGATTGGATCAGAGGCAGATGGGTAGTTGGTCCCTCTAGAGCTCAGTGCGCTGCTGGTGCTGTTTCATCTCCTGGATCTTCTCTGGCAGTGTTCGGGTCATGAAGGCGTAGCGGTCAGCCTTCAGCTGGTATCCCACCTGTTGCTTCACCCCGATGCCCAGATACTCCTCCCCGGCACCGTATGCTGGCCAATGGGTTAAACCAGGCCCGTTGGGGGATCTAAATAGAGAAAGCACACGTGCACACACACACACACACACACACACACATAAAAGACACGACTGTTGTTATTTCAAACCAAGGCGTGAAATTGCAAGCTGATGAACCCTTTTGCAGTCTTGAGGCTTGTAATACTTTGTGGAGTGGAATTACCCGGTGCGTGCAAAGTTTCCCCAGTATGCCATCGTCGTTCTACACAGCTCATCATCCTCCTCGGTAAAAGAGCCTTACAGAAAGCACAGAGACACATGATTAGAATGTTTTTTTTTTTCAATTTAACCATACTTATTCCAGTTCAACCATATTACGTATAACACACCTGCAATGACATAGGTGATGAACAGATGAAAATCCTGTGATGAACAGATACATTATGTATGATTCTAATGTTTGTAGAGAACACCATGGCAGCTTTACCATTCATCTTGAGGAGGCCGTTATAAAAGCAGCCTCCAAATACAAAGACGATCTCATCTCCGTGGTCCGCTCCCACAAAGCTGGCACGTTTCTTCACAAACATGCTGGGCGGGTGCTGGAACTCATAGGCAAAAACTGGTGCTCCTGAATCTGTGGGAAGACATTTAAAAGTAGAGCTTTCTCTCTCTATCTGTGGGAAGAAATTTAAAAGTAGAGCTTTCTCTCTCTATCTTTGGGAAGACATTTAAAAGTAGAGCTTTCTCTCTCTATCTGTGGGAAGACATTTAAAAGTAGAGCTTTCTCTCTCTATCTGTGGGAAGAAATTTAAAAGTAGAGCTTTCTCTCTCTATCTTTGGGAAGACATTTAAAAGTAGAGCTTTCTCTCTCTATCTGTGGGAAGACATTTAAAAGTAGAGCTTTCTCTCTCTCTTTGTCCCTCTCTTTCTTTCTGTGTATTTGTTTCTTCTTGTTTATTTATACATGTAATGTACTATATGTGTTCCTGTGTCACTTCATGATACTATTTAATGCTATAAGAATAAATGATTATGCAACTGTTTCATACTTAAAGGAGAATTCCGGCAATGCTCATGAGCCCCCCCTATTCATGCCCCCAAAGTCTCCTTCATTATAGCCTACTGCAATTTCACATGGTTATTCTTTCCATGAAAGCTTGTAATTTTAGCAAGGTGCTACAAATAGTAGGTAAATCTCAAACCTCGGTGAGCATTTGATATGGTGATTGCAGGGATGGTGAAGAGAATGTCTCCACAGAACTCTGTAACACCATCTCTGTTTTTGATAGGGTCTTCTCCATTCCCCAGGTACTCGTTCATAATCAAGGCCGTGCTGATTTCGCTGTCTGGCTGAAATATTTACATCACCTCAATAAAAAGCAGTCAAATAGAATCAGAGTTGGGTCTTATATGACATTAGAGAAATGTCTCTAAGATTGTAGAGAGATACTGTATTTAATTCATAATAAATGTAATAAATTCACTTTCCATGTGTTTAGCATCATTTGAGGCTATATTCTTACATTAGGGTAGAGGAGGTCGACAATGGGTTTGACTGAGTCACGATCCATCCCTTCTACCCAGTCTGGCGGTGCCATAAACTGAAAATACACGCACATTTCATATTTTAAAGCAAAACTCTCGCCAAAATGCAACCTAGGGTCTTTTTGTGAATATACCTGAGTCAAACTTTCGTTTGAAAAAGCATAACTACGGCGTAATTTCATTTCATGACCAGTATTTTCAAAGAAAGGGTTTGAGCAACTCCCTTCAGAAGTTGTTTTTTTCCGCTTGCCGCCATCTTCCCAGTGAAGAAGTGAGTTTTTCAAAAGCTTTCCTTTTAGTAAACTCTGTGTACACAAACAATGTTCTCAATGCTCGTGTTCATGTGTAGAGACCCTGGTGATACGAGCAAAGGTTCATGTTGTGTCGGACCATTTTAGTGTTTTAAAAATCGCGATTTTAATGCGATCATAGTAGTGCCTCTAGCACTCCCAAAAAGGCCATTTGACCCGAAAACGAACATACGGTCAGTCTTAAAAGTGGCGGTTTACGTCATAATTATGCTTTTAAACGAAAGATTGACTTGGGTATATTTACAAAAAGACCCATTTTGGTGATTACTAATGTATTCTTACTGGTGATTGGTTATATAGCACTGTGAGCTTTACAACAATTTCTTAAATGTAAGGATGTATAAATTTGTAAAACTGAGTTTACTTACACTAGGCAGCATCCAGCCACATTCATGGTTGTTAACACCATTCATTAATGGCACCTTTTGGAACTCATGAGACTTAAGAAGGTCTGGCACTGCCTTTTGTAGGAAAAAGCCATCATACACCACTTGAAAGCGCGCCATTGGATGCTGTAAAAATTATGTTGAAGTTGAAAAATATGTTGAAAGATGAAGTATAAGATTTTGAAGCACTTCAAATTTTAAAGAGTTTCAAAAATCTCAGAGAAAGAACTTAAAAGCTATGCCATGTTTCTCATAAACCCTTTTTTTGAAATATGTCAGCTCTTTATTTCTGCCTCACATTTAAAATACATTCACTTTAAATGAGGACAGTTGTCTCTCACCTCCTGTGAAAACTTCACAATGTCCTCCACTGACATCCGCATCACACAATCCACAATCTGGTCTGGTTTGGCGCCCTCACAGTTTGTTGCGTTGGCCACAATCTGGGGATGTAGACAACTTTTGAATACAGGCTGCATCACATAGTAAAAAACATGGTGAAGATGGACTGATGATAACCTTTGCTGTGGTCAGAGGATCAGTGTTGATGAGGCCAACGAGGTCTGCTGTGCCACTCTCTGCTATGGCACGGTGGAAAAGGCCGGTGCTTAGCGGGGAAAGAACCTTTTGCAAAGACCAACAGCATTCATCAGTGCATACATACACAAAATGCAACACGTTTTCTTTTTTACATATACATGAATAGTTTTGAATATTGACAGGCCACATTGACCTTCTTTCAATGTTGACTCAAAAGTCACTTCACCATAGCAACTGGTTAGTACAAGTCTTGTGAAAGAGTTCAAAAGTTTTATTAAAATATACTGTATACCTGAATGATAAACTTTAAAGCTAACATTATGATTTTAAAATTAAAATAAGGAAATAAAACAATATTAATGTGTGCTTCAAATCCCTGTAACTCATGCAAAGGATAGCAGTCATTCCGACACTGCAGTGCTTTGACATTGTGGGCCCTATTTTAGCGATCTGAAACGCTTGATCAGAGACGCAAAGTTTAAAGACATTTAAGGTGTGTCCAGTGCACATTTGCAAATTTAACAGTGTGATTTTGGGCTCTATCTTGACGATCAGAAACGGATGGTTAGGGGCGAAAAGCTTAAATTCATCCAGTCCACATTTTGGGGTGGTTTTGTTTTCAAATGTCAGGCGCTTAGCGCAAAAGGTTGTTCTTATGCTTCTTATTCAGTCATGGGTGTGTTTTGGGCTAACATCCTTTAAACCAATGAGAATTATATATGTCATTCCCTTTAAGAGCCAGCAACGCAACATCAAACAGAGCGTCTGTATTTTGACAGTGCATCCGAAGGAATCTGCTTAAAAAAAGCAAAACTTGCCCCAACAATGTTCGAATGACGGATTTCTGCTTACATCTCGTGATACTGCGTCTTCACTCCTGTGCCTTATATGCGCTTTTCTCTATAGACCAGGTTTTCCTTAGTCAATGGTGTAATGATTTTTAGTGGGTGTAAAATAGCTATTTTTGGATTATATGCTTGGATATCTTCGTTCTTACATTGACACACCCCTGGGCGCAATTTTTAATGGAAGTGGGGCAAGAAATAGGTGAAAAATAATCACTGACTTGGGTATACGATATGAATAAAACTTGGTTGCGCTTTGTGCCAGGTGCAAGATATGACCCAGTGTGTTAAATTAATTAAGATACCAAAGACCATTTAAAAGAAGAATAAAATAAGATTGATTATGGCTGTCACTAATGTATGTAAATGTCTATTACCAGCAATGACACGCTAACACCCCCTGCGGACTCTCCAAATATTGTGACGGAAGATGGGTCTCCCCCAAAGCTGTGGATGTTCTTTTGGACCCACCCCAGTGCCGCTACCTGGTCCAAAAGGCCCAGGTTTCCCGGGGCGTTATCATCTCCTGTGCTGCGTGTAGGAAACCAAACAGCTGTGGGTGTGTGAGCCTAAATCTAAGGTGTGCGATGATACTCAAACTGGGACTTTTAGAAAACAATTGAATGCGCATTACATTCCTGTCAACAATTTATTTTCAGGTGTTTGAATGAGGGGGAGACATACAGAGCCCGGGAAGGGCCATTGTGGGAATTATTTGTAGAGCTCCTTTTGCGTTCCCTCGCAATAGTTTCGCGTTCCCTCGCAATACTTTTGATTATGCGAGGAAATACAAAATTATTGTGAGAGAAAGCTGAAGTTATTGTGAGGGAAAAAAAGGAATTCCACCTTGATAAAAAATCAATTCCCACCATGACCTCCTCATGGGCTCTGTAGAAACATGATCCAATGAGTAAAGTTTATGCTCATTACATTGTTTAAAAATGTGCCGGTCAACATGGCCTCAGAGTAGCATACGCATACAGCAACTACTGTGACTCAAACTGTAATCTCTTCATCACAATAACAGCAGAAATAGCTCTCACCTGAAACTACTGTGACTCAAACTGTAATCTCTTCATCACAATAACAGCAGAAATAGCTCACTCACCTGAAAAATCCCAGCATGCCCAGCCTGTACTGAATGGACACTACAACCACATTCTGATACGCTGCCAGGACAGATCCATCATAAATGGAGGCACACCCCAAACTAAACCCTCCTCCATGTATCCACACCATCACCTGTGACATACACATTAGCACAGTAAGACACTTGTGACTCGCTCTGTACAACCAAATCATTGGCAACACTTTATAGCGTAGCCTGCGCTGTTTTATAATTGAACTTACAGGTAACTTTGCATCTTTGGCAGGCTGAGCAGGAGTGTAGACATTGACATATAGGCAGTCCTCGGACACCTCAAGTGGATCCATGACCATGCCGGCCATCTCCATCAGGTAATCAGATATACCTTTGTCTTGTACACACCTTAAGAGTATGCAGATTTTAAATGCATTTAGTCTTATTGGAGAACTCTACGAAGGTTGTCTTACTTCCTTGACTTGATATAGGCCTATCTTAGTTTCATTCCATATCATTGTACTGACACGTTTTCCCTTTCTCAGTTTTTGATTAATTAATAAACAAACAGAAGTGCGTCAAATTTGTACAGCAATTGTTTAGCAGCTCAGAATCTTTAAATAATTTGAGTGTGACCAAGACACTTACATGGGAGGCAATTGGGTGGCATCTCTGACGCCTTCCCATCCTTGCAAAGGTTGTGGTGGAGCCAGTCTTAGGTTTCCCACTGGTGGCTTGGCAAAAAGCACACCCAGGTAGGCATGAACCACTGTTGTCTTTCCGCTAACACGCATGTAGTCCCCCCTAAGGACTCCCAGTTTGGTGTGGAGTACAGGTCCTATGATTATCAACGTGAAAACTCATTAATTTAGTTTTCATTAATGTAACTTATAGTTATTACATGTCAACAACACATGATGACTATTGTCACTGTTGACAAAATAAAGTTCTTCACTGTGTTCGCTCTTGTGTTCTCATTGTGAGATTGTTTAAGTAACCTAGATGCTATTTTCTCCCGTGCGTAGGCCTACGTGATTTAGCCGAGTGTTTATTACCTGGTCTGACCTTGGGACCTTCATTTTCCCTGGTCATTAAGGGACCGTTTATACGAGAACGATTGCACGGCGACCCCGCCATCGGGGCTTGAAGACGCAAAAATCTGAAGACTCCTTCCAGAGTGTAGAGTTTTGAAGACGACCCGGGTTGGGTCTCCGTCTAAACGGCTAAACCAAAGATCCTTGATTACCTCTCTGGCTAAACTGTCAAATTAGAATGTCTGCGCGTGACGTACCGGGGTTCTATCACCCCACCACTCGGCGGTCTGTAATGCATATCCGATCGAATATCACATACTCTTGCGTCTTCATATAAACAAAGATTTCCCCCTGAGAATGCTCGTCTAAACGCGAAAAAAAATGAAGACGAGACGCCACTTCTGCGTCTTCTCTTTTCATCGTCACCGTATAAACGAAGTCGCGACCCATATTTTAGCGTTCAAGCCAACTGATAAAGTGAGGTGTGGTAAGACGAACAAAGTGCCTTTGATAGTAGGCCTAGGGTGCTTTGTTTCCATATGACATTTTAGTTTTGATGGTTTCATGCTGTCATGTGCCAGTAATTCACTGCTCCTTAACACAAGTGAATATTCTTCAAATCGTTTTTGTCATAGTTTGTCATTTAACATGACCTGTCACATAAACATTGTCTACAGTAGGCTATGTCCATGGCAACGACTGGCACACGAATACAGTATATCAAAGTAAAGGTCTGACATTACATTTGATAGGATGGGATTTTATAGGCTTTTTTTTAACACAAGCCCCACGACCGACCCAGACCGGTTCCGCGACCAATTTTGGGTCCCGACACGTGAAATACTGATTTAGCCTACATATCTTATAGATAAGGAGAAAACTGTAGTGTCTCATGTTGAGCTGAGTGCGATGAGTTGGCATCTCTGTGTTCAAATGCTCACGTTCCTGAAACATGACTACCAAACAACACTTTCTGGTGCAATATCGTCGTCAGTCATTGTCAATTGCAATATGTTTACGACATTTCAGTAGACCTTCTTTCACACTTCCTGGACTACTGTACTACTTACCATTATGTACTGTCGATAATGTAAAATGTAAAACGCATGCAATGAGTACGAGGTTAAAAACAGGCTTCATTATGTTCAGAATGAGTTTGAATCCTGAAAGAGTAGCCCAGGTCGTGCGCAAGTTCTTGAAGTTCTTCTGAACGCGCTGAAGTCTACCGTTCACCTACTCTAAACACACCCAGCGCGCCACGCCTCCAGATAATGTTCTTTGCTCCAATTGGCATACATGCATGCCAATTGGTAAGCATGCATGGCCAATCTTTTTCATGTCAAACCCAGGGCCGCGTTTGGGCATTGGGCAAAGGGGCTGCTGCCCCGGGCCCCGGCTACTAGGTGGCCCCGGCGCGGGACATTTAAAAAAGAAAACAAGTGTCCTATCGTCACCCGTCTTTGCCCATAACAATGCATGCTATCACAGACAACAATGACTTCGCATGAGACAATTAGGAAATATGAAAGCGGATCTCGAAAAAAGAGAGAGCTTCAGCCAGACGTTCTCAGTAAGGCGCGCCAAAACCACGGCCGTACGCACTGTGCGTATCAGCCAGGCTACTCAACAACGACAGAGAATTTCCCCTGTGTGCGTGTATTCACACCAAATTGGCCTAGGCTACCACAACTTCTCAACTCTGCACAGTAGCCTATTCCATTAACTGCATGCCAGTAGGCTATTTACAATTTTCTGTAAAGTAAAGTTTGTAACGTTATCAAAATCAACTAAATGCAGAACTATGCACGCGCGCACCTTTTGTTTGAGCAGGAGAGATACACATGCATGCTACAGAAGTTGTAGGCTAGCTTGTTGTTTTCTATTACTATCTATGCTGGATATCAGCACACAATGGTATGAGCTAATTCATTAATTCGAGACTCATCGTGGATATAACGCGTTTTTTTAAACAACGAAAACAGAAAGGATGGAGACTATGAGGACCCTCTCGAAAATGAGATGCCACATCTCAAGAGGCATTCCTCTTTAAATAAATACTAATAATAATAATACTATGGAAGCATATGAGTAGCTTTATTCAAATGTGAATGCAATCTGCAATATGCAATTCAAAAAGACATTACATTATGCAATTGACAATTCATTATGCAATTTAATATTGCAATTTGCAATAATATCCAACAAATTGTATTTTAATCAATGAAATCCTAAAATCAATTCCAATAATTTGGGTTAAAAAATAGAATAAACATGGATTGAATTGCATTCCATTTTGCCATGGTACTTCAGTCTCAAAATTCAAATGGCAATTCATTTTGCATTTTAATTTTCAATATTCAGTTTCATCATTTAACTGTCAATTCGTTTTGCAATTTAATATTTAAAGTGCAATGTAGGATTGCATTTTAAAAACATATTTGGCAAAACTGTCAATGGCAGCCTGAAAAGATTTTGGATTATTTTGGGCAAAACGTTTTGCCATCGTTTTGAGGCATTTTATTCAAATGGAAAAGAAATAGCGCCCCTCGTGATTGCATTGCACATTGGTCACACTCTTTGTGTTGCAAAATTCAAATGGCCATTCAATCTGCCAAACGCATTGCAATCTGTCAAGTCACTCGTCAAGGCGGAAACTAGGCTATGTCACTTCCGTGTTTACGTCTTACCCAGTTAGCGAGAGGGAGTTAAGTCATTTAGAGACGAATGACCGTGTCGCAGGAAGTGCATCATAACAAAGGGACGCCAGACCCTCTTGTGTCTCGCAGTAGGGGTTAAGTCATTGAGAGTACATAATTTACTTTACTCTTTATGGAGAATACAGCTGGAAAAAACGTGTTTTCTTTTACAGTTCATGGAAAAAATAGTCACATTAGGTAGAAGCTTTTTATTATTGTTCGTAATTCACATTTGTTTATTAAATAATCGATTAAATAACACGTCAGAAAGTGTTTTCTGTAGGCTAGGCTACATGCTTTAGGCTACAGCATATAAATCAACAATAGGCTATCAACACGTTTGCAGGATCACTGTTGCAGAAATCACATACAAGAAGGCATCCTCTTGATTGTTTGTACATTTTTGCACATTCCAACATAAGGAAGCAGCATGAGGAAACTTGTCGTTTTTCTGCCTCATTTTCTAACTACTTTTACGAGTCTGCAGTATCACTGAGTACAGCTGTTACAAGAGAGTCTGGCATCCCTTTGTTATGATGCACTTCCTGCGACGCGGTCATTCGTCTCTAAATGACCGTGAGTCCTTATGCGTGAGTCACGAGCTCCTCCCAGCTGACTCTGGCAGATCACGTGGACAGTCAGTCGCGATCGATTATTTAATAAATAAATGTGAATTACAAATAATAATAAAAAGCTTCTACCTAATGTGACTATTTTTTCCATGAACTGTAAAAGAAAACATGTTTTTTCTAGCTGTATTCTCCATAAATAGTAAAGTAAATTATGCACTTATTTCCGGAATTTACGTCACTTCCTGGACTCGTCTGAGGCTGGTCTAATGAGTCTGAGGTCTCTCAATGACTTAACCCCTACTGCAGTTAGCGCTTGCAATGGACTAGTTTGCAGCTGCACTAAGGTCTCTGGCTGATTATGTAGAACACCACCGTGTCAACGAGTCTGACTCAACGGACAGATTAACGGAGACTCCCCTCCGTGGTCTGGCTAGCCTCATAAGCAGACCGGGGGGTGCGGTCGCTCCGGGCCCACGTTTGGCCAAATCTATCTCGCTGAATTGTTGTATACGATGCTTATTTGTAGGCTGGTGATTGCTGGGGGGGGGGGGGGGGGGGGGGGGTTGGGGTGCTACTAAAGATGCCGCTGGTTGGCAGTTACCAGCAGCAACATAAGAGCCTTAATAATGTAAGAACACAGCTGGGTCTAGCGGACACGGTTAACATTATTCATCAACTGTGACATGATATGTTTGCGCCGCCAACACCCCCCACCCCCCCAATAAAAAAAAATGTGCCCCCTTGAAAATCGCAAATGCCCCCTCTGTCACTGTACTCTACAGCCGGGCCTGTCGGCCAGAGACTGCAAACTCCTCCATTGCAAACGCTAACTGGGTAAGAAGACGTTAACACGGAAGTGACGTAGCCTAGTTCCCGCCTTGACGAGTGACTTGACAGATTGCAATGCGTTTGGCAGATTGAATGGCCATTTGAATTTTGCAACACAAAGAGCGTGACCAATGTGCAATACAATCACGAGGGGCGCTATTTCTTTTCCATTTGAATAAAATGCCTCAAAACGATGGCAAAACGTTTTGCCCAAAATAATCCAAAATCTTTTCAAGCTGGCATTGACACTTTTGCCAAATATGTTTTTAAAATGCAATCCTACATTGCACTTTAAATATTAAATTGCAAAACGAATTGACAGTTAAATGATGAAACTGAATATTGAAAATTGAAATGCAAAATGAATTGCCATTTGAATTTTGAGACTGAAGTACCATTGCAAAATGGAATGCAATTCAATCCATGTTTATTCTATTTTTTAACCAAAATTATTGGAATTGATTTTAGGATTTCATTGTCACTTTGCAGATTAAAATACAATTTGTTGGATATTATTGCAAATTGCAATATTAAATTGCATAATGAATTGTCAATTGCATAATGTAATGTCTTTTTGAATTGCATATTGCAGATTGCATTCTCATTTGAATAAAGCTACCCATATGCTTCCATAAAAAACAATAGGGCCTTGTGCCCTTCGGTGCTCGGGCCCTAATAATCTTTCCAAAAACAATAGGGCTTCGCACCTCTCGGTGCTCGGGCCCTAATAAGGGATTGTTTCTCTATCATCCCATACATTAGAAATCAGATGTTTTTGGTATAAAATGTAGAAAATATCAGGCTATTGAAAATACATCAACATAACGCCTCCTTAATTATTATAGGAAAAATCTGTAATGAATAGTTTATGTAGGTGTTACATAAATGCTACCAAATTATTATTATATTATATTATTATACCAAGTTATTGTAACAAGACACGCATGCTGTTTGACTTGGTTCCACTTCCTATAACGATTACTGGAAATTTAAATGAAAGATCAATATTCGGTTTTCCTTTAATTTTTAAATATTCAGTCCTTGCTCGGGAGGAATGAAACATAGGCCTACAGCTTAAGCCATAAAAACTTCCCACAACTTCAATATTTTATAACATATGAATGGTACTTCCAGAAGGTTTTATTATATAGATTGGTGCTGGGTAATAAGTCTCAGTGAATGTCTGATAATAACTCTTTGCCGTCATTGTGAAGTGTGTAGCCCACCTCAAACATGGGACTGGGACAGTTCTGTTGGCTAAAAAACGTTTATCTGCGGTTGACTGTCACGTGGCTCACACTGTCCACTCACTTCCCCCTTTTGATGGACATTGCTAGGCAAGCTTCAAAGTGCCTCATTAACAAACCACAGTATATCAGTTTCTAAATCTGCAGTCAGCAAGTCCCCAAATAATGTATGCAAGATCAGCCACTGTTTCCAAATAGGAAATGTGACTCAACTGTAACAGTTCAAAGATTACCCAAAAAGAAAAAGTTAAAGGCTATTGGGAAAGTTAAACTGATGTCCCTGACTTTAGCCATGTTAACTGTTCTTTTGTGACACATTATGTTACAATGTTCTAATAAATTGTGAACGTCATTCTATGTTGCCACTGTCATTCCACATTCTACCCTAAATCTTTTGCAACCATTAAATATGATTCTCTGAGATTGCAAAATAATTATGCTTTGGTGACACAGGTATTCAGATAAATCTCTTAGAAAAGTGTATGGCTCCATTCTCTAGCAACTTGTAAAGAGACTTTGTGCACAATCCCAGATGCATGACAAAAACAAGCAAAAGTTTTTAGGAAAAAGTCCACACACTCCTTGGTATTTTCTTTTCTTGATTTTATATTCTCAGTTTGGCAAGAATTACGTTATGACCTTGATTCCTTGAGTCTTCCTCAGATTCACTGCAAACACAGGCATTGCAATTACGTTATGACCTTGATTCCTTGAGTCTTCCTCAGATTCACTGCAAACACAGGCATTGCAATTACGTTATGACCTTGATTCCTTGAGTCTTCCTCAGATTCACTGCAAACACAGGCATTGCAATTACGTTATGACCTTGATTCCTTGAGTCTTCCTCAGATTCACTGCAAACACAGGCATTGCAATTACGTTATGACCTTGATTCCTTGAGTCTTCCTCAGATTCACTGCAAACACAGGCATTGCAATTACGTTATGACCTTGATTCCTTGAGTCTTCCTCAGATTCACTGCAAACACAGGCATTGCAATTACGTTATGACCTTGATTCCTTGAGTCTTCCTCAGATTCACTGCAAACACAGGCATTGCAATTACGTTATGACCTTGATTCCTTGAGTCTTCCTCAGATTCACTGCAAACACAGGCATTGCAATTACGTTATGACCTTGATTCCTTGAGTCTTCCTCAGATTCACTGCAAACACAGGCATTGCAATTACGTTATGACCTTGATTCCTTGAGTCTTCCTCAGATTCACTGCAAACACAGGCATTGCAATTACGTTATGACCTTGATTCCTTGAGTCTTCCTCAGATTCACTGCAAACACAGGCATTGCAATTACGTTATGACCTTGATTCCTTGAGTCTTCCTCAGATTCACTGCAAACACAGGCATTGCAATTACGTTATGACCTTGATTCCTTGAGTCTTCCTCAGATTCACTGCAAACACAGGCATTGCAATTACGTTATGACCTTGATTCCTTGAGTCTTCCTCAGATTCACTGCAAACACAGGCATTGCAATTACGTTATGACCTTGATTCCTTGAGTCTTCCTCAGATTCACTGCAAACACAGGCATTGCAATTACGTTATGACCTTGATTCCTTGAGTCTTCCTCAGATTCACTGCAAACACAGGCATTGCAATTACGTTATGACCTTGATTCCTTGAGTCTTCCTCAGATTCACTGCAAACACAGGCATTGCAATTACGTTATGACCTTGATTCCTTGAGTCTTCCTCAGATTCACTGCAAACACAGGCATTGCAATTACGTTATGACCTTGATTCCTTGAGTCTTCCTCAGATTCACTGCAAGCACAGGCATTGCAATGTTGTTGTTGTTGGTATTTTATGCCCCCAACCATGGTTTGCATTACGAGGGTATTGGCGGGTCCGACCCCCATAGATAAGAGAAGGGATGAAAATAATAGTTTGGAAAATTTTATTACATAAAATGTTATACGATTTAATGGTATCCAATATTGCATGTAATTAAATGCAGTATTACCATCACATACCAACAATTCATGATATAATCTAATGAAATACGATTTTCAAACTCTCACCCCCATTGGGCTGTACCTTTTCTCTGGTACATTCAGACTGTGTTCTTTGCTATGATATAATACTGACGAATTCAAACAAATGCACAGTGTAGGCTGCAAAAGCCTCAGCCTCAGCAGGGAATTCCGTGTGTAGATTAGTGGTTCTCAAGCTTTTTTAAGCAAATGCCCATCCCAGCTAACAATTTTTGGTTATTAGAACGTTTTTTCTTGGTAATGGGAACGTTGCTTGAAAGTTGTCCTATGGTTTGCCAGGAAAGTTTTTCTAATGGAAATACTACGTTCTCCTAACGTTTTTCTAACATTCATTTTATGATAACCAAGGGGCAACCTTTAGAGAATGTTACTATTTAGTTGCAGTAACGTTCCCCTTACCATGTGGATTAAAAAAACCTTAAGACAACGTTACATTTAGGTTGTGTACGTTAAAACGTTATTGGAACGTTAAAATAACTATCACAGTATGCTATGCCAAAGAAATCTGTTTTTTGATTTATAATGAGAGAGAGGAGTAGTTCGCACACTGAAAGAATTGACTTAAACAAAGTCTACAGAAAGAGTTTGTCCATTTAATTTTGGGAGCAAGAGCAGACGTTTCAGCCGTCCAGCTATTCTCAATGCTCACAGTATAATTATAATAAACATACAAACTCATGTATCAAATTGATTTGATTTATTAGATGAGTCCTTGAATGGAAAATGCATTTCTTTATTATGCACTGTATGCAGGTGTGGTCAAAATTAATCCAAGACAACTGGTGTGAGACTGCAGCTTTATTCACGACGCCGGGAGCATGTTACCCACATGAAATGTCAAAGTAACAAGCCCACACATCTGTGGGTGAAGCCAACTCTTATACCTTATCCCACACCCATGGAAAATCACAAGTTGTCGCCCTCCATTAATCACTTAACCTTCTAGTATTTTAACAGGGATACGAAATGTTTACAACCCCACTTAACCATCTGGTGTATTGACAAAGATAAGAAATGTTCATGACCCCGCATCCTGGGGTTACCCAAATAGCTGACACAAGGGTTAAGTTAACTAAACATTCTAACCTAGGAGTTGCAAAAGACACAAGGGTCAGAGTAGGGTGATGGCAATTAGATTTCACTACATGTATGTAAGGTATACTAAACATTCAATGAGAGACATATAATATTTATCCCACACAGGAACTATATTTCAGTCCTCCACTGTGGTCCTCTTTCTGCCGATCTGCAAGATAAATAAAAAACAGACCTTATACTTCCATTGTGCCCAGGGGCGCCACCAAGGGGTGGCCCAGGGTGGCCGCGGCCACCGCAACAGAAACTCTGGCAACCCTGTGCCCACCCCTGGCTATGTGGCCAACGGAGACAAAATGTGTCCAAATTCACACCCATTATTCTCTGTTGAATTGCTCACGGAGTACTTATCACACAGATATCACATGAAAGAGCAGAACCTGAGCTTCCCCATGATATTAGCTGCTAGGTGTTGTGAAACGGTTCACGATAAAAAATTAACGTTGGATATAGGCTACATGACATTTAATATTTCCATTGTGCACAGCGCTTTGTCCATCTCCACACCCATTACTCTTGGTGGTATCTCATGAACACCTTGGTCAAAACATAGCAAACCATATATTGAAATAAACAGCAGCAGACCTTACCAAACACGAGGATATGAAGCATTCCTCTGTACGGTAAGCACATACCGAGTAATCCGGTTTTGAAATTGCAGCAAAATTCTACATGTTATCCAACTTTGGGCTGAAATTCTAATATATTGTAGCAGCCCAAAATAATGAACTTGCTTTCCAAATCAAAGAATCAAAAGTTGGTAATGGCATGCACAGATCAACAGTGCTTTTAAATAGATATTTCTACCAGCATGCTTCAGGTGGCATGGATGCAGCACAAAGTATTTTTATAGGCTAGACGGTCTTGAACGATATAGCCTAGCATATGAAGAGCTCTTTTCCAAAACACTAAATCCATTTTTGTGGAACAAGTCATGTTATTTAATTGTTTTTCAGGTAATATCAATAAAAGTGCAGTTGTGTTGTTTTGATTGAGTAAATTCAATTTAAAAACAATTACTCAATTACAGTTCCGAAAACAAAATAATCATTTAAAACAATTATTTATGAAAATGCATTAAAATGGAGGATATAGTGTTTGAGCCAAATTCTTTGTCTCCTAATATATGTGATATATTACTATTCATTTAAATGGCTTAATACACTTTCAATGAACACAAATCACAATTAAACGAGTCTGGTTAGAGTAAGAAATCCCAAAAGCATAATCCATGTCTGCATAGGGAATTTATTAACATCGAAGGGTACAGAGGAAGACTTACAGCGCAGTATTTTTTTTCCAACAAATTTATATAAAATTGCGCCACATAGAAAAAAAGTACAAAATGCTAAAGTGAAAAGTTCAGCCCGTTTAAAAGGGCAAAAGAATATAAATCCACCTGCATTTGAAGAGGATTCTTGAACTGGTCCAATGGCAGTACAAAGTAGTTATGCACGGAACTAGAATGCTATAGTGCCTCTTAGAATAACAGTCTGCAATATACGTGTGAACAACTAGTACTACAACATTTCATTCATTTTTCCCTGCCATCATGATACATGAACTGAGCACTCTACCGGGCAACACTACAATATAAAATGCACAGACTTTGGTGAATTGACTATATACAGATTTTAAAAAGATAAATAGTATAAAGTGAATCTGCTATTGCACACAAACAGCGTGAGGTTCCAGGGCAGAAAAAACATGTTGATGTGCAGAATCTGAGCAGCTCCTCTAGGGCTTTCTCCGCCTAAAACACCACACACACACACACACACACACACACGTAAATGATTAGGCTCTGGTACTTAACTAGGACTGAATCCAAGGTGTTAGACATTTTAAAGACTGAAATAAATAGCTAATAGTTTTTTAGCATTTAGTTTAAGTGCAAACTTGATAAGCAGGTGTGAGGAAACCGTAGTTTGGGTTTGAGAAAAGATGCAGCTTGTCTAGATGAGCACAAGAGGGCAATTTGCTGTACATTTTTGACAAGTCCGAAGGGGAAAACCCAACACTGAGATTCACAGTAAAACTAAGTTCTTCGTCAACATCATGCAATAACGTCCATCAAGCTCCCTAGCAGAGACGGAGTTTCTGAAAATGAAACAGTCACTTTCCATTCCACAGTTTACACTTCTATGAAAACGTTGTGTTGTTCACATTCATGCCCCAGCAGCAGCGTCCTGCCCCAGACACACGACTCACTTCTGGTATCCGTGGTGCTGATAGCCAGGTCCCAGGTTGGATCCAGCCCTCATCTCCACAGCCACCGAGCACTGGGGGAGCAGGAGGAAGCTCAGCGTTATACGCTCACGAGACAGAGGCACACAATGAGACAGGACACAATGAGACAGGACACAATTCCCGTGGGCCTTTGGTCCCCCTGGGGTCGGACTTATTGCACATGTGTACAGTGAACCCCTCAACCCAAAAAGGCTGCAATAATCCAGTTGCCAACTAGTAAATTAATTACCAACTATGTTGGTAATCATGTATTAGTCAGTTTGAGTAATGCAAGGAGGGAAAAGATTTTTAGCTGATCGAGCTGAATCGAGAAAATACATAAAATTGAAATAGATCGCCCATGAAAATAGTAGCGCTAGTTGCAGGCTGTTAATCCATAGGCTCTGGCTGTGGAAAGTCATGGCCAAGCCGATAAAGCCATTATTCGATATGGCTGCTCCAGTTCTTACCCGGTTCTCCACGTCGGTCCAGCCGCCCTGCATGTTGCCATCTCCCTGGGGTGGTTGGTTTTCAGAAGACCGCCTCTTGCGGCTGCAGGGAAACAGAAAACACACAGCATCTATATCCACCCAACACAATCACACCAACACAGAAAACACACAGCATCTATATCCACCCAAACACAGAAGAAAACACACAAGCATCTATATCCACCCAAACACAGAAGAAAACACACAAGCATAACAATAGAGTTGTGAATGCCATGTTGAAAAACATCAGACATCAATATCATAATCATTGTAGAATGTGAATTCACAGGTTGAAAACTGCCTCCAAGATGGCCGGATCCTAGCAGTGGGAAAAAAAGATAACCACCACTGAGGGCAGATGTGGGCACTGATTAGAACACTGAGGGCAGATGGCTTGGGGGCACTGGTTAGAACACTGAGGGCAGGTGTGGGCACTTGTTAGCAGGTTACCTGGATGCTGTGGGATTCTCCTGCTTCAGAGTCTCGATGTCCGTGAACTGCACAGCCTGACCACCACTTCTGGTCTTGAACACCTCCCCCTGGGGGCAAACAGAGGAACAACACCCACTTTAGCATTCTGGATGTGTCTGTGTGTGGTCAAGTTAATGTCACCATGAACACATAATACAGAAAGACATGCAGACGATATGGGGTGTGTGTGTTCCTGTACCTTGATGAGTTTGGTCTGGATCTCTCCGTCGGAGGCCACCTCCTGGTGCGTGAGCACGTACTTGTCGGCCTTGGACAGGGCCTTCTCACTGGGGGTGGACACCTTGATGGAGTTGGGCAGGTTGGGCTGCATCACTGTGTCCAGCTCCACGTTGGTGACGGGCTTGTGGTCCACCCAGCGCTCATTTCCTGCCGAGTGGGACCGCCGGTGGTGGGGGCGCACTGGGGCACCCGTCTGCACCAAACACACACACACAGACAGGTCAGCCAATCAGCTGGGCAATGCCGAGGTTCTAGGAGTCATGCCTCTTAAGTTAGTAGGATGCTAATCTACTGAAGCTGCCAGTCGCATACTCTATTGTGGCAATGCAACAAACACACAATGAAAAGCTATCAACACATTCTCCAAAATGAATCATATAACAAGTCATCTACACACCAGAGCATTTGAGAAATGCAACTGGAACAGGGTTCAGGCAAGTTACATTGTTGCAAAGAATGAGATGGTCTGGAGACTGGATGAGCAGTTAATCATGTTAGTATGTTACAAAAAGATTTATTGAAGTGCATAGCAACAGGGTAGTAGGGTTTTTTTTTTTTCCGAGAGGACCAAAAAATAAAGAGCAACCTCATTCACTGGTCATGTCATAAGGGGAAACTACTAAATAAAAAACACTACAACATCAAAAGAGAAAAAGAAAGACAAAACAACCCGTTAGTAGCTACAGCCGTGCCAGAGCTCAATCTACATCTCCATCTCCATCTAGCGCTGCTCTTACTGCTACCACTGACCCTGGGTCCTGCCACCTCCTCTACGCCTACATGGTCTGGCTGCTGCGGCACCTCCCAGTCACGCTGGTGCTGGTGCTGGAGCTGCCACTGCCTGCCTCTGCGCCTGTCTAGGCTGTCTGGAGCTCTGCTGGACGGGGGCGACTGGCTACGCTGCCTGCTGTCCTGGGGGACCCGCTGTTCCCAGTCCGTGATGCAGGAGGCCACGGACAGGCCGCTGGCCTTCGGAGACAGGGGACCCCCCGTGCCCCCGGCCTTGGCCACTTTGGGGTCGCAGGTGTAGGAGGCGGGGTGCGGGGGGCAGGGCTGGGGGAGAGCGCAAGAAGACTGCAGATGACCGTCAGGTTAGAACACAAACATTGCATGCACTCACACTAAAAAAAATAACACATGACTAAGTAGGACAGCCAACAAGGACACTTAAAAATATAAAAATGTCCTCCATAAACAAAACACACAAAATATTTTAAAAAGCTATACAAGTGATTATCTATACAAACGTGTTGCGATTTTTCTTTTTTAAAAAGTCACTTGGTATAATACATAATTAATGCACACAGAGGTCCATGTGGGACAGCAGTTCTCCCATCAGCTCCAGCTGTGGTATGTGGAGGGAATAGCGGCCTCTGCTGGTGGACAGACGCTTTAAAATGCAGGCATGCGTGTAGCGGAGAGGGATGGGGAGGAAGAGGAGGAGGAGGAGGAGGGCGGATGGGAGCGAGCGAGCAAGCTAGAAGCGCATGTCAAGGTGACGTACGGGTACGGGGGACGGGGAGGCCGAGCGCTTGGCCGGCAGGCGGTCCTTCTCCCGCGAGGGACGCTGCGGTTTCTCTGGGCGTGCTGGGGGATTCTCAGGACGAGACTCGGTGACGATGGCCTTGAGCTGCTTCAGCTTCTCGTCCTTCACCCACAGCTTGTTCTGCATCTCCAGCTGCTTGGCATTCACACGCCTCTCCTGAGGGGGGAGACCACACACACACACACACACAGGTAAGCAAACAAGCAACATGAGAAAATAATCCCAAGCTATCCCTGAGGATACTACCAAATAACTATCATACTACATACAGAATTCTCTTTTGAATACTTTTGGTACACCCTTGGTGGTTGCTCAACGATGCTTCCAGGGAATGCAATCATGGGGTCGTATTCCCAAAGCATTTGATCTTCCCATCTTGAGTACTACTAAATCGCACGAGTGCAGCTGCTATGGTTGATGGGAATCATCATGCATGTGTACGAGCAGAATTAGTCTATAGTCAGTATTTAACATTTTGAAAGTCCCTGACTCGAGGCCCACACAGAAGCACTCCGCTTTTGACGTTCAATTACATTACATTATGTTTTCAATACAATAAAAAAAGAAAATAATTACATTATGATGTTTTCAATGAGTTTGTTTATCAAATACTTGTCAATTAAACATTTCATGCCGGTGTGTGAGTAGGCAAGTGACAGAAAGTGTAGAAGCATTCAACTGAAAAGCGTTCAATAAACAATGGACTTTGTGGAGCGGTGCGGACAAAAACAGAACTGAATCGTAATCTCCATGGCGACGGCGGTGGTGTGCAGGGTAGTACTGAAAACAATGGAATCTAGGTAATCAAATCGGCGCATATGTGCAGGAGCTTTCATTGGGTTATACAAATTATATTTGCAGCTCTGAGGGGTTTACAATGAAGCAAGGCTACTGGCATATCCAGCTAACCTGAGGAGCACCCACTATTCTCTTAAAGAACACTGCACCAACCATCTATTGTTTCAAAGGTGCCATTCTTTCTGAGATCAGTGATTACACCTAACGTCAACTGGATAAGCTGGCTTCTTAGTATAGCCATCTGGTCTGACAGAGGCAGGCCGAGAGCGCTGTACTCACGCATTCCTTCTCCCACTGCAGCTTGGTGTCGTAGACCATGCCCTGCATGCGGGCCTCCATGCGCTTCTTCTCCGACTGCTCTCGGGCGAGCCGGTGCTCACGGCTCTCCAGCTCGTGCTGCAGGGTGCGCTTGTCCTCCTCGTAGATGTTGGTTGTCTTCTGCAGGATGTCGATCTGAAAAACACAACGCAGGACCAATTTCACCAGATCCTCCTGCAAAATAACATTTCACGACAAATGCACCGAATTTGATGTCATTTTCTCCCCAGGTCTGAAATGATTTCACAACACCATGACCTTTCGGTATTTCCATGCCTAGGTCACTGATGGGTGAGTGTTTATGGGAAATAAACAAAGTCACAACAACGGTATCCGATGTAATGCAGCTAGGACGGGTACTCTCCCAGATAGAGCAGGGTCTTACAGAAGGTCTTGAGACAGATTAACACTCTCAGAGCTTTAACAGCCCGAAGGATGTCAACGCTGGCAGAGGGGCTTCTCCTCACCTTGTACTCCAGCATCTTCGCCTTCTTCTCCAGGCGGTCGATTTCGCTCTTCTGGTCCTGAATGCACTTGTCCTTCTCCCCCAGCTGGCCTTGCTGCTGGTGGATGTAGTTCTCCTTGTTCATGAGGCTGCCGTCCATCTCCTGCAGCATGGACTTAAGCATGTTGGCTGAGACGAGAGAAGGAAAAATAAAACAAAAAAACATTTCAAATCTGAACATCACCAGCGGAGCAGGCATGAAAGGCTGTGAACATAATTATTCACACTTTATCTGGACCAATGAGCAGAATGATTCTGCTAAAAGGTTGCCAATAGTTGAGCTCAACAGCCACTAAAATGTGTCAATTAGCAAGAAAAGCATGAGTGACTTTGTATTACAATGTACAATTTGTAATTAATAAAGTAAACAAATCATGCTTTGAGCACACACACACAGAGCTGAAGTTGACGAAGTGTTTGGATTAGAACTGGGGAATGTACGTGTAAAAAGCCATTGGCTGTATGTAGTATTGATCTGAAACACACACACACACACACACACACACAGTGTATTGATTTGAATTGGGAGGGTGGGTCTCACCGTTCCTGTTGTACACACACACACACTATTGATTTGAGATGGGAGAGGGGGCCTCACCGGTCCGGTTGTGCGCACACACACACTTGATTTGAGATGGGAGAGGGGGCCTCACTGGTCCGGTTGTACACACACACACACACACACACAACTGATTTGAGATGGGAGAGGGGGCCTCACCGGTCCGGTTGTACTCATCAATCATGGACTGCCTCATGCGGTGCCTCCTCTCCAGCGCCTCGATGAGCCGGGGCAGCGTCTGGTCGTCAGAGGGGTCGCTGATCTCACACGGGGGCAGCGGGGGGAAGCTCTGCAGCAGCTGGTTCAGAGCCGCTGGGATCTCTGACAGAACAGCAGCCACCACAGAGTTAACATCCCGCTCCATTTGCACAAACAACCCCCCCACACACAGCTCCATTTGCGCACACACACACACACACACCTCTTTATGGGCCATTTCACAGAATGCACTCACATGCCTACTTGCAAAAACATGGTGTGCTTCCAGCAGAGTATAATATATACACACTTTCAGTGTCAGCTTGCACTTAACAACTTAATCCTAGTTCACCATTTTAGCGTAGTACTTAAGCTTGTGAAGAGATCAAGCTAGTGCACCTTACACTGCGCTAAGAAGCAAGTACCTGCATGTACATATGACGAGTGTTGAATACTTAGATCCTCTAGATTGCACAAATGTCCAGGGTACCTGTGTCAACGGGACCACCACGCTCCTCCAGGCGGCGACTCAGCTCGTCCTTGAAGGCCAAGTTCCGCTGGCGCCGGCCGGGAGCGAAGCCACAGATGGGCCGGTCCACCGGACGCGCCACCTCCACCTCCTGGGTCATCTCTGCAAAGCGCATGACCAGCTGCGCGCGCGCACACACACACACACACAGTTAGACCACAGGCCACAAAAGGCCAGAGGTGAAAATGATCAGTAGGTGTGAAGGAGGACTGTCGTACCAGAGTCTCCTCATAGTCATCGGCTTTGGGGTTGACGCAGACAATCATTCGGACTTTGCCTTCACCATCAAAGTAGTTCTTGAAGAAGTGAGTCACTTTGGAGTCTCTGTACGGCACCATCTTAGCAGAATGAAAATAGGCAGATTATTAAAATAAACAAAGGAGGATGTAGTTAGAAAAAGAAAGAAAGAAAAAAGAAAAAAAAAAAAGTAGAAATCCATCCCCAGCACCAACCTTGTTCGTGCCGCACATTTGGTTCTCTCGGAGAACTTCCATGCAGGTCCGCAGGGTCATCAGGGACTGGTTGATGTTACCTGTTCAGGGTGAAACCGGTGAGCTAAGAGTCCAGAGAAGGCAGAACCCACCCTCCCCCCCAGCCCAGACCAGTCCAGTACCTGCTTCCCTGAGGCGGCTTCCCTCGGCTCGAGTCCTGCTGGTCCGCTCACTACCCGCCAGGTCCACCAGACACAGCTGGCTCACAGTCACCTGGTTCTTATCCTGTCAGAACACACGGAACCAGTTAGAACATGGGACAGGCCTATAATCTAGAGAAATCAGTAGCATCAACACAGAAAGGTTGGGATCACATTAGCCAGCGGCAGGTTTCCTATTGTTCTCTGGTTCGGCAGTGGAACGGTGGCGTTGAATAAGCTGAGCGTTGAACTTGGTTCAGCTTTCAAAGCGCAACGAGAGTGTATTCAATTGACAAACCGTTTGTGTTGCTTAGGAATGAGATAAAACTTATTATGGTCTGAGCGTTGCGTTAGCCATTGCTGCTTGCCGCTGGCTGATGTGATCCTCGCCAAAGAGTTACTGGTCTACAACTTATCCATTTTAATCACTACAAGCAGGAATACGTGAAGTAATACAGAATTGACAATGCTTTTGTGCAATATTCTTGTTTTGCAAGGACAAGTCAGATGTTTTTTCACCTACATTTTATAATTTTTCATGTCTGGAAAACAATATCATGAAATTCAATGAAAGTCATTACAGAAATTGCATAGCATAATGCCATAATTGTACAGAACGGCACAAGCACTCTGGTTATTGGTGTATGGATGACCACACTGATGATATTATGGAGGGCAGGGTCATTAGACAGGTAGAGTGAGTCAGGTGAGTTTCACCTGTAGCACATTGTCTCCATCAGCATCCAGAGGAGCCTGGGCCAGCTTGATGATGAACACGCTGTGAGACCTGCTGGACTCGCGGTTCAGCTGAGTGTTGGCAATCCTACGCTTCTTCTGACCTGTGCAAATGACCATAATATTTACAATAATAAGAATATAGATTGTAGAGATAAACGCTGACCCACTGAAAGGTGAAAAACACCTACCTTTCCAAAACACTGACCCACTGAAAGGTCAAAGACACCTACCTTTCCAAAAGACATCAAAAGCCTCGTCGGTGGACTTCACCTCCACTTCTGTGCAGCCGGCCACATACATGTTGTGGTTCTGGTCTTCGCGCAGGATTTTAGACTGGGGTGGTCTAGAACAAGCACAAACAAGCCACAGTGAGCCACAGACAAACACACACACGTATGCATCAATGAGATGGGTTAGGCAACAGTGAGGGGGTGATTATGCTTAACTGATTCTTAGCTCAACATACAGTTTTTAATGACAGACAAGGCACAGCAGAGACTGCAAGCAGACACACAGCTACAGCAGAGGGGGCATGAGCACAAGCAAAGCAATGGGACCAGGGGAGGGGCATCACACAAGCACAGGGGTGCAGCAGCAGCGCAGGGCACATGGTACTTTCAGCTCAAGAGCGCTATCTATGGGTGTGGGGGTGGAAGGGCAGCCACTGGCCACGTACATAAACTCAGTGTTGCTCCGAAGGGGAGTGCCTCCACTGTTCCACCTAGCGAAGAACACACACATTTCATCTCTACACTACCAAGGACACTGATAAAGACTGGCCACATAGGGACAAGGCCCGTAGGTAGCCATTTTATAAACTCAGCAGCTTCTGCTATAGTTTACAATTTACTTTCGTCAGTAAGGCTGCCAACTATGAATATTTTTTTGCTCTTTTTCAAAGACACTACTGGGCTACTTCTGTGACTACTTTTATATAACAAATAAAATAGTGCTCACACATCCAAGCCAACAATAGAAATACACATACTGAAAGTCCTAATAGTCATTATAATTCAAAGGCAATTTCCCCCCCAGTAAATTACAATTACAAAGTGACAGCAATGCTTTGAATGTGTGAACAATATTTTTGACAAACAATTAAATAACTGAAGACTATGAAAAGACACAATCAACAAATCAGACATGTGGAGGTTCAAAGGTGACGATAAGTTACCCAAAGACATCACTCAATCCTTACTTGGCTTTTAAAGGGTCAACAGGCGTCTCTTCCAGGAGGTCGTAGATGTAGTTGTTGTAAATCTCGATGTAGGACACAAACACGCTGTAGCTGCTGTCCTCATCCACCCCGTCCGCCTTGCAGGCCTCCTCCGGCCGGATCATGTCCGCAAACTCTGGGTCTAGCCTCTGCCTACAGTTCCAACAGCACACAGCATCGTTTTATTCTTATCTAGATCATGCCATGTTGTGCACGCTGCTTTTAATTCCCCAAGGTTTTAACAAAAGAACCTGATACAGGTCTCCCACTCTAAGTCAAATGTAAAATTCCATGACTTCTCCCAAAAAAAAATGAATTTACATGACTTGCTATACTATTTACTAAGGTATAGCGTTCAAGAATATTTTACTTTTTAGAGTGAGAGATGAATAAATGGGCATTGAATAAACGAAGTTGGGATAGTCAAGGAAGCAGTGAAGCAAATGACCAGTTCTGCGTGGAAATATGTGTATTCATGTATTTTGGCAAGTACATTTTAAACTGCTAAAACAAAATTCCCTGCCCCAAAACTGATAAAATTCCCTGACTTTCCATGTCTGGAATAGACTTTCTAAAATTCCATGATATTCCAGAAATTCCATGACCCGTGGGAACCCTGCTGATAAATCATGTCCTCATTACGTCTCAACCGAAACACTCGTACTTCCAATGAACTTACCGTGAGGATGGAGTTTTTGGAACGTTCTGCTGGCTGTCCCTTTTCTGCCTCTCCAGGAGGGCATCTACCTGGTTCTGAATCTCCATGCCATTCTTATCATCAGGCTTGAACACCTGGGCACAAACAGGCAGCACACGAGGTAAGACCCGACAGTCAACAACCAAATGGGTTTTAAGGGAGAAATAGAAAATCAAGCCGTTACTCTTCCGTACAAATCTTTTCGCCTGGTATGGGCCGATGCTGTTGAAAATCATGTCCAGTGAGCGGGGGAGGAGGCCACCTTGACCAGCAGAGCCAGTCATGGTGTAGGTCTTACCACTACCAGTGACGCCATAGGTGAAGAGCAGACCTGGGAAAGTGAAAAGCATGTTGAGACGTTGATGCATGACACGCATATTTGACCTTATCAAAGGCATACTTTAGATATGCCGCTACAGGCACCCAGCAGGTTTACAGCATGACGCATAACACCAACCGTTTTTGCCATGAATGACATCATCCACAAGTGGTTTGGAAACATCCTCAAACAGCTCCATCTGAGTTGTTTTGATGCCAAACACTTTCTTGAAGGAATACTGGGTCTGAAATACAGGGAGAGAGATTATGGTCCTGCAAGGCCATGAATGTGACTACCAGACTTCCACTGAGGAAATCCAAATAAGGAAAGAATGAGGAAAGAATCTGCCCAAAACAAACAAAACAAAACAAACGAACCTCCTTGTACTCCCCATTCCGGTTGGCCTTGAGGCCATCTGGGGCGTGGAGCTGAATAGTGGTGTTGTGGATCACCTCAATGCAGCATTCCTCATCATCACAGCTCAGTGGGCGCACACGACAGTACACCTGCAAAAACACCAGAGCACCATCACACACAAATCACTAGTGGTGCCTAAAAACGTCAATATTGAGTTCACACGGGTCAAAAATTGCAATTAGCTTATCAATCTAATCGATCTACTGAGGATGTCATCTCATGTTCTTCATTCCACACTTAGGCATACAAACAGTGGAAAAGGGAATTATGTGAGGCTGGCTGCTGTTTATTGATTATAGTTCAGCTTTCAACACCATTGTTTCTCAGATGCTGGACTCTCAAAGATCTTGGACTAAACACCACCCTCTTTGACTGGCTTTTGACTTGCTTTCTGGCAGAGACCCCATGTAGTGAGAACGGGCCAGCTCACCTCTAATTCCATCATTCTGAGCACAGGAGCTCCAGAGGCCTGAGCCTTGAGCCCATTGGTTTACCCTCTCTACACCTATGACAGCGCCACTCCCATAGTTAAAGGGACACGAGGCAAGCCTGATGCTTTTTCTCTACGAAACTCCCCCTCGCTCCGTCTGAAGCTCTTTTCCTTTTCGTTGCATCTTCCGTCAAGGATTTTCGCTGCCTCTTCGCCGGCCCTACCCTTATACACACACACGTTTGCAACAATCGCTAGCGTTTCGTTAGCCTGCCTCTGTGCTGTGGATGCAGGATGTAAAATGATCCTGCTTCGGTCGGCGGGTACGATACACTGAACTTGCAAGCGGGATATTCTTCCTACAGGCAGTAGGGGCGGGCGAGAGAGTCTTCATTCGCCCTGTAATGACTCATTTAACCATATACCGACTTACGAAGATGAGTAATTAACACAAACACGTTGCCTGGTGTCCCTTTAAGTTTGCTGATGCAGTGGTCCTGGGCCTCATTTCTAACAGTGATGAGACTGCCTTCTTGGATGAGGTGGAGAAGCTACCTGCCTGGTGCCAGACAAACTGTCTCCAGCTGATTGTGGACTTCAGAATGAGGCAACAGCAGCAGACTTACACCTTTCTCTTGACTGATGGAATGCAGGTGGAGAGAGTTAGTGGCTTTAAATATCTGGGAGTACTCATCTCTGAGGACCTGACCTGGACTACTCACATTCAAGCTCAGGTTAAAAAGACCAGGCAACGAATGCACCACCTAAGACAACTTTGGAAACTGAGGTTCCCCCCCAGTGACTTAAAAACCTTTTACACTGGGCCCATAGAGAGCATAGTGACCCAGTGGGCCCATAGAGATCATCCTGAACCAGTGCATCACAGTGTGGTCTATCTGATCTAATCTATCTGAATAATTGTATTTTTATCCATTTATGGAAAAAACATGACTACACTTACGTTTTTCTTACAAATAATTCAATTTCAACCCGGACATGAAATAGGGACCTTTGACAAGTCCATTCAGTAAACATTCCAGGGCTGCCAACATAATCATGCCACCAAAACTCATAAAACAAGGCACCCTCCACAGCCAGACCTTAAACCGACATAACTTAACTTACCCCAACTGGATCCTTCTGGTTGTTGTAAGGCTTCTTCGGCGCAGGTCTCCGGGGGGTTTTGCCCTTCCTGTAATGGTACAACGATGTAAAAGCCAAACACGTTAACTAGCGAAATCCACATAAACTAACGTTATACGAATGACAGATCTTACAAACAGGTTGGTAGGTGAGCCCGAAGGAGTCAAGTTAGGATGTGTATTAGCTAGCTGCCGTTAGCAAGCAAAGTTACCTGAGAGACGGTGGTTTCATTGCTCAGCGTTTTCTTTATTCAGTCTAGCCTAAGCCTACCCAGCAAATAACAGCTAGCGATAAATACACGGCGGTAAAACCAGATAACAATAGCTAGTTCGTGCTAACTTAGTGCAAACGCTACCGTTACTTTACATGTCCATATACATGTGCACGACATGTAGCTATATGGCATGGTTTGCGTTAAATTCGTTTAACATTAACACTTTTGTCAATGTACTCTATTAGCATAGCTGCTAGTTTACTTGCAATCGCTTGCCCCACACCCAGTCAGACAGCCTGCGTTAGCGCTGTGGCTACCAAATGCAGATTTCGTAAGTGAACAAGTCATAGTTAAAACATCGAGTTAACTCAGTACAAACAACATTTGTAACAACATAAGTGAACACCGAGCAATACAAATACAGTTCCTACTAAACAAAATCAGTATTATACTCACGTAGGCCTTAACATGGTTATTGTTTTGGTTCAATTTTGCGTCTGTCTATGTACGGCAATCCTCTTTCAAATTCCAAATTCGAACTTTCCCTCCGCCTCGAGACAACGGATTTTTCAAATCAAACCAATCAGAAGGCAGAGGAAGTCCCTCCCTGGCTACTAGCGTACTTCCGGTGATCAAACGTCACCAGATTTCCAGACAAGCAACTCTCCAGAGCACTCAGCTTGTTTGCTTGGCTGGATGTAGATATTTAACAATGCAAACATGAAAATAGCACACCAATATTTGACAAATAAATATTCTTTATTAAAATACAGGAACATAATATGCTAAAATTAAATGTAGTCTAGTGTTTCTTTAATACATGGGCAAGATTGTAATTACTAATTTACATATTTTCAGAAAGCTATACATTCAATGAACTGATTTTTTTTACATTGTTTATTATTTGGATTCTAGTAGTGTAATTATTTTTATACAGCCTATAGTGAATCAGAAACATTTAGGTTAGTTTGTTTCCAGTTAGTTTTCATTGTCATTTGTATACAAACAAATAGTTAAAAGCCATATCAAATAACAACATAACAGACCCTTTGATGTGTCAGTCATTGTTCACTGAGTGACACATTACTCTTACTGTAAAAGTGCTTTCCTGTCTCACACCTGTCAAGAGGGCAATCATGTGCCGTTGCACCTAACTATTGCTGACAACAAAAGGCACTACTAGGTGAACAGGAGTCACGGCACTTGATAATGTTTGACAATTTGTTGTCTTTGTTCTTGAGGTTTGCGGGTGAGAACAGTGCATGACAAAATATGTAAATAACAGACAGATTGGCTGCGAGGGACACCAGAGCCATCCCCATGGTGTTGGTGAAGGTAATGGGAGGAGAGTGTGAGTGAAGCCACTGCTGACGCAAGGCCATGTCCAGCTCTATGGCCTTAATCTGGACAACCGTGCCAGCAATAGCAAACACATGAAACAGCTGGTGACTGTGCCCTGTGGAGAGACACAAAGAGAGGTGGAAATGCATGGAGCAACTCACAATAATGAGATGGTATCTGTTTATGGCTCCTATGCAATGCATGACCTTTGTGAAAAGTTAAGCTTTCTTGCCTTCTCGAAGCATATTACGATGATCCCTTACAAAAAATAGTCTATTATGAATGCCTGCAGAAATCATATGTGATACTGCAGTTAAACAATCCATTTACTCAGATACTGTCAGCCTCTATTACAGAGAAAGCAACACACACACACACTGTTGTTGCAGGCAGCTCACTGCGCTGGGATTAGTGTGTGCTTCACCTCACAGTGTGTTTACTGTGTGCTGAGTATGTTTCACTAATTCACGGATTGGGATAAATGCAGAGACCAAATTTCCCTCACGGCATCAAAAGAGTATATATACTATACTTATGTACAGTACAGTAGACTACCTCTTCAGTGTTATGCAGTGGTGGAAATGCTATGGGGAATCTGTGATTGTACCTATGTAGTCGAAACTCCCTGGAGCCAGCCGTTCTGGCAGGCAAGTGGCGAAGAGAAAGCCAGTGAGGAAGGCCAGAGCTATGTGCTGATGATGGACACCGTTGGCCTCGTTGTCTGTGCAGCCCTCACCAACACACACAAATAACTGCAGGTAGAATACAGAAATACCCACTGAGTCGCCCATTTGAACTATTTTACCATAGCAGTTCAGTCTGAGCTGTCACATAGACTGGATTTGAAATAATATAACTAACTAAAGTCTTGAGAAACTTACTCTGTAAAATAACGGAATGTTATCGTAAAAATAAGGGTATGCAAAGGCCACAATACGAAGAGGCTTCAGCTTTGTACCTTGGTAGTCGGGCAAACTAGAAATAGAGATGAAAGAGATAAAACAATGAACATTGCCTGAGAAAAAGTGTGGTACATTTAGTTGACTGCTATAGGCATTAAATAACATGATCAATCTTTACATTTAAATGCCTTGTAGATGGCTATCTCAAGGTGTAGCTTGACTGTGTGTTTTTTGGAAATGTTTTGAAAATGAATTATGACATTGACATCATGTTAGATTGAAGCACACCAGCAAAGCATCCCTTACCCTTTAATTGTGTCAGCATTGTAGTGAAGAAACGGCACGCCTAATCTACAGAGGTTAAAGGAAATGAATGGGTTCACAACCATGCCTCTGGGTTAAAATATTCCGTTTGGCTTGGAGACAAAATACTCTGTTAATTCATAAGCTATGAATATGGGTCTGGGTTTTAAAACCATATTATTGTTTTGAAGCATGCACAAGGTTAAACATTTTAGTTATAACAAAACAAAGATTTATGTTTTTGTCAGTCAAACTTTGTCAAACTGTATTTGGCTCTGTCTTCAGGCCAAAGGGTTTAAGAAACACAAACAACACAAAACTTAGTGCCACAAAAGTAACATCCTCTGCAGTTTGATCACCAGCATGCTGCCCCTGGTATTCGTTTATCCATGTGTCACCGTGTCAGTCTGACCGTGGGACATCTGTTATATAGGAATACAACAGGGCAGCCGTGGCCTACTGGTTAGAGCTTTGGGCTTGTAACCAGAGGGTTGCCGGTTCGAACCCCGACCAGGAGTAAGTGGCTGAAGTGCCCTTGAGCAAGGCACCAAACCCCTCACTGCGCTGCTGTTGTTGCAGGCAGCTCACTGCCCAGGGATTTGTGTGTGTTTCACTAATTCATGGATTGGGATAAATGCAGAGACCAAATTTCCCTCACGGAATCAAAGAGTATATATACTTACAATTATACGTATCTGTTATCATAAATTAAAAGTATAATTGATAACAAATGTAACATTGGCCTGGAGACTGAAGTGATGTTGTGGTGTTGACCAAATATACTGTCTCGTAAAGAAGGTAAGCCATTTTTGGTGTCAGCAACAATCTCAATACAAGGATGCCAGCTTCTTGTGACCCAGAGTCCACTCACCTGGAGCAGCAGGCCAGAGCAGTGCAGATGACCGAGTTAAGGACAGCGATGGGGACATACCAGCGGTGCAACGTGTTGTTCACCCACCTCTCAGGGAATGCGTAAGAAGAGTAGACCACTGCTGACCCTGAGGAGACACACACACACACTTATGAAACTCTACCTTTGCCTGTGGGACTGTCTATCTCAGAGTAGTTAATGGATAGATAGATAGATAGATAGATAGATGAGAGACAGATGGATAAATTAAACTAAAAATACATATAAAAAACATATGCGGTATAGTATAAGTATAAGTATATATACTCTTTTGATCCTGTGAGGGAAATTTGGTCTCTGCATTGATCCAATCCGTGAATTAGTGAAACACACTCAGCACACAGTGAACACACAGTGAGGTGAAGCACACACTAATCCCGGCGCAGTGAGCTGCCTGCAACAACAGCGGTGCTCGGGGAGGAGTGAGGGGTTAGGTGCCTTGCTTAAGGGCACTTCAGCCGTGCCTACTGATCGGGGTTCGAACCGACAACCCTCCGGTTCCAAGTCCGAAGCGCTAACTAGTAGGCCACGGCTGCCCCCTGTATAATAGTATAATACTATGGTGAGTGTTTAAGTGTGTTTGTACCGAGACTGTACAGGGTGATTGCTCCATAGTCGAAGAAGAAGCAGATGTGTCGCGCCCTGACCGACATGCTGCTGAAGGTGTGGGCACAGCTGGAGGCCAGTGGGTACCAACAGCAGGACGCCAGGAACACCAGCAGAGGCCAGGAGCGCCGGCCGCGCTCACCCTCCTCCATCGCCCAGGCAACCATCAGCAGCTTCCACAGGAAGAACCTAGCAGCCGGAGACATCAACGCATGCTTCTTCAGTCATTCAGTGATCCAGTTTCAGATGTTTGAATGTTAATGTTAAATGCATCTGATGGTATAACAAGAATCAGAGAAACAGGGACATCTGTGCCACATGACTAAAACCTACCACAAACACAAACACAATGTCTTATAGGATATTTAGTTGTTATTTCCTAAAGCTTTTCTAGTTGTTTTTGAACAGAAAAAAAGCAGAATCACTCTTACCAGTCCCAGAGGGTTTTGCCATTTTGAAATGCCAATTAGTGATGCAACCATATTGATTCGACTGAAATCTCTGTACTAAAGTAACTTCACTGAAGACATCTGAAACAACTTAGGTAAAGGTCTCAGTGAAACATGAGCGTCAGAGCCATACCATGTGGGGAGGAAATGTGTCCAGATGTTGAGGGTCTCATTGGTCAGTTGGAAGATGCTAAGGACACAATCTCTGGCTGAGCTGTGGGGGTGTCTGTACCCCGATATGATCCCATGCTCATGAAACACCTGCAGTGACATGCAGTAAAATATGCAGTGTTAAATTCCCAAAACCTTTAAACAGTTTAAAACTCCCTCTTGATTTAAAGAGGGTACAAACTCTACACATTCAACTATTATCAGAGTAATTTAACACTTAATTGAACACTTAATGAAATCATACAAATTCAGAATAGTGTTAAAATAAACTCTTCAAGAGTTAACTGAACACTGTTGATTTTAGTTGATTTTACTTTGTACAGGGAATAGGCCCATAAAACTGCATACATTATCAATAAGAAATCACTGGCTAACAATATGCCGTGTAGCCCTGAGCCCAATAGCCTACTGTACACTATCCCGATATTCAGACTTACTTTGGGAACCTGATTGATTGTTAAGCCGCGAGGTAGTTTGATGAGGCTTAACATGGTGAGGTGCTGAGGTTATGGTGGCACGGATAGGTATGAGTATACAGGTTGGCATGGAGAACATCACCCACTGAGAGGTGTGGCAACCCCTCGTCAGCACCAACCCCTGCTGCGCCCACAATCAGAGGCCTGTCCCCGAGGTCCAGATCTGCCCAGACAATCAAGAGAAGAGTGTCAAGAGAGAGTCATTTCTGGATAGTTCTTTAAATAAACACCCTGATTCATAGTGATAACTTCAGCTGTGTTAAGCATTACAGGAAACCAAGTGATTTTGTTTTAACATGCACAGGAGCAACATGTAGGAGAAAGGTTCACGAATGCCTTTAACTGTGAAATTTAGTTCACATGTGTGTGAGAGAGAGAGCACATTGTTCCACATCTTTTGAGCGGCTGAAAAAAGACCTCATGAATAGGGACTAGTTTCTGAGACAACAAGCATGTTAATATAAAACCAAACACACTCCTCTAAGCTTTGTTTTCCTAACCCTTCTGGATTCAAGTGCATGGGCCAGCTATTCATTGAGGTGTTCACTGTACAATCCAGTGAGTGAACCTGGAAAATGACTTCAAGCAACATAAAGCCTACCTCATTTAGATTATTTAAAACAAAATTAAACATCTTACTGGTCAATTCCTTATCTGGGGATAAAACCAAAATACTATCAAGTGAAAATGCAAAAAATTAATGGCACTCATTTTCCTGTTTCCTCTTTCGGCACCTGTTCAGGCATCAAGCAGCACCATATTTTCTCTTGCAAAAAGTAAAGTTTACATATTTTGCTCAAAATAACCTGAGCAACATTTATTGTGAAGATGCATTCTCAATACCTTATCACATAATCCAAAACATTACATTGACCTGAGGCAAAATAATATCACAATGGAATCAAATACCAAATAGCCTACTAGATACTGTTACAATAGAATTAAGGAAGTATAAGCCATGAATAACATTTTGTAACGTGTAATTCAGATATTAATGTTTCATACATTTATACATTATTGTTTAATCTGCATGTTTACTGTCAAAAGGAGGCACAGCCAGTCAGTGAGGATGTGATCTGTGTTGTCTGTGCTACTTCTAAGCTCCCATAAAGAGAGGTGCATTTGAACTTGTTTGCTAAATAAATAAAAGTAAATGTAACTTTTCTATCAGTGGTCATGCTGGGGTTGATGGGTAGTATAGCCTTATTCTGACATCACAGTATTTTTTATCTAAGAGCTTAGAGTCCAGTACACATGTAAGAGAGCAAGTTTTGTTTGGCTTTAAGAAGACAATGTAACTTGACAGACAGATTGAGACATCTCAGTGTATAACCTGTCTGACCTAGCCAGGAAACCCAAAACATTTAGGCTAATCAGGTGATGAGAGAATCCAAGATTGGAATTGTATCAATGCTGCATCATTTTGTTGATTTGTGTCAAAGGATGACAGACTAAAACCAACATGTCTCAAGTTTAGCTTAGCCTAATTGTACAATTGTACACCCTGGTTGCTCTTGAAGTATCTATCTATCCATCTATCAAAATGACTATGAACTCTCGAAGTATTTCTGTATTTCTTTTTTGTAATCATGCTATGAATTGCGGCCCTATAAACATTTTAATTCACCAATACCCATATGACTAGTTGGCTAGTTTGACAGAAAGTGTATTTGTTTGATTATTTCAGAAAACTCAAAGTTTTCAACTTACGGTCAGAGTGATAGAGTCCGTGGAAGCTGACAGGTGTGGCGCGTGGGCTACCTGTAGCCTGCGTGACCGGTTGTGTGAATGAGGGTTGAGGCAGAAAATTGCAGGAATTGTTTGCAGTGTCAGCTCTGCCACCCTCGAGAGAGATCTGATTGGCTCGACTCTGGTGTGTTATGAAGTTGCCTTGACAAGTGCTGTAGATGAAGGTTAGGCCAGGAGGAGCGCACTATGTTTAAGGGCGAAATGTTATTAGGCAGTCTGGGCTATGATATGTGGTTGCAGCATGATTTTGCATCCATTACCAACTCATTGGTTGATTGACGCTCATTTATAGATAGATAGATAGATACTTTATTGATCCCCAGGGGAAATTCAAGATCTCAGCAGCATACATACAACACAAACACATTCTTTAACAGCAGAAGAGTAATTAAAGTATATAATATAAAAACACAACTAAGCAGTAAGGACAGTAGAAGATAAAGAATATGCTAAATATACTAAAATACAAATTATACTAACACTTAATACAATATATAAAAATATACTAAAATACAAATAACAAAATTACAAATTATACTAACACTTAATCTAAATCAATTCTAAAAACAGTATCCACATAGTGGTGATTAATAAATCAGAGGAATTGTTATGGAAAGCAAGTTATTCATCTGCATTTAATGTTTGCGTTGTTGGTGATTGTTTGTGAGACTGCATAATATGCAGACTACTTTTAACTGTTTCAGATATATTTATACGGCTCTGAACTGTTTGAGACAATACTGCCACCTATAGATACAATTCTCCCTCCATCAACACGTTACAAAACATTCGGTCACTGACGTCACTGCTCACTGCACGTGTGCAGCTCGTAGTGAAGTTGCTGTGCGAGAATACTACTGAATACTGCAAATCTCTGCTGCATGTGGCTATCAAAATCGGTAGGCTTTAACGTTGTCAGACAGAAAATGCTTACACTATGCCATTCTATGTTTTTATGTAGGTTAATCTAATAGTTGCATGCAATTGTGTAATCACTTAAAAGCTTGAACGAATTAATCGAACGGAAAACGTAACACTGTAGCCTAATTGTTTTGTGCATTTGTTCATTGTTAGAAACATGGCAAGAAAGAAAACAGCAGATGACATTCACGCTAAGAGCAAGAAAAACAATGTATCTAGTGGTGGTGTGAAGAAACGAAAAAAGAGCGAGAGTTCAAGCGAATCGCTCTCCAAGAAAGTGAAAGCTAAAAAAGACGAGAAAGCCTCAGGTGTGTGTATGTCTTGAGAATTACACATTGTTCATATTAATTGGCGTGTGACAAGGAATTGGCAAGGTTTGGTTTTGTAACTGAAGCCGCCATCTCTCTCTACACATCTCCTGTTCAGGGACCGGAAACAAGCAGCCTGCCTTGAAGTGCTCAGCAAATCCAAGGAGAGGAAGCCATGGGAGCATACTGCACTACTTATACAAGAGCTCCCTTGGCCAGAACATTCGCTCTCACCTGCGACAGGTAACAGTGGACAGTTCAGCTATGCCTCTTTTTGAGGATTTGAGCGAGCGTGCACCCTTGTTGCTCTATTCTAGGATGTTGGCAACATGTATCAAAGATTTAATGGTCTTACTTTCAAACAGTAGACACATGACCCGTTATGCAATTGCATCAACGTCCTATTTAATCTCTGTACACGGCTGTTTTGAACTTCTGTATTGTTGTGTGAAGATGCAGACTTGTGCCTTCCTACCTTGTTTATTTGTGAGCGTACATGATGTGCATATAGATGTCTCCATACCCATAGGGGTTTATTTGTGAGCGTACATGATGTGCATATAGATGCCTCCTTGCCCATAGGGGTTTATTTGTGAGCGTACATGTGTGCATATAGATGCCTCCTTGCCCATAGGGGTTTATTTGTGAGCGTACATGTGTGCATATAGATGCCTCCTTGCCCATAGGGTGTTCATAGGGTGTTCTGTTCTATGTGTCCTCTCCCTCCTCCAGTGTCTACAGGAGCCCTTTGTGCGTTCGCTGGCCTCCTACGGGCTCCACAGGACGGCCAGCCCGTTTGACCGCAGGGTCACCTGCCTGGAATGGCACCCCACACTACCCACAACGCTGGCCGTAGGCTCTAAAGGGGGAGACATCGTACTATGGGACTACGAGAGGCCTAACAAAATGTCCTTTGTGCAAGGGGTCAGTGTGTGTGTGTGTTTGTGTGTGTGTTTGTATGTGTGTGTGTGTGTGTGTGTGTGTGTGTACATGCATGTATGTATGAGAGTGAGCAAGAGATAGAGAGATGTCGGTTTAGTGATGTGGATCTTACCAAAGGCAGCCAGTTTTTATCAGTGAATTGATTGAAAACCTTACCTGTTGGTTCAAGAACCGTGGTTAGATGTATGCATAACATGAAATACTATGAGGGATATTTTTCTAAATCTACAAATTTAATCCGGCTTGAGCTATTTGGTAAAAATATACCTACAAGAGGATTCAATAGCGTCCTATCTCGTATTAACAATATCACAATATCTCCCGTTGTAACGTATATATCTTATATCTTTAACACATTATTGGCTCAAGAGACAGTTCCTAGTTGCCTCAAGCAGTCTGTTATTGTTCCAGTACCGAAAAACAAAAGTCCATCATGTCTGAATGACTGCCGCCCAGTAGCCCTGATGTCTACAGTGATGAAGTGTTTTGAGAAGCTTGTGAAAAACATTATCTGCTCATCCCTCCCTGCCTCCTTCGACCCCCTCCAATTTGCTTACAGAGCCAACAGGTCTACAGAGGATGTCATCTCAAACCTCATGCACACCACCTTAACTCACCTGGAGGAAGGGAATGGGAATTATGTGAGGATGCTGTTCATTGACTTTAGTTCAGCATTCAACACGATAGTTAGTACCTCTCACCTTGGTCACAAAGATGAAGGCCTTAGGACTGAACACCACCCTGTGTCACTGGATATTTGACTTTCTCACCAACCGTTCACAAGTGGTTAGAGTGGGGGGTCTGACATCTGACACATTAACCATCAGCACTGGTGCTCCCCAAGGCTGTGTTTTGAGTCCACTGCTGTACAACATCTACACACATGACTGCAAAGCCAACAGTAGTCATACCTCCATCATCAAGTTTGCAGATGACACAGTAATCTTGGGCCTGATTAGTAACAACAATGAACAGCTCTACTTGGATCAGGTTGATGAGGTGGCACAGTGGTGTCAATCTAACAGCTTGACACTGAATGTCAATAAAACCAAGGAAATGGTAGTGGATTACAGAAGGCATCAGCAGAACTACGGTTACACCCCACTAATGATCAGCGGGCAACCTGTAGAGAGAGTCACAAGTTTTAAATACCTTGGTGTCAACATTACTGAAGACTTAACATGGACTGTTAACACTCAATATGTTCTGAAGAAGTCCAGACAACGACTCTACTTCCTTCGTCAGCTAAGGAAATTCAAAGTTTCTACATCCATCATGAAGGCCTTCTACACTTCAGCGGTTGAGAGTGTTCTAACTGGTAGCATCATTACCTGGTATGGGAACTCCACAGTTAGAGATTGTAGTACTCTGCAGAGAGTAGTGCGCTCAGCTGAACGTACTATAAGAACTCAACTCCCTGCTCTACAAGATATCTATTCCAGAAGAGTACTCCTAAGAGCCCAAAAGATTCTGAAGGACTCTTCTCATCCTAACAATGGATTATTCCTACCGCTGAAATCAAGACGCTTATGTAGTCACAAAGCCAGAACTGAGAGACTCAGGAGAAGTTTTTATCCCCAGGCCATCCGAACTCTGAACTCGCACTATACTGACTTTGCACACATTCACTCCTCAGCACTCTCAAACATTTCCCAACTCTGATCTGAAGTCACACTATACTGACTTTGCACTCATTCACTCCTCAGCACCCCCTCCCACACACACACACACACACCTACATGACTTTTAGCACTTTTACATCCCTCTCCCTATGCCCTATGCCTAGACCTTTTTTTATTTTCTTATTTCATCACACGTCAACACACACACACACACACACACACACACATATCTGACTTTCTCCAATTTTTGCACATCTCCATAGAACTTTTTTTATTTATTATTTTTGTTATTTTATTTCTCCTCCATCTATCTACCCATGTAGCCTTTCTGCCCCCCCACCCCCATCCCCAACACACACACACAAAACACACACACTTACATCATCACTGTCATCACCTCACATACATACAGCACACTGCTTGCTACAGTAAGCCTCCTCTACATACTTGCTGCACACTGCCCCCCCTCCCTACATACACAGCACATTGTCTTTAGGATCTTCTTCAACATACATCCTCTACATACTTACAGCACACTGCCCCCACCTACCCACAAACACACTACACACACACACACACACACACACACACAGTCATTGCTCCACTCCCCTCCCGCCCACACACATCATCTTCACTGTCATCACTCACATACATCATACATAGTAAGTCCCTTCACCATACTTGCAGTACACTGCTCCCCCCCACACACACACACACACACAATACACAGCACATTGTCTCATGAGGAAGCTTCTCCAACACACACATTTCACACTGCCCTCTCCCCACATACACAGCACACTATCCCATCTCCCCTGTCACCCCCCCAACACACACACCAAGACCCCTGGCAGTTGGGTTAGCCCCTTGAGCCGTGGATCTGCCCAAGGTTTCTTCCTTGGTAAGGGAGTTTTTCCTTGCCCCTGTTGCTCTTGGGTGCTCCTTGTTGGTGCCCCCCCCCCCCCAAACCCAATCCTCCCCCACCTTTCTTATGCAGCCCTTGCCACTTAATCTACTAAACCCCTCTTCTACTGCACTTTTTACCCCCCCATAAATGCACAAATAGGCTGACACCAGACATAATTTCACTGCATTTTATACATCCAGTAACTATATGCATGTGACAATAAACTTCCTTGTATCCTTGTATTGAATGCCTGAGCATGTGTATTTTCTGTTTAGGATGGTGCTGGAGACTCTGTAACGTATTGAATGCCTGAGCATGTGTATTTTCTGTTTAGGATGGGGCTGGAGACTCTGTCACAGGCATGAGGTTTAATCCATATAATGCCCACCAGCTGTTCATCTCCTCTATTGGGGGTACAACCACTCTGCGGGATTTCAATGGGACCGTTATAAAAGTGTTTGTCAACACAGAATCATGGGAGTAAGATGAAGCTCTGTCTCTTAAGTAACTCTTTAAGAGGTCATTTTACCTCCTCAAGAAACAATATGTGCTGTCCTGAATAATTACGATATCATGATCTGATTTGGCTGGAGTAGATCTGCAGCTGTTTATTTGACTAATGCTGACCTCAGGTTTATGCTTCCCCTCTCTGCCCTTGTAAAGTATGAGCAGAATTTGCACCCGAAGAAGTCATACACAATTTGATCAGTGAATGAGATTTATAGAGTTTACGGTTGGTAGTGTGTCCCAGGGGTGCCAGAGAAGAATGGACTCAGAATAAAAGGAAGCATAGGAGGTTGTTGCACGGTGTGTGTGAGTGAAATGGCGTCAGAATAAAAGGAAGCATGGGGTGTTACTGCACGGTGTGTGTGAGTGAATGCCTCACCTATTGGTGCCTGTAGTGACGTACAGGACAGAAGTGTGATAGAGACTCAGTCTTTATGATTTTGCGTAACAAACTGAGTTTGAACCTGCTCTCAGCTTGCTGCCGCTTGTTTGCTACTCATGGAGTCAAAGTCATTTTGCCCTCGGCCTGTTCTTGAGAGCATATCAGGGCACAGGACATGGAGGATGTTAACCTGTTGTAGTGTTGTAGAGTGGAATGCAGTGTGCTTTATGGAATGCACTACGCTTTAGGTGGCTAAAATGAACACTACGCGTGGTCTCTAGTGATCAGTCCTGTTATTGGTCCTCAGTTAGGTGAACAGTGTTGTGATGGCTTTGCATTGCAATGGTCAGTCCTGTTATTGGTCTTCAGTTAGGTGAACAGTGTTGTGATGGCTTTGCATTGCAATGGTCAGTCCTGTTATTGGTCTTCAGTTAGGTGAACAGTGTTGTGATGGCTTTGCATTGCAATGGTCAGTCCTGTTATTGGTCTTCAGTTAGGTGAACAGTGTTGTGATGGCTTTGCATTGCAATGGTCGGTCCTGTGATGGTTCCACAGTCAATCCTATGTTTCTTGCCAATTCGACATTCTGTCCTGTGACAAGTCTCCTGCAAGTAGTCTGTCCAATGATGATTTGTCTTGTGATTGGTGTCTGATTCGTCCTTTGATTGGTCAGTGGTCAATGATGAGCTCTGTCTTTTGTGTCTTTGTACGCGCGCAGAAAGGAGCATGTGATTTCATTGGTGGGATGAAGTTCTGTCCGTCGGACTTGTCCAGGGTCTACACAGCTTCGGGTGATGGTTCCCTGACTTTGCGGAGCTTTCACGGTGTCTCCTCTCAGACCCTCTCGACAACCCAGGACTGTGGCCACACTCACCACAATGTTTGGTGAGGAAGTAGAATATCACCAAAAGAGGAAGTGGGGATGTGCAATTAATTTAATTAATTGATTGATCGTAAATTATGACTTCCAAGTATTATGCTAGCTTGCTGCTCCCTCCACCTCCTTTCTGTGCAATTGAAACTCTCCTAAACGCCCATCTCAGTGATTGGCTGGAACAGTTTATTATGAATTTATGGTCCAGGCTGGACCAGGTTGTTTTTGTTGCCATTTTTGTAGCCTGGGCTGTCCACAGAGACCGCGTTTTTTGAACAGTGTATTCAGGGCATAGGCAGCTAACGGATGGTGAGATGATGTTTGCTGTATGTGACAAAAATGTTTTAGTTTAGAAACATCGTAACATCGCTTAGGACGCCTTTAATAGAGTCAATATCCATTCAGCATTTTCTTGCTCTTCTTGATCATTTAGATTTGTAATATTTTATCGTATAAGAACTCAAGTCATGCTAATCCTGATGTCTTTCCTCCAGTTACTGGTATTGCTGTGTGGACGTGTCTGTTAGCCGCCAGATGCTAGCCACAGGGGACAACACTGGACGACTCGTTCTTCTGGGCTTGGATGGCCACAAGGTGTGTGTGCATATTTCAGCCATATCCTCTGGTCTTTGCTAGAGTGTCATTACATTTTAGTAACCCGTTATACATATAACAATTGTTATTAATGAATATATCCCACATACACTAGGCACAATTAATCTGTCAGGAAAGACTATGTCTGTACATACACAGTAATGTTCCATATTGTCATAGATACAGGCACAGCATAGCTTACTAACAGAGGCAAAGACGACTATATCTGTTGTGCGTATCACGTGTTGTAGGTACTACATATGATAAACCTGCACATTTGTATTATTTGCAAGTTGGCCTGCCTGCTTTACTTTGTTGTGTAGTATTCAGGTGATATTCTACATTCCAACTTTGAATTTCCCCTAGAGATCAATAAAGTATCTATCTATCTATCTATCTATCTATCTATCTATCTATCTATCTATCTATCTCTCTATCTCTCTATCTCTATCACGTCTCTGTGTAGATATTTAGTGACAAACTGCACAAAGCCAAAGTGACCCATGCCGAGTTCAACCCTCGCTCTGACTGGCTCCTGGCCACGGCCTCAGTGGACAGCACGGTCAAGCTGTGGGACCTGAGACAGCTCAAGGACAAGAAGAGCTTCCTGCATGAATTGCAGCACAACAAACCCGTTAACTCGGGTAAGATTCCATCCTCACTTCAAAGTGATCAAGGTGGAATTAAACATCCATGAACTACATATTTTTATCTCTATAAATGATAGGTATTCTGTTTATTACATCAACCTTAGTAACTTAATTATAAGAAAAGCAGTGTTCCAGCATTTTATGTTGGGATATTGATAAAATGTAATTCAGTGTTGTAATGAGGACTCTAATGTATGGTAACCATGGTAACCAGATACAGATACAGCTGTGAGGAAGCCACTGCAACACCATAATTCTACATAGTTCTAGTTTGTCTCTGTGACGGTATACTGTCTTCCTCTTTCAACGCTGTTCCCTTGGGCCCCTAGCCTACTTCAACCCCACCGACAGCTCAAAGCTGCTCACCACAGACCAGGGGGAGGAGATCAGGGTCTACGCCTCATCTGATTGGTCCAAGCCAGAGCACATCATTCAGCATCCTCACAGACATTTCCAGCACATCACATCCATCAAGGTTAGACTGTCATCATGTACATGGGCTCTTGATCAATAAAGTTAATCTATCAAGGTTAGACCGTCATAATGTACATGGGCTCTTGATCAATAAAGTTAATCTATCAAGGTTAGACAGTCATCATGTACATGGGCTCTTGATGATGATAATAATAATAATAATAATACATTTTATTTGTTACACCTTTCAAAGTACCCAAGGTCGCTTTACACACTAGACATTTACGCGTAAGACAAAAGATGCCGGACGGAGCGGCGTAGTCGCCAGCGTTCCCGTGACATCAAGACAAACAAACAAATTTACAAAATAACATTTGACGCACAAAGTGACAAAAGACAAAAGACAAAAGATGCCTGATTGCAGAGTAGCATCTAGGTCCAGCTGTCCCGAGAAATCTCCTCGACCAGACAGTGAAGTGCAGCACCGCTAGGATGGAAGGATGTCAGTCCAGGGCAAAAGCTAACGTTAGCCATAGCAAGCTCCCAATGGACCAACGTTAACGACATCAGCCAACTTGGAAGCAGTAACGTTAAAAGGGACTAAGAATAACACGAAAACGATCAAGAATAACGTAAATAAAGAGAGAATACATTTAACTACACAAATCAATACAAAAAATGAACATGACATTACATAAAATTACGAAAATTACATAAAAACAAACAAAAACATGATGCCAGACGGAGCGGCGTGTCTCGCCAGCATCCCCGTAACCTAGCAACCAATATAAATAATATGATCAATAACGTTAATCTATCCATTTATCTGTCTGTGAGTCTGTGAATAACATATTACATCTCACAGTTCCATTGTGGTAAAATATTACCTTGAGCATTTTGTATTTTTGGAGTGGGCCTTTCTTATCTACTTCCATATTAATGAGCAACCCATAAATTACTAGCTGATAATATCAGTGTGTGCTGTTTACAATATTGTAATGTTTCACACCCTTGTTGGCAGTGGCATTTCCTCCCGGAAGCCAAGGGAAGCCAGGCTCTGTTTTTATAGTTTTCATCGTTTTCATATTTAGTATTTTGAAATGAGTGAAACAGGGCCCCCATAAATTGTATGTAGTGAATGTGGTGAAACACAGTATTACACTCCCAACGTCGCATAGTGGCACCCAGCCCGAGTTGGAATCCTTATCATTAAACTAACTTGCAAATAAAACTATGATCAACCAATCAGAAATTGGGTGTAGTCACTCCTAAACTGATTCCTCAGCACCTTAGAAAGGGAAGCCATCCTCCTAGTATGCAGATGTGGGGGCAGCCGTGGCCTACTGGTTAGCACAGTAACCGGAGGGTTGCCGGTTCGAACCCCAACCAGTAGGCACGGCTGAAGTGCCCTTGAGCAAGGCACCTAACCCCTCACTGCTTCCCGAGCGCCGCTGTTGTTGCAGGCAGCTCACTGCTTCGGGATTAGTGTGTGCTTCACCTCACTGTGTGTACACTGTGTGCTGTGTGTATTTCACTAATTCACGGATTGGGATAAATGCAGAGACCAAATTTCCCTTGCGGGATCAAAAGAGTATATATACTTATACTTATGTGTGAGAGAGGGAGAGAGAGAGAGACGGCACACATGTGGCCTAGTATGCAGATGTGTGAGAGAGGGAGACAGTGCCCATGTGGCCTAGTATGCAGATGTGTGAGAGAGGGAGACAGTGCCCATGTGGCCTAGTATGCAGATGTGTGAGAGAGGGAGAGAGAGACGGTGCGCTTGTGTTGCTGTCACAAGTGTCCCACATCCAGTGTACACGGCCTGTAGGTTAGGCTACAGTATGTTGTGCCGCTATATATTGCGCAAAATAAATAAATAAACATCAGGTGTTTTTCATCACTTGGCTTCCTCGGAAATGTTCCCTGCGCCTCGCCACTGCTTGTTGGTAAAAGTGTGTGCATACCAGTTTATTATTCGGCGTATGCTAGAATTAAGAAATAGAAGTAGATTACTCATAGGGCAAGTCGAAATCAGTTATCAGATATGCAGTGTTGGAATATGCACATCCATATTCCAGTACACACATGCCATGCTGCATCACTCAAATAATGTGCTTTTTCTTGCAGGCCACCTGGCATCCAATATATGACCTCATTGTAGCTGGTCGTTACCCTGATGAGCGGTTCTGTGTTGGTGATGTTAGGTCTGTTGACGTCTTTGACGCAAACACAGGGTATCTGTTGCGTCAGATGCTTGACCCCAACGCCAAGGGCATCATATCTGTAAGTGGACCGCTGATGAAAAAACTGTTTAGGTCTTTGTCAAATGTAATTTTTTCGGTACAAATGGAACTTCCACTCAAGCGAGTGGAGAAGGTTGGTTCTGTTCGGAAAGTTCTGTAAGTAATTAGTGTCATTGCGCAACAATAGAAAAGAGGATGTTTATAGGCAAATCTCTAACAAACCTGGTACTCGGGGCAATTTGGAAAAGATAAGCTAACCCTAACCCAAGACGGGATAAAATAAGATTTTATGTGAAATACATTGCTGCTGCTAACTAGTGAATGACAATAGAGCTTTTTGTAATGATGTGTGCATCTTAAGTTGATTTAAATGACTTGTAAGCTCCAAGTGGTGAACCGGCCTGGAACGTTGTGCCAGGCTCACTTCTCTCACTGCCTTTCACCCTCTTTGATCTAGCTGAACAAGTTCAACCCTCTGGGTGATGTGCTGGCCTCAGGAATGGGTATGTACTCATTTAACTGGTGTCATATGCTAATACACAAATTATAATAAAGTCCATAATCTATAGCCACATTGAGAAAAAGTGTCTGTAAGCACACATAAATCAATTTCTAAAATATTAATCTGTAAATTATATTTTAAGGTATCTGTAATGTGTAAATAATAACAAATGTCAAATCTGAAATCATGGCCAACTTGCAGGCGTCAATATTCTGGTTTGGAAAAGGGAGGAGATTGTGAGTGGCATGCAGGAGAGCCTGCTGCAGAGGAGGAAGGAAGAGGGCAGAGTCCGGCCTGGAACATCCAGAGTGCGGAGCCCGCAACAGCGCCCTCCCAGGGACAGAAGGGGAAATGCAGAGGATTTGAAGCTGAAGAAAAAATTGGCATCGCTGGAGTCAACAGAGACCAAATCCAAGACGCAGAGGAGCAGGAAGAAATGAGACAGAGACTCTGATTGGTCCCAGTTTGCACCGAGAAGCTGAGAAATTGACAACATAGTATATTACTACAAGGTGTTCTCAAACAGACCTTTATTTTTCTGGCTTGGATCAAGGCAGTTGTGACCAGCCAAACATTCCCTGCTGTCAGTACAAAAAACGTTATGTATCAAGCTGTTTTCTGTAATGTATGTTCAAATTGATATATCAATACTTTTTTACATTAAAGTTTCTTTAATATTCAGTAACATCAGGGTATCAATTCTGTTCATCATCTGTTGGGTTAAATGAAGATGACAAGATTGAATTACCAGTAATGTTGGAAGGGCAGGGAACCAAAGTTGTAAAATTGAAAAGAGGAAGATGTAAAGATGTTAAAAGATCTAGTAGTCTCATCTTTATCAAAAGCAGGTAATATTTTATTGCATAATGTATTTCCTGCTCAAGGCAGAACTACATTGATATTTGACCTCCCTAACTTCTCTGTACCATTCAAAACTTTGCATTTGTCCTGCGCAGGTCAACAAACGTCACATTAGTCAAGCGGCCCAGGACTTCGGTCCAGGCTTGCTGCTCCACGTCTCTTTGCTGGCGTCGGGCCTGGTAGGCTGAGTAGACGATCCCCAATACAAGCGTCTCAAAGTGGGACAAGCTAATGGGCTTGTCCTGGACCTCCAGATTGTGGGCCATGTTCTCTAGTCCGGAGAGGGTCTTGGGGATGTGGTCGTTGACGAGGGCCAGGAAGGCCCTACCCTGGCGCATGGACGCCAGCTCCCTGTCCAGCATAGCCATGTTGTTGTCGGCGTCCATCTCCATCCCGCTCAGCAGAAACTAAAGACAGAGGGGTGACTTCTATGAGTGGGCATTCATGTCTTGAAGTAGGCATATTCCCCCTCCCTCAATGATGTATGTTCAAGGTGGTGGAAAGGCTGTCAGGGCCAGGCCTGTCCCAGAATGCACTGCGATCTGGGGGGGTCAGATTGTATCTCTAACATTAATACATATGAGTGTGTTACAGTAACAACAAAGGTCTTACCTCATACATCCGATTGGCATCGCTGATAGATTTGACAAAACCTTGGGGATTTACACCCCCATGGTAACCAGGGGAGGCATCTGCCAGTAGTCTATATGTCCTCCCAGCTACACAGAAGACAAGCACACGCATAACAAAAGAGTAAGTGACAAGAGGCAAGTGAAACTAGTGCACACGCTCGCACACAGGCACTGTTTTGGGATCTGTAGAAATGTGGTCCATATCGATGAAAAGTCCTACAGACTGAGATGGGGATAAAACAAGCATCTGCTGGGCCGTTTATTATGGCAGGACGGGTAGAGGTCTGGCCAGGGGAATTCAGAGTATTCTAAACTGGCTCTGAACCGAACCGAACGGTGAGCTGTAAAGTGCCTTAGTGTATGCTACCGTAGGATGGAAATATTTTCTTCTACAATAAAGCAATGTAAAGAATGATTTAGATCATCGTTTGTTTGTCTCGCCATGCCTTTTGTTACATGATGGTTTTCATACCACAGATGGTTTTAATTCGCCATGAGTGAGAACATTTTTAAAATAAGGCTAAGATTGAGGCACTGTATAAATTCATCCAGAAATAGGCAAGTTGACAAAGAGCTAAAAAAAAAGACCTTTAGATACAGTACACATAACAGTAAATATAGGCTACCACGTAAGTAAATGAATATCATCTATACACATACTACACACATACACTAACTATAGGCAAAGTATTCTTACGAGATTATAACACAAGCAAAGGCATAGAAAATCAACTCACCTGCCAAGTCCCGAAAATCCCTCAGCCCACCAAACCCTAAGAAAAGCCACGCAGTTACAAACCACGGCGTTTTTGCTTGCATTTTTGCGGGGAAAAATATTACTGTCGCGTGACTGCTGCAGCTGCCAGTAGGCTACTCTCGGTCTTTTCCATCCCTTATTGGATTACTTTCCATTTCAAGTCCCTGCTGTGGATGCTCGAATAGACTTTAGTTTTCCACCTGCGGAAACTGCTTCATATGGCAAAAAATGCACATAGCCTATAGGCTAGTCTAGACCTACAGTAAGACTAGTACAATGTTTGTGACAATTAATGTTTTTCTATCATCACTTGTAGTAACTTTATATAAGGGTTCAGTCCTTATCTACTCTACTTAAGCTCACAAATGGCCTTTGGTGAGCATTAATGACCACGTTGATAAATAAAATTCCTGTTGCGCATTTAGGACCTGTGATGACAGACCTCCGACACATGGTGGCAGCAATGAAAGATGGCTTTAGGCACGGTGGTGACTCGAGAAACCAAAAAATACTTCCAGGAAGCGCGGTGTTTACTTTTTCATGTCCGTGTTTAGCAAGAGCCTATGCGTGTAGCCTACATCACTGCACAGTTTGTCATGTAAAGAAGCTGGTACAGTTCTACTTTATCGTTGAAAGCATGCAATGGGAACATCGTTTTTCAATGTTGTGCTGTTCATGTGTTAATTTGGCTGGAGCCAGGAAGCTGTTATTTGAAACAGTCAGTTAACGTTACAGGTTAGCGACCAAGTTAGCTATCTTGGCTTCTAGTAGTTGTGCTTCCAGTTTATTTCAGTTAACTGACGTTAGGCCTACATAAATACACCTGACTTACGTTACATGGTAAGTTATATACATTTTGTATCTGAGAACCTCATACAACAGTCCATTGTGATAATGGCGCGCCACTTGCGCTATAAACAAAACAGGCCATCATTACGCAGAAATGTGCCCGTCCTACTGTGTTCGTTTGTCATCTGAATTCATCATAGGCAACAGGATTGACGTTTGGTAGATTTGATTGATAACGTTGGACTTTAGAATTCAAAGGCACCAGTATTGTCTTGGTAGATTTGATAGGGCTGTTGGGGGGGGCATGTAGAACAAATGTCACCAGACATCCACGATAGCTGCTTTTTAAACGTCAAACTTGTTTTTAGACTGGCAGACCCATCTGCTGGAGTTGAATGACAACTACTTGGATTTTGTGAGCACACATTTCTGGTAAGCCACTCTGTTACTGCCATCTGATATGACGTCAGATTAAGGCCTAGAATAGATTATTATGAAATGATGGGCATTTCTTTGCGACTTTACACAAACCACACCGTTCATTAACAAAATAATCGTTCTGGTTTATTTACAGACACTATGGAGGGTGGCGACGAGGGAGGTTTGAGTGTCGGGGGCTCAGTGGGAGAAGACAACTACTTTCTGGGGTACACGTTTACCGACCGCTCTCACTCCAGTCGGGTGGTGAAAAGCATCATGGACTTGTGTTTAGAAGACGGCCTGTTTGCAGATGTCACCGTCCTGGTCGACGGCAAAGAGTTTCAACTCCACCGACTGGTTCTCTCTGCCCAAAGCAGTTTTTTCCGCTCCATGTTCACGTCCAATCTCCGGGAGACCCACGATCGCAACATCGAACTCAAAGACGTCAGCGCGTCCGTTTTCCAGCTGCTCGTGGGCTACATCTACCACGGCACCATCAAACTCCGGGTGGAGGACCTTCAGGACACCTACGAGATGGCCGACATGTATCAGCTCACGGCACTTTTCGAGGAGTGCTCACGCTTTCTCTCGCGTACAGTAGAGGTCAAAAACTGTTTACAGGTGTGTACACTGCCCAGATGGGGATTCTGATGTGGCATTGTAGTTCTCTGTCTTGTCTGTTTCCAGCTGTGCCCTGAATGACCATATCTGGTAATGTGTTGTGTTACTTTGCCTATATCTTATGTGTTGTGTTACTTTGCCTATATCTGGTTATGTGTTGTGTTACTTTGCCCACCAGGTTATGTGGCTTGCTGACAGGCACAGTGATAATGAGCTTTATACAGCAGCCAAACACTGTGCAAAAATCCATCTGCTGCAGCTCCACCAAACAGAAGAGTTTCTGAACCTCCCCTTGCGGCTTCTCATTGACATAATCAAAGGCAAGTTGAACATATGATGAAATTTGTATGAAATTACTGGCATCTCTTTCAATGAATCCAACAGAAAACGAAGATGATCTTGCTGTTCATTATTCACTTGATGTGACATGCCTTGTTTGGATAACAAGACTCTCTTATTTCATGTTCCAGATGGCGTTCCAAGCTCTCAGAATCCGACATCTGCCATCGAGGCCTGGATAAACCACAACAAGGTGGAGAGGGAGGAGTTTGCCAGTGTGCTCCAGGACAGTCTGAAGGTGAAGATAAGAATATCTGGACATAGCTACACATAACCAGACGAATATCTGGACATAGCTACACATAATCAGACCAATATCTGGACATAGCTACACATAATCAGACTAATATCTGGACATAGCTACACATAACGAGACGAATATCTGGACATAGCTACACATAACGAGACGAATATCTGGACATAGCTACACGTAACCAGACGAGGAGAGCCAGGTTAAAGGAGAACTCTGGCTATTTTTCACATAGATCTCTGTCTCTCGAGGTCACTGTGTACTGTTCATACGAAAACATCTTTAAAATCATGCCCCCAGAGTGTAGCAATGTAGCTGCCTTGTTGTTCTAGCTGTTGGCTGCAGCAGCTTGAGCTAGTTAGCACCGATGCATGCCGTCCAAATGTGACTTTGAGAAACAGAGATCTATGTAAAAAATTGCTGGAGTTTTTCTTTAAACCCCCTCTGTTCACCAGTACTTACTGCTGATTACAGAAGCTCCTCGGTACTTCATAAATACTTGAGATTGCATCCTGAAGCACTCGTGTACCCAGTGAATGAGAAGAGAGAGAGATAGAGAGAGAAGTTTCTCATCTCGTTCTGTGCCTCTGCCCCCCCCCCCCACAGGAGATCGGGGAGAACGTGCACATCTACCTGATCGGTAAGGAGGAGACGCGGACGCACTCACTGGCGGTGTCCCTGCACTGCGACGAGGACGACGTGATCAGCGTCAGCGGCCAGAACAGCCTGTGCCACCAGATCACGGCGGCGTGCAAACACGGCGCCGACCTGTACGTGGTCGGGGGGTCCATCCCGCGGCGCATGTGGAAGTGCAACATGCAGACCATGGACTGGGAGCGCTGCGCCCCGCTGCCCCGCGACCGCCTGCACCACGCGCTCGTCTCCGTGCCCACCGAGGACGCCATCTACTCGCTGGGCGGCAAGACGCTGCAGGACATCCTGTCCAACGCCGTCATCTACTACACCGTGCGCGACAACATGTGGACCGAGACCAGCCAGCTGGACACGGCGGTGTCCGGCGCGGCCGGGGTCAACCTGGCGGGCACCATCTTCCTGCTGGGCGGCGAGGAGAACGACATGGACTTCTTCACCAAGCCGTCGCGGCTCATCCAGTGCTTCGACACGGCCACGCAGTGCTGCCACATCAAGCCCTACATGCTGCCCTTCGCCGGACGCATGCACGCCACGGCACACAAGGACCTGATCTTCGTGGTGGCCGAGGGCGACTCGGTGGTCTGCTACAACCCGCTGCTGGACAGCTTCACGCGTCTGCGCTTCCCTGAGGTCTGGAGCTGCGTGCCCTCGCTGTGGAAGGTGGCCGGCTGCAACGGCTGCATCTACGTGTTCAGGGACAAGTGCAAGAAAGGCGATGCCAACACGCTCAAGTTCAACCCGGCCACCTCCGTCGTGTCCGTCATCAAGGGCATCAAGATCCTCCTCACAAACTGGCAGTTTGTGCTGGCGTGATCACTCAGCAGACACTAACCAGAGACAGGCAGAAAGGGACAGGCAGGAGTTTGCGCTGCTTTGGAGTCCTGCGAGGTGTACTATGAAGTGTATGGAAGTACATTACAGGTTTATCCAGGTAAGTTCAGGAGAAATCACTGATCCAGGGTTCGAAATTATCTTTTTGAAATGTGAATCTACCAGCCACTGACAGACAATTGGTCAAATGCACCAGCCACTCGGTAGTAAATCATCATTTGGAATGTACCGGCATTTGACTGGTGCCAGTTTTGATCCCTGCACTAATCTCTAAAGGAACACTGTGCAAGAGTGACGTGCTGTTTTGAGATCAGTGGTTACTCCTGAAGTGACCCGGATAAGTCTTCTGCTGTTTGGAGTGAGAACAATTTCAGTTGGGAAAGAGTCATCTGAGACCACACAGTATAATGGCTTTATTATTTTTTCCCTTAAGATTATGTTTACTCTGCCATTGTCATGTGAAAGCTTGTCATCATATCAAGTGGAATGTGTTAGATGGTGTTGACGTGTAGCATGTTGGTGTCTGTATCAATGTGAGAGGTTGGTGCAGTTGTCCAGAAGTGCTGTAAGGAAATTACCTGCCTCATCTGTTTCACCGTCACGTCCACTTTGATGTCCTGCTTCGTCCTGATGTGGGCCTCTCCCATCATCATCACCCTCTCCTTAATGAACTGACATAAAGAGCCAGAAGGAGAGGTGGAACCAAAGGGATTGTGATTACTTGCAGTATGTGCTTATCTTAGATGCTCCGATCTTCTGTTCTCAGTGCATCATGGACATGACTGTGTGCATCACCCTGGTTGAAGAGAATGGTTGAGTGAGATTGGCAACTAACCTTTAAGCATTTTACCTTTAGAAGTAAGATTTTTTTTTAAACAAAACAGATGAAGGCTTAGTCATGTGTTCTGAATTATCTTTTGCATTGTCATCATCCTGTAAATTATGTACAAAAGTCTTGGACTTGTCCATGTATTTCAAAATAATATGCCATCAAATTAAAGAGAGAATATTCATTTTAAAATAGCTTACTCCTCGGCCTTTTTTTAAATACGTAATTATTTAGATAGTGTTTATTACATGCTAGTATATAAAGCTAAACAACCTGATACATCAATCTAAATGTGTGGTGTCAACAAGCTCAAATTAGAGTGAAGGTTATATTAATCTTAGTGATAAACATGTTTCTTGCCAAACTGGTTTACAACACCACATCATAGAGCTTCAGTTTACATCTTTCCCAAGGTGTAGAAGGCATTCTTCAGGGCAGTATGTGGTCTAGTGATAAACCCTGTAGTTTTATATTGTTAAGAGAATGAAGCTATATACATAGGAGAATGAAGCTATATACATAGGAGAATGAAGCTATAGCGCTCTTTTGTTTACCACGTCCTTACATTGCCCACATTACCGTTTTCCTTAGACCATGCACTCATCATTCATATAATGCACTCCTGATGTTATTCATGATTTATGGGGATTACAGGTTGTTTCATCTGGGGTTGTTACTTTGCCCCCTAGTAGTTGGAATGCAGGAGCGCAGTGTCTGGCAGCAGTCAGGGAACGCAACAGCAATAGAGATGAGCAGGAAGAGCGACCATCACTGCACCCGCAGGGTAACGTTAGTGTACTTTTAGCCATCACTGCACCCTCAAGGTAACAGTCTACTTTTGGCCATCACTACGACCTCAGGGTAACATTAGTGTACTTTTGGCCATCACTACGACCTCAGGGTAACATTAGTGTACTTTTGGCCATCACTGCACCCTCAGGGTACTGTACTTTTGGCCATCACTGCACCCACAGGGTAACGTTAGTGTACTTTTGGCCATCACTGCACCCTCAAGGTAGTGTACTTTTGTGTACTAGTCCGTCTGCATCTGGTGCATTCACTCTCTGTGGGACGTGGATGAACCTACCGGTATATGGTTTGTGAATAATGGGAAACATGTCGATAGGCATGTAAGCCGATTAATGTTGGCCACTAGCCTGTGCTCAGGGGACTTATGAGCCCTGTATCCCTGTGATATACTGTGTATGCCTGTGATATACTACAGGTGAAATACTGTGTATACCTGTGATATGCTACAGGTGATATACTGTGTATGCCTGTGATATACTACAGGTGATATACTGTGTATACCTGTGATATACTACAGGTGATATGTATACCTGTGATATACTACAGGTGATATACTGTGTATACCTGTGATATACTACAGGTGATATACTACAGGTGATATACTGTGTATGCCTGTGATATACTTCTAGGCGGTTAAACATCACAGGTACAATAGCACTGAGAGGAGCAACGTGGCTTTTGGTTAACCTGCGTTGGAGATGACGGGGGATTTGAATCACACACTACCTTACAGTGTGTGGTGTACTTAGTGACTTGGGGACAATTATATCTGTTAGTTACAATACAAACAGAGGAAGCGCTGGTAGGAAAAGGTGGACTGCCCTGGGTAGACATCTGTAGAACATTACATTACAATACATTAGAACTGGGTAGACATCTGTAGAACATTACATTACATTACATTAGAACTGGGTAGACATCTGTAGAACATTACATTACATTACATTAGAACTGGGTAGACATCTGTAGAACATTACATTACATGGAGACTGGTGGAACCTGAGGTTAGCGTTTGATTTGGTAAGCTGATCTTCGTTATGATACAGGCATATACACTGAGGGAGAATGTTCCATTTTTAGATCTGGGGCTGTTTGTGAGTATTAATAAAACAAACACACAATAACAAATTGGTAGAAGTGATCTTTGTTATGTTAGTGGAGTACAGTATGTATAGGAACAATTATCAGATTAGACATACATAACTTTCCTTTTTTATACTCGTGTCTGTCTACGAGATTGAAAAACTGCTCAAAGGAGAGTGCACATTTCTGAGGGATTTAGAGAAATATTTGACATAAATAGTATTTTCTTTTTACGAGCCCTGAGTGAATGCCTTGTGTCAACACTACACTGAATTGTGTTGTGACAAAGAGTTGACCTACAACCCCCGAGATTTATCTTTGGAAAGGTAACCTATCTTGTGAATGGTAAGGCAGTAAAAAGAGCCTATTTGTATCCTTGAGGCAGGGCGAGAGGGAAGGAGGGAGGGAGAGAGGGAAGGAGGGAGAGAGGGAAGGAGGGAGGGAGGTAAGGAGGGAGAGAGGGAAGGAGGGAGGGAGGTAAGGAGGGAGAGAGGGAAGGAGAGAGGAGGGAAAGAGAGAGAAAGACACACTTGTGAGGCCCATGATGCGATCCCATTGATGTGCTTGAAGACGCTGTGGGGCTGTAACTTAAGTCCAGTAACATGCCAGACTTTGTGGACTATTCTAGGCACCAGTTGCTGACACAGAGGGAGGGGGGCGAGGGAGCGGGGGCTTTGGGGGGGGGGGGGGGGGGGGTCACACATGTGTGCCTTAACAAGGTCCACCCACAGCAACTTACAACCTACACGAGGAGAGTTCGCTTTGCTCCGCTTCAATGTTGTGAAATAGCTACTGTCTATTTATAAACACGTTTCTGAAGTGTCCACATCCACAGGGGAGGTCTGCGCTGGACTTTTCTTCCATTTTGTAGGATGTCTCTGAAGGGCCGTTTGGTCCCTCGTGTGTGGGTAAAACCTGGGGAATTAGGGGTGGTGTAGGGGGGCTAAGGGGGGAGGCTGGATGGGCTGGAGGCTCCTGTCGTGACCTTGGGGACTTTTGAGAGGGTCGTGCTTAGATTCCAGCAGGGACACATGGTCCAGAGTGACAAGGCCATCTGCAGCAGCGCCAGAGCCTGTGGGGGGGCGGGGGGCGGAGGGGTCCTGGCGGCAGGGCTACACAGCATTCTCTCAGCTGGGGTGTGGAGGGAGAAGATATTCTGGGACACCGTTGCCAGCACCTCCGTTTGGGACTTTATTCCTCCAGCAGCACTCTGCGTTTCACCCTGCGCCTCTTAACGGAGACGGATTCCTACCGTGGGAAGCTGGCGGGAGTATGGTGTTCTGATTAGACGTCGGGAGAGGGCAGGAACCGCCGGTTCCGTCACGGTTCTCTTCACACCACCACAGGGGCCTGCCAGGCGCGGGAGTCATCTGCCTCCCCCTGTAGTAATTGGTCTGAGCAGCGGGACGGGGCGAGGCAGATGCATGCCCTACTCAGACAGCTTGTAGACATGGGCCAGGAGCAAGCCAAGCAGCAGATTGAGAAAGGTCTGAAACTGTACCAGTCCAACCAGAGGGAGAAGGCCTTGGAAGTGTGGAAGAAAGTACTGGAGAAGAACACAGACCCCGGAGGGAAGTTTCGTGTGTTGGGCTGTCTGATCACCGCGCACTCAGAGTTTGGAATGTACAAGGAGATGCTAAAGGTAGGCACTTGTCATGCTACGAATCAGTCCAGTCAGATTGGCTGTGAAGTGGGGTTCTCTGGAGAACTTCCCTGGTACATGCATTATGCAATAGAGCTGCCCCTGTGCACAAATTACTGAAGGCTTGTAGAATGATCCTGGGCTGTGGAAACATAAACTACGTAGTGTAATCCATACTCAAGGTGTTATTTGCTCCTCTCTGATTTGGTATGCGGAGGTGACGTCTATTTTCTTTTACTATTGTATAGCAACAAGGTAAACAATGTCATTGGGCATCTGAAGAAACGTGACTATTTGATTTTCTAATACAGTTGCAGGCAGGCAGCAGAACAGTTTATTGGAAAAGGTGGAGGCTCTGTGTTACTGCCTTTTACTCACCACCAGGAAAAGGTGGAGGCTCTGTGTTACTGCCTTTTACTCACCACCAGGAAAAGTAAGCTTATGGTGATTAATCAACATAACACACAAATACGTTGGCTGAGTCTACAGAGCAACCTTGGACGTTCACCCAAAGCTGCCTGAGTTAGCTGGCCACTGAATCTTCAGGAACAAATATAATTTGTAGCTTCCGTAGGAAAGGGGGTATAGGGACCCACCTGCAACCCGATCTGTGCTACTGAGTGTGCTGTTGACACAAACCTCCTTACTCATTGAAACCCTTCCTCTTTCCATGTGCTGAGGACTTAATTAGCAAATTAGCATGCCCACAATACTTACCGAATACCAGCAAGACACACAAGTTGCTTGGCATTTATGTTAGAACAAGAGTTGAAAATTCTGTTCAGTTCAGTGCAGTTCTTTCTCGAATGTGCATTCATCGAGAGGTAGCGCTGGCTTCAGATATGAAGGCTCATAAATTACACTTGGCACTACTCTTTCTCATCACGGCCATTGCTCACTGAATGATATCCAAAGACTACATGCACAAGCACTCCCATTCTCTTTCACACAACTCCAAAACCTCTTCCCTCAGTATGCTCTGGCACAGATCGACACCGCCAGAGACATGGAGGACCCCGACTACCTGACGGAAGGATACCTGAATTTGGCACGCAGCAACGAGAAGCTGTGTGACTACCAGAACACCATCTCCTACTGCAAGACCTGCCTGAACATGCAGGGCACCACGGTGAGCCTGCAGCTCAACGGCCAGGTGTGCCTGAGCATGGGCAACGCTTACCTGGGCCTCAGCTGCTTCCAGAAGGCCCTGGAGAGCTACGAGAAGGCCCTGCGCTACGCGCACAACAACGACGACAAGATGCTGGAGTGCAGGGTCTGCTGCAGTCTGGGGAGCTTCTATGTCGCTCTCAAGGTAGGATGGAGCGATGGGTGTCATCAATGCAATCTGTGATCATGTTTTTACATTTTCTACTCGCTGTGCAGTAAGTTCCGTTGAAAGTACAGAGAGATGTTGGCAGAGAAAAAGAGTAATTATGGTCATATTGATGTTAGACCTTTAGAACATTGTGACTCTAATGTTGCTAGAGGTTCCTTGTCTGAGGATTTCAGAGTCCATATGAACTAGTTTTCGCCGTTACCTACATAATCATCGAAGCACTATTGAGTAACCTTAACTTGTTTTGGGCAACACAAACCTTGTGGATTGGTGCATACTTCTCATGCATGTCATACAGCATGCAACATGTGCATATTTACATTATCACATTATCACACACACACACACACACGCACACACACACACACACATTAGAGCACCTCACAAGTATTTCATATTCTCATCCAGTGTCAAGTCAACTGATCAACTTGCATCATTGCTAGCACACATTGTTAGCATGTCAGAATAAAATGAGAAGGAGTGACGCTAGTCGTGATCTAGGCCTTTGTACTCACCTTGACACTGTAGATTTGTAGACAGTAATCCCCTGGCCTCTGTGGATGAGACAATGTGTTTGGTCTGGCCAGAGGCGGCATGCCGAGAATGCTCTCATATGTTACACAAGCCCTTGACGAAATATAGACTATACTCTCCGCCCTTGTCTAGTTTTACTACCGACATGTGAGTGAAGCCAAACTAGTATAACATCATCTGCGTGCTATTCGGTATACCAGAGTCATGCATGTAGAATGCCAGTCGGAGTTCATTGAATAATCACACAGGAATCATTCTCGTGGTATGTGGCTGTGGATGCTTGGCTCTTAAGAAAAGTTTCAAACTAAAAAAGGATACAATTTATGTTAATCCCTCTTGATCTATGGATGGCAGATGGCTGTGAGTTTGTCTGCCCCCCCCCCCCCCCTCTGTCTTTCTCTCTTTCTCTTCTGTCTCTCTGTCTTGTCTTTTCCTCTCCCTGCCTCTCTCTCTTCCACCCCCCCCTTCTTAAATTAAACAGTTGGAGCATGGAATCTAACAGAGACAAAACAGATAATCTCTCTCTGTGTCTCCCTGTAGGATTACGAGAAGGCCCTCTTCTTTCCTTGTAAAGCGGCAGAGCTGGTGAACGACTACGGCAAGGGCTGGAGTCTGAAGTACCGGGCCATGAGCCAGTACCACATGTCTGTGGCCTACCGGAAACTGGACCGCCTGCCCGACGCCATGGAGTGCTGTGAGGTAAAGCACAGCGTGTGACCTCAGTGTGTGGCCGAAGGAGGGTTTCCTCAGGGGGCCTGTGATCACAATGCACTGCAGACCAGGAAGAGAGAGAGGATCTTTGGGTGTTGATTGGCTGTTGTGTCTGGTTCTTGGTAAATGATTGGATAAGAATGACAATGAGCATTTTGGTCCATCACGGAGATCATTACAGGTGGAAAACTTGTCCCGGAATAGAAATTCATTGTTATATAAAATGACAACTCCAGATTCAGATTCCTGTTTAAGAACAACTTAGGGTCTATTTTTGGATGGTAATGAGTGTTGGGAATCAAAATTACGTTAATTGGTGCAGTATTGAGGAAGACTGGAATATGCATTTACAACTAAATAGCATATAGCGTAGCCATTGGAGGCAGCTTTGCTACATCAAAGTAAATCACTCTGTACAAGTCGATTACCTCCTCCTTTTGTGCCCATTGGCAGTAGCTTGTGTTGCATTTGGTAATTAACTTGTACATTTTCTCCACACTTCTCCTAGCAAGATGGTACCAACTAGTCAGTCATTTTATACCCTTTCTGTACACTTATACAGTTAAAATGACTTTTTGCCTGCAGGGACCCTCTGCACAGTATCATAGGAGTGTAATGATATTTTGCGCTTTGTCAGTGGCTTAAATAGCTATTTGCTTTGACATAGTGACTCTAACGAGCTGGCCTCCAAGGCTCAAGCTAAATGCTATTTCAAGGCTATATGCTATGCTATTTCATTGTAAAGGCATATTCTAGAATTACTCAAAACGTTGTTTTGCTCCCCAATGTCTGCACTTGTTACCATCCAAAAGTAGACACTAGGTTGTTCTAGACCGGAGTTGTCCTTTAAGTATCAAAGCACCTAATCTCACTCATACATACAGTACAGTTACAAGTGTCAAGTGAACTGAAAGGCTTCACAGAGTGAATGGCTATGATGACCAAGGCAGGTTGGAATGCCAGTTCTCTCTCTCTGTGCCTTACCTATATACACACACACACACACACATACACACCACACACACACACCCACACACACACACACACACACACAGGTCCCTGTGTGTTAATTCTCCCCATTCCACTGTCCCAGTTTGCTAGCCGCATCATCTGCATGTCTGCATGCCATCCGCTGTAATTATTCTCGGTGTTGCCACGTTAACCGTCTCCTCGGCGTCTTCCTGCCCTTTGACCCCTTGACCTCTGCCCTTCGATTGGTCGGTTTGAGGGGGACCAGGACCACTGAACTGAACCACTAACACGTGCAGCTGTCAATGGAGCTGGTTTTAGTGCTGCTGGTGTTAGCGGCTTTAGTTTCAGTGTATCTGGTGTGACTGTAGAGGCATTGGTGTTAATGATGCTGGTGATGCTGGCGTTGGTATTAGTGGCACCGACGATAGAAGGGCTAGTGTCAGTGGTGTTGGTGTTATTGGTGCTGGTGTCAACAGTTAGTGTTGGTGGGGCTGATATCTGTGGCACTAGTGTTACATTTAGTGGCATTGATGTTACTTATGCTGCATGTGTTAGTGCGGCTTCTGTTATTTGCTTGTTTTTTGTTTTTTCAGGGGTGCTAGCTGGCCTCAGTGGGCTGTTAATGTTGAAGGTGTCACTGCTGCTAGTGTTAGTAGCACTGCTTTTAGGGGGGCATGTGTTTAGGGGGCCATGTGGGCCTGGTGTCTCACTGGTGCTGGTGTTAGTGGCATTCTGGCTATGGCATTAGCAACACTGTTGTTATCGGTGCTGGTGTTAGTGGCATTTTGGCTATGGCATTAGCAACACTGTTGTTATCTGTGCTGGTGTTAGTGGGCCTGTGGCACTAGCAACGCTGATGTGATTGGTTTTGGTGTTTGTGGGCCCTTGGTGTTTTTGGTGCTGGTTATTGTAGCCTGTGTTGTTAGCAGTGCTGGTATTTGTGGTGTTGGTGTTTGTGAGCCTATGTTGTTAGCAGTGCTGGTATTTGTGGTGCTGGTGTTTGTGGGCCTGTGGTGTTAGCACTGCTGGTATTCGTGGTGCTGGTGTTAGCGGTACTGGTGTTTGTAGGCCTGTGTTGTTAGCAGTGCTGGTATTTGTGGTGCTGGTGTTTGTAGGCCTGTGGTACAGTAATATTAGCCGCATTGTGTATAAGCCGCAGGACAGTGTTTTATGCCAGTTAAAAAAATATTAATAACATATTAATTGCCCCCCCCCCCCCCCCTTATTAACCTCATAGATGAAGAAATTTTGCAAAATCAATGTATAAACCGTGGCTAATAGTTGGGAAATTACGGTATTAGCGTGCTGGTGTTTGTGGGCCTATGGGGTTAGCGGTGCTGGGGTTAGCAGTGCTGGTGTTTGTGGGCCTGTGGAGCTGGTGGTTGTGGGCCCTTGGTGTTAGCAGTGTTGCTGTTAGCAGTTCTGGTGTTTTTGGGCCTGTAGGGTTAGCGCTGGTGTGCTGGTGTTAGCGGTGCTGGTGTTTGTGGGCCCTCGGTGTTAACGGTGTTGCTATTAGCGGTTCTGGTGTTTGTGAGCCTGTGCTGTTGGTGTGGGCCTGTGTTGGTGTTTGTGAGCCTGTGCTGTTGGTGTGGGCCTGTGTTGGTGTTTGTGAGCCTGTGCTGGTGGTGTGGGCCTGTGCTGTTGGTGGGGTTGGTGATGGTGTTGGCTTGTGGTGCCCCTGCTGCTACCCACCGCCCTGCTCCACAGCCTGTGATATAAATATGCCTGTGGCCTGCCAGGGCATCCTACTGAGGAGCTGGACCACTGAGGCGATAATGAAATGGTGGCTTAGTTCTAAACCTCTTCTAATAATGCAGCAGGAAATATACATTGAAGTCATGGCATTGGAGTGTGAGTGTGTGTGTGTGCGTGCGCGTGTGTCGGTGTTAGTGATCTGTGGGTTAGTGTGTATATAAGCCTGTGTGTGTGCATGTATGTGTAAGTGACTATAGCGTGTGTTTGTGTGTGTGTGTGTGTTTGTTTCCATTTAGTGTGTTCCATGTATGACTGTGGTAGTCATCTTTGTGTATAGTGTATATGTGCAAGTGACTATTGAGTGTGCGTGAGTGAATTTGTGTTTGTGTGTGTGAGTGACAAGGTGTGTAGGCTACATGTTTGAGTGTGGTGTGGAGGTGATGTTGAGGTGGCTCCATTGAGAACATGGTGAAGCATTCCATCTTCACAACCATGTGACAAGAGGGATTAGCACATTTCTATGCCTCAGCCACAGCCACAGTGTGGCATTTTGTTGTACAAGCAGTGTTGGGAATTTTTAGAAATGCCATAATAGGTAGCAAACATGATCTTTCTATTCTAGCCACTGTTCTAGCACACACAAACACACACACAGCATTTTTGTTGGTCCATTAGAGGCTCATTGATGAAAGCCTTTACTAAAGCATGTCAAACTGATGTGGATTATCATGTGGATTAAGAAAGTCTATGTGTCTGTGCTGTGAACGCATCAAATAAATGAAGACGTTTGATTTCCCCCTCAGGAGTCCATGAAGATTGCCCTTCAGCACGAGGATCGACCACTGCAGGCTCTGTGCTTGCTGAACTTTGCTGACATCCACCGCTGCAGAAATGACGCGGATGTAAGTCTTGCTTCCGCTCATTACAGGAGGAAAACTTGTCCCGGAATAGAAATTCATTGTCATTAAAAGGACAACTCCTATCTAAGAACAACTTAGGGTCTATTTTTGGATGGTAATGAGTGTTGGGGATCAAAGTGACATGGATTGGTGCAGTATTGAGGAAGACTGCATTTACAGCTAAATAGCATATAGCGTAGCCATTGGGGGCAACTAAATGGCATATAGCGTAGCCATTGGGGGCAACTAAATAGCATATAGCGTAGTCATTGGGGGCAACTAAATAGCGTAGCCATTGGGGGCAACTAAATAGCATATAGCGTAGCCATTGGAGGCAGCTTTGCTACATCCAAGTAAATCACTCTGTACAAGTCGATTACCTCCTCCTTTTGTGCCCATTGGCAGTAGCTTGTGTTGCATTTGGTAATTAACTTGTACAGACTTCTCCTAGCCAGCCGCCTGGTATCCCTGAGGAGTCCTACATCCCTGAGGAGCCTGAGGCCTTTGTAATTGGATACTGTAGAATTGTCTTATTTATAATACACTGCTTGCTGGACAAAGGTCTGTTAAAATGACAACTCTTTAAATGTGTATTAGTCAAGTCAGTTTATTTATATAGCACATTTCATATGGCATACATAGACACAATGTGCTTTGAGTGGAGAGTCGTCATTAAATTATCTAAAATAAAAAACACACTTAGCAAAAAAAAAAAGAAAAGACAACGAAAGGAAAAAAGACAAGAAAAAAACAAAAAGAAAGTTAATAGATAAAAATAATTATAATAAAATGGAGTGTTTTAAAAGCAGAGACCTGTAGTCATGAATTAAAAGCTAAAGAAAATAAATAAGTTTTAAGTCCCTTTTTAAAAGCGAGAATTGATTGTGATGACCTTAATTCCAGAGGTAGGCTATTCCAGAGGATTGGGGCACAGTAACTGAAGGCACCATGTGCAGCCTTAGTGTTGATTCTGGGGATTGTGAGGAGACATTTACTAGAGGACATTAAGTAACGGGTAGGATCATAAAAAGATATATCAGAAATATAGGGTGGGGCAAGGCCGCTTACTGACAAGAAGAAGTATTTTGAAATCAATTCTTTGTTTAACTGGGAGCCAGTGAAGTGATTTAAGAATCGGGGTGATATGATTAAATTTAGGTGTTCTAGTGAGTATTCTAGCAGCTGCATTTTGGATAAGTTGAAGTTTGTTTAGCATCTGTTTTGTTAGACCAGCATAGAGTGCGTTACAGTAATCTAAACGACTGGAGATAAAATAATATTAGGACTTGTTAGTCTTATTACTCTTGTTAGTTTTAACTATGAAAGGAGTTAAAGGAGTCTTTGAAAAAAGATATGTTGGGGACGTACCAGCCTTTTCAAAGTGGACTGTTCCCTTACCTGCCTGTAATGGCTATAGAAAGGAATTGATCATAGAGCATGGGCCAATTAGAAAAGTGCATGGTTTCTACATAGAAACTGCTCTCATTTATCATGATCCCTCCCGAGTTAACATTGAACCAAAGTCCTTTTAGGCAAGTCCCTCCACTCGGCAGCCATATTGCAACGCTTTTTGGGCACTCATCGGGCATCCGTTTCGGCAGAAATGCGCGTGCGCAAGGCTTCACGACACCAATCTTGCTCCAGCAGTGAGATCACAACACATGATTGGCACATGTCTTCACAACACACCGCATTATTGGCTCAATGTATTCACAACACAGCACATGATTGGCTCAATGTACATGTCGACGTTTTGCCACAGAGGGGGTGTGATATGCGTAGACAACTGCCATATTGGCGTTACAAACTAACCCCATGCATTTTTATGGAGGATTTTTTGAATGCTGTGTCTCCTCATTAGAAAGTCTCTGATTTAACTGCTTCTAGCAATCTGAATCAATAACATTTAGCAATAGCAATCAGAAATCTAGCAATACACCTGGAAGACTCCTTAATACGTTGTCCAATCAGAATGAAGCCAATTATGAATGATTTTAATATAGTTTTAATATAGGGTGACCACCTGCTAATAATCCCAAGGGGGGACAAGGGGTATGTTTCTGAGGGACAATGTGGGACACTGCCTGGCGCTGCGGTGCCCCCACCTCACGGGCAGACTCACTGATAGTGGTTTAGGCTTACCCATTTCTAGCACATATCCACCGTACATGGTATATTAATAATGCCCTCCCCTAAACATGTGTAATTGCTGATGTATCATGAATAGGCCAACCAATGTGTATTTTCTAAATAAAGATTCATAATACTTTGAACATTCAGTGAATTGACAGATGCACTTCCACTTACGATTTACTTTAGCTAGGCCTATTTCATTTTATTTATTTCTCATTACAATTTATTCACTTTAAATAAATTATAATGTAAAGAAGCAGCTGTAAAAAACGATAAAGGGGAGGAAGGATAAACTTGCATGTTAGTAAAGGCAGGCGCAGGGAAAAAAACCGTTCAGTGTTCTGGGTAGCCTAACATTTCAGCCACCACTTGGCGTAGGCTACCGCAGTGGATAACGTTAACGTTAGTGAAGGTAACGGTAACGTCTTGCAAGTAGGCCTATGGCTAATGAAATATCTGATAACATCAATCCACAGCAATGAAATGTATGCTTTGAGTGGTAATGATAGGTAGATGTTTGGTAGCCTATTTGTAGGTCCTTATGATTTCCAGTGAATATACATCATTCAAACACTGCTCAAATTGGACGCGTATGTAACTCTTCTCGATTTAGGCCTATACTTTGTTAAATTTAACATCCCCACAATTTAAATGAGAAAACCATGTTAACAAATTACCTACGACGGACCTTACACCTAGGGAGAGGGGGGGTGTAATTTAAGTCATAACTTGTGTTACCAGAGCCCGTCTACGGATTCTCTGGTGTTACGTTGAAACTATTCAATTTGGTGCAACCCGATACATTTTAGTAGCTCGTAAACTTCAACGTGCCAGTTTACGTTAGAACTGAGCTAAGATGGAACTTACGTGCAACCGGCTGCAGGATATAGAGCGACCACATTTTTTTTGAGCAAGCATTGATTATGCGTGACACAGTCTCAATTTGCGGGACGCATGAATATGTGCGCTCACGCGCTACGCGGGACGGGTGGTCACCCTATTTTAATATCAAAATAAAAGCACTGCCGCAAAATCAACCTATAAGGTTTTTAGAGTAGGCCTATGCTAGAACAACATGCTAGAACAAGACAAAAAAAATCCAAGGCATATATTCAATAATAATAATAATAATAAAAAATAAAAATAAAAAAAAACGTTTTCTTTTCAGGGAAGGTTATAAAACAATTGAAAAGTGTATGGCATATCTCCTTTAAATTAGTAAAGAAAAGAGAAGCTAACTATGCAACAGCTTCTGTTCCTGTTTATTACTGTAACTTGGAAATACTGTATGATTTTGCTGTTGATGATTTTATCCTTCAGAGGGCATTTCCTAGATACGAGTCCTCCATGTGCATCATGATCGACATTGGTAACAGGCTGGGACAGGCAACCATCTACCTGAACGTGGGCAAGTGCTGGATCCTGCAGAAGGAACTAGACAAGGTTAGCACATCCTCTGCCATAGCACATCCGCTAGCACATCCTCTGCCTTAACTCATTGAATGCCAAGCTGTTTTCGGAAGCTTTTTCCTAGAGTGCCAGCAATCTAGACCATTGTTGATGATTTTTGTACAGCCACAGCATCTTCTGTGTTATAGCTATGAACACATACAATGGACCGTTTGAAAGGTGAGACTTTAAGCTCTCAGTGGATGCAAACAGTGTATTTCTACACGCCTCTGTTCCTGAGAAATCCCAAGCTAAACAGTGACTAGTTTTCATCAAAATCGCTGTTTTTTTTTCTAGACATGGAGATATAACGTCTTTCATGAAATATTAAGTGTTGCCTGTAAACTTTCCGGGAAGTGATCACCTGGCGAGACTGTCACCTAGTGATAGACCCACGAAAATGGCCTGGTTTTGAGATGACGTGCATGCGTCACTGATTCGACCCAAAGCGGCAACCTAGTTATGATAACGTGATAAGCACATATGATAATGTCCAGATTGTGCGTTTTCATGAGTTTTCGATCGTCATTTAATTTCCATTCATCGCAGAGTTCCCAAAATCACATATAAGGTGTGTTAGAGTGTCTAGTTTAGAATTTTTTTTTTAAAAAAAGGTAAAAACGTAATATTACGTTTTTGGCACTCAACGCATGGGAAGGAAAAGGCACTCAATGAGTTAAGAAACAATAGAAGAGTGCCGCACACTCCGGCTCCATGTGCTGACTATTTCATTGATGATGTTTCAGGCGTAAGCCCTTCATCAGATAAAAAGAAGGTGCCGAAACGTCATCAATAAAGTAGTCACGAAAATGTTTTTGGTGTGCATTACCCTTTGTTTATACAGATCCTCTGCCTTTTAGCAGTCTTTCCAATAGATACTGGTTTATCATTTTATCATAGTGCAAAGAATTTGCTGATGTTTCTGCAATGTTTTTTCTTCAGGCTCTGGACTCATTGCAGAGGGCAGAAGATGTGGCAGAATCAGTGGGGAATAAGGTAGGCTACTATTATGCTACTATTATGCTACTATTATGGTGCATTCATGGCACCTGGGAATGACAAGGACCGCCCCCGTGATTACTTTGTTTTTCCTACAGCGAGCGTTCATGTGCTTTGCCGTCGGAATGTGTGACAAACACAGATGCCACAAAGGTTTAAACATACGCTCACTAATCCTAAATAAACAACTGTATTTGCTTAAAATATAGTGTAAGACGCTTGTGAAAGAAAGATATGCAGCTTTCAAGTGACAAAAACGGCAAATTTACGTCAATCTAGCCCCAGTTTCTGACCTCTGACTCACACATTACGTGACGTGAATGATGTGGAATGATGACGTTTTCACTGGGAAAAAGTTTTTTCCGATGCCCATGAACGCTAGGTTAGACACCTCAATACACGGCTCTCGTGTAAACCTGCTTGTCTGTCATGCTTTGTTGCCATGATGTCACGTTGTGTGTTTATATTGGTCATTGGCAAGTCACACCTCCGAACCACTTAGCTGTCATAAGTTGTGCATTAGTGCTGCAATGCCAGTTGTCTGTTTTGGAAAGATCTTTCACCTTTTATTATACCAGACGTCATTGTCACGTCACATTACCTATTGTACCAGAAACTGGTTAGACATGTAAAAGTTGACCTTTATCAGACTTCCATTTTCCAAAACACCATCAAAACACCTTTATCTAAAATTCTCATGTACATAATTTGTAGAAAAATCTGTTTTTTATGGAGCAAGTTATTAGATTGCTATATTCAGTATGATGAACATGCTGCCCCTGTACCTGAAGACCCTGAATGTTACAAGTAAGATATAGATTCAATTATATTGACACAAAATTGAACAGAAACCCTAGTGTGCGGTGTTCACTGAATTGCTGGCACAAGAGAGAAAAAGGTAGCCTGACGAGCCAGACCCACATTAAAATGTAGGGTCTGGGCACTCACCGTTCGCAGTGCTCAGTCGGAGGGCGGGATAATCGGTTGTCTTTCAAATTCCCTCTGCACTCAATAGGACAGCGCTATGAGTCCCATGCGTTTTGTAGCTAGTGGGCTAGTTCAAACTTTTGCCAACTTAAAAAAAGCTTAACTCGTGTCACACTGTTCGCCAACAGCAACATCCATCTTCTTTGAATTCAAGCCAAACCGTTGCAACTCTGCCATCAATCATTATGTTAAGCCCGCCTAACGACTCTATACACGATTTGATTAGCCTGATAGAAGTTAAAGTTTTCGAGCTCACAAGCCAACGGAGAGTTGCTAGACTAGCCCTGGAAGCAAATCTAATATGCTGCCGCTAGGGTTCGTCTAGATTTCTAGGCTAAGAAAAAGGCACATGGAGACAAAACACCCCTGTCAAAGACAAACCTGTGAGTACTGTGAAAGATGACATCAGGAGTTGAAGACTTTACAAATGTAATGCCAAACATCAGCATGTTCCAAACATACAGGCACTTTGGATGTCTCACCGTATCCGTTGGATTGATCGTAAATAAATAAATAAATAAATGACAATAATAATAATTAATATATATATATGTGTATGTATATATATATATACTTAATGAACATGTGAAATTGTAGGTCCCAAAGCAAGACCAGTTAAGAACCACTGATCTAGATAACAGCTACAGACCAGTGTTACATTTTGGACTACTGCGGGTCGGAGTGTATGAGACGACAACCAAAATGAGATTCGAGCAGCTACAGTAGGTACAAATCATACTCTAAGAGCTTATGCTGCACTTTAGGACAGCTGGAGACCTCTCATGTGTTCAGCTAGAGACCTCTCATGTGTTCTCACGTGTTAAGCTGTAGACCTTTAGAACATGTGTTGAGCTGGAGACCTCTCATGTGTTGAGCTGTAGACCTCTTAACCCACCAAGGTCAACTGTGATCACAGTGTATGTTGATAGTAGCTGTCAACTGTCAAGTGTGTTTTGTGAATCATAATCACAATGAATGTCTTCATTCAATGTGTGGCCATAATTGTGTCTTTTTGTTATATTATACGTATACGAATGTTATCTGCTCTAGTCCTGAAAATGTATTCTTTATTACTGTATGTGATGTTATGTGAACGATGATGCCAACTTTTATTGGCATCTATGATCATTGACATTGACATTCACACATACACAGCATGTGTGTGGAGGTGCTGAAGAGCTTCACAGTAGGCTAGTGCTGTTTACATTCTGACTGTTTCATTTTAGCGTTGTTGCCTGAGGTTAGATGTTAAATACTATTGTCACTGTACAGTTCAACATGTTGAACACACATTCTCTTTGTAAGGGGATCCATCATCAACGGATCATGACTCACTAAACATAAACATGTCTGTGTGTAGCTGTGGAGTTTCACTGAAGTGCAGTTTACATTCTAACACATTCATGTTGGCGTTGTTGCCTGAAGTTTATTTTTTGCTAACCACTCTTCTCACTCTCCAACCACTCCTCTCACTCCTCAACCACTCCTCTCACTCCCCAACCACTCCTCTCACTCTCCAACGGATAGTGCTGTTAGCATGTTCACGTTGCCATCTCTCCCTCCGCTAATTTATACCACTCTCTCCCTCCGCTAATTTGAGCCACTCTCTCCCTCCGCTAATTTGAGCCACTCTCTCCCTCCGCTCCGCTGTTTCAGCTGATTGTGTTGAAAACGCACTCTCTGCGTGAGGGCATCTACCGGGGCCGCGAGCAGCAGGACGAGCTGAGGGAGCAGGTGGTGAAGTTCCTGCAGCACGTGGAGGAGCTGGAACTCTACTGCGGCATGTGCGGAGAGTCCATCGGAGAGAGGAACCAGCAGCTGCAGGCCCTGCCCTGCTCCCACGTCTACCACCTCAAGTAAGGGCCTGGGGGGAGGTCTACCACCTAAAGTAAGGGCCTGGGAGGAGGTGGACTGGTCTGCTGTGGAGCACTTAGTGGACGCACTCTTACTAGATACGGCAAATAAAGCATTTATTTCTATAAATGGTTATAGGAACTGTGGCTGGAGGAACTACGTTATGGGCGGGGGAAGTGTAGTGGTTAAGGAGCTGGGCTAGCGTGCAGTAGCCTGTAGGGCGGTGGTAGTGTAGTGGTTAAGGAGCTGGGCTAGCGTGCAGTAGCCTGTAGGGCGGTGGTAGTGTAGTGGTTAAGGAGCTGGGCTAGCGTGCAGTAGCCTGTAGGGCGGTGGTAGTGTAGTGGTTAAGGAGCTGGGCTAGCGTGCAGTAGCCTGAAAGTTGTGGATTCAATTCTTATCAAATCCTTCTGAAGTATTTTACAGTTACTGGTATTTAGCAGCTGCTGTTATCCAAAGCGACATGGGCTTGCAACGGCAGGTTCAGAATACCAACCCGGGCCGACCTATTGTCGGCCGGAGATGCCACAGCTCTCCTTCACAAAGTGGTTTTCTGTAATGTACCTTTTACTTGCTTTTAAAGCTCAGGTCTGTTCGCTCTTTTTTAGAGTTCTTGACTCATATGAAGTTCGTATATCAAATTATTACAGCCCTGATTAACATGTCTTGTCTTCTTTTTCCTCTCTAGGTGCCTACAGACGAACGGAACTAAAGGTTGCCCACGGTGCCGTAGTGCGTCCATGAAACCTGGCTTTGTCTGAGCTCCCATCAGAAGTCCTGTTCTGGAATAAGAGCCATATGGGGACTTCCTCTCTCCAGATCAGCCTGCAGGAGTGAGACGTCACGGAGGGATGTTGTCATACTTTTCCTCCTCCACCGACGCCACCACAGTCAAGAACGTCTGTGGGTTCTGTAGCTGTAGAGTAGAACTTCAACTAACATTGTTTACGTGATGGCAAAACCACAAACACACACAATGCTCCAAGTCATCCCTCTGCTGACAACTCTGAGAGCTCCCCTGGAGTGCCAGCAGGTGTCTTCAGGGGGAGCTTGACGAGTGGACCCCTTTTCGAGTTGGGAGTTCTCGCTGTGGAAGATGGATGGGCTCGGCTGAAGGAACAGACGTCAGTAAACCCAACTGTCCAAACTCTCACTCTTCCCCTCACTGGAGCTTTTCTTTTGTCCTTTCTTTCTGGGCCTCAGCTGGTGAAAGAATGTTTCTACTGACAGTGATGTTCTCAGCTGGTTTATAGCTGAAGTGCAAGGACTATACAAAGCTTATGTGACTTGTGCAGTATGGGGAAATGAACCGTCAGCTGTATCCAGTTCAAACTTACGATAGCATTCTTTAATCATGGAGTCGGCCACATCTGGCCAAGAACAACCTTCTGCAACCACAAACTGACCATGTTTACCATTCTCTGTGCCACTACCCCCTCATATTATAATATTGTAATATGAGATGTCTTCATTTAATGAAGTTTAGTTCATTCATAACTTGTCTTTTACCCAACCGTTATAGTTACTATGCTACACAGTACACACTTTGTAATTTGTGGTGCTTACAGATATGATGTTTGTATTAATTTGCTCCTTGGTGATGAACAAGTTTAATGCAATGATATTACTGTATTCCAATAACAACCCATTTCATTATTTTATTTGTTACAGAAATATATTGTTACTTTATTTAGGTGTAATATGGAATATTACTGTACACCAAAATGACAGTTTTCCTTTGCCCCTTTTCTGTTGTAGAAAGCGGAAAGGTACTGTTACTTTATTACTTTATTTTGGCCTAACAGCCTAACCTATCTCTGTCTCTAGATCCTATGCAACTCCATCAGCTACAACTCGCTGAAACAAGAATGTACAGCTCTAGATATACAGCTGTGGATATATACAGCTCTAGATATATACAGCTCTGGATATATAAAGCTCTGGATATATAAAGCTCTAGATAAATACAGCTCTGGATATATACAGCTCTGGAAAAAATGAAGAGACCACTGCACATTCTGATGTCATCCTATGGTTGCTGAGTGACATTCAAATAAGTTGACAGTCATATACAGATTTTTTGACATTCAAATGAGTTGAATGTCAAATTTGTGGTCTCTTAATTTTGAATATCACCGTCAACTCATTCGAATGTCACTCAGCAACCGTAGGATGACGTCAGAAAAATGAGCAGTGGTCTCTTCATTTTTTCCAGAGCTTTCTCCAGAGCTGTGTCCATTAAAGTTCCCAGGGGTCGATTCTGGGACCTTGGCAACATTAAGCTACAGCCCTATTTCCCCAGTCCTAAGACCAAAGATTAGGGTTACCATCTCATTTTGTTCAGTTCAATGAATAATCCTAATGGCTATGGGGTCATTACATGCCTATAGCTAACTGGTACCATGCCTCCCAGTAGATCTTTGTGTTCAGTCTTGCATATGGAAATACAACTGGAGTAACATATAGATTGCATGTTAAAGCCAGTAAGTACTACATGTATTCACTCATCAAGTGGTATTGTAATAATCTAATGAATGATTTTTGTGTGACAGGTCTAGTCTTTAATCTGACCAATTATTTGAATTGACAAGATATGCATTTTCCCTATCCACAAATAAGGCTATTATTTGTACTGATTGAGATATTTGGGTGGCTGACTTATAAAATATGCCAAGAATTTTACATAGCATTTATTATATGTTGGAAAAAAGTATTTGACAATGGTAGTCATACCGACAGACCCCAATGGTGTAGTCATACCGACAGACCCCAATGGTATAGTATACCGACAGACCCCAATGTGAGTTAAAGTGGAATATATGAAAAACTATTTTACTGACAATTATGTCAACAGTATTATGCTGCCAATGAGCCCAGTTTAATTGTGGTATTGGTACAAATATCAGATGCCACATTAGTGTGCTCGTGAACCAGACAGACCTTCAACAAAAATGTTAAAGTTGACATTTTGAAGACAATGAAAGATTTGGTGGCAAATCCTTATTTATAAAATTTGTCATGTGTAGCCTTTCTAAAGAGAAATGGTGAATAAAACATTACTAATAATTTGCATTAATCCACCATGGGGGAATTCACAGAGTATATATAAATGCATCATTGCTCCAGAATGGCTGTTTGTGAATGTGTATTATGATAAGGAGACATTTCGATGCAGCTAGACTTTTTCTTTAAGTTTTTCTTGTGCTCTCCTCCCTTTCTTTCTCACTCTTTTTTCATAGGTTAAAAACATTTACATATTGCCTTGTAACTGCAAGTAAATCCTTTGCTTTCTAATGCAGTGAAACAAAATGCACATAAAATGTTGACACCACAAACAAACTGGGGAAAAAAACAAGGTGACCTTTTTCCTCCCTGCAGTGTATTCACATTGTTCCCTTTAACCTATTTTACAAACCAGTTGTATCCATTTTAATAATTAAACACATCAATTTATATTCTTTTCACCGTAATATGTGTTATATTGTGCTATGTTATTACATTAGCTACTAACTGGTTAAAGCTACCTCTTTGCCATCTACCTACTCTGAGTAGTTATATAGTGTGCCACAATAATCTGGATCTGTGAAGGGCCATTGGTTGGGGAATAGAAACAATCTTTGTACATAATCTTTTTTCTAGAATAAATAAAATATTCAAGGACATCCAGCATTTGTAATAGTCTATTTTTGTTTTTGTTTTTGTTGTTTGTTTGTTTGTTTGTTTTGTTTTCATCAGATTGTAACTAAAAGCTTTGAGCAAGGATGAGATAAGTATGAGGAAGTGATGACATCACTAACTGTAAATCACGTTCATCCCGCTGTGCAAGTCCTTGTCAAAAGGACTCAAGGAATCCAGCCAAACAGACAGGTGCCAGTTTCACTAAAACGGAATAGCGACAATAAGAGCGTGAATGGAGGCTCTTCTTATGGCTAGGGAGGCCCTCCTGTGCCCTCTGTGCTGCGAGGTGTTCAAGTATCCGGTGACCCTCCTGTGCGGACACAGCTGCTGTAAGATGTGCCTGCAGGACTTATGGGAGCGAAAGGGCGCGCGCGAGTGCCCCATCTGCCGCCGGCTAGAGATCACGCAGCGGCCGCCCATCAACCTGACGCTGAAGATCGCCGCGGACAGGTTCCAGCTGGAGCAGAGGGCCGCTGCCACGATGAAACTGGAGGAGGTCTGTGCCGCGCACAACGAGACATACAAGCTTTTCTGCCAGAGAGACGAACTGCCAATCTGTCTCGTCTGTCAGCTGTCGAAGGAACACAAAAACCACGAGTGCTGCGCCATCGCGGATGCAGCCAAGGACCGCAAGGTGAGAGACTGCAGTTTGATACTGTGGCAGAAACTACAACCTAAATTCCGAAAAAAGTTGGGATGTTTTATAAAATGTGAATAAAAAAGAATTCTATGATTTACAAATCATGTCAAACCTATTTAACTGAGAGTAGTTCAAAGACAACACATCAATATGTGTCAGCAACATGCTTCACCTCTTCATTTAAAAACATCCTGTACAGTAAATGTTTTAGGAACTGAGGAGACTAGAGTAGCCTAATGACAGTGAAATGTGGTCCCATTCCTGCCTGATACAGGACTTCAGTGGCCCAACAGTCTGGGAACTTCTTAATCATGTTTTTAGTCCATGATGTACATCTATGGAGAAATACTGTTTAAATATATGCAGAATTCATTTAGGTATTGTTTGGCAAATATTGAAATATTTTGAGGTCCTCCCTGAAAAGACATTGTCACTAGATGACTGTTTATATGTTGCTCAAAACCTGTGTACTGTACATCATTCAGAGTTGATTGTGCCTTGCCTGATGTGCAAAAGGCCCATAGGCAATAGTGCACCCCCACACCGTCGTTAAAAAGTGTGTTTCAACTCTAAAATCGGTTGTTTTCCCCCAAATGCCCATTTTGACTCTCTTCTCTTCTCTTTAAGGCTGGCATCTCTCCCAGGTACAACTCGCTGTCTAATCATCTCAGCACCCTTGAACGAGTCCGAGACAACTGGGGGGAGACGGAGGTCTACATTAAGGTAGCACAACCAGCGTGACGTTATAGGGCATCACTGTAGGGAGACGGAGGTCTACATTAAGGTAGCACAACCAGCGTGGCGTTATAGGGCATCACTGTAGGGAGACGGAGGTCTACATTATAGGGCATCACTGTGTTCTCATGCACCATACATGTATATCCTCATATGCTCCCAAGTCCTATGAGCAAAGAGAGCCTGCATTGTGCATCTGCATTGTGTCTGCAGATGAAAACTGCAAATCCTGCTTCTATTCTGTTTCTCTGCGTCTCTCTAATACCAAAGCGGCAGTATTCACATGACCATGATGAGTTCTGTCTGAGTTCTGCTGATGTTCTGTCGGCTTTGCTGCAGTCTCCACATGATGAGTTCTGGTGATGTTCTGGTGATGTTCTGTCTGCTTCGCTGCACATGACAATGATGAGTTCTGCTGATGTTCTGTCTGCTTTGCTGCAGTCTTCACATGACAATGCTGAGTTCTGGTGATGTTCTGAGTTCTGTCTGAGTTCTGCTGATGTTCTGTCGGCTTTGCTGCAGACCCAGGCAGATGAGACGGAGCGGCTGATAAAGGAGGAGTTTCAGAAGCTGCACAGTTTCCTGTGGGAGGAGGAAGCTGTTCGACTGACCCTGCTGAGAGAGGAGGAGGAGAGGAAGGCCGAGAGGGTGAGGACCAAGCTGGACGACATTTGTAAGCAGGTGGAAGATCTGTCTGCAATCATAAGAGATGCAGATGAAACCATGAACAACAGCGACATCAAGTTTCTAAAAGTATGTTATTTTAAATTAATATAAATATGTGAAATACTATTAATGCAATGATATTACAATGATATGAATTTTCAGGATTGGCTTTGTTTATCTCTTTCAATATCCTGATGTGTCTCCTATTCTCCTGAAGGACTACAAGAAAACAATAAGCAGGTATGACTCTCCACACTCATCTATCATCTTTTCAAAAATGGACTGGCCTCCTTCTGGAGGGTTTACCACCACATACCAACACCTGACTCAGCTCATACAGTTTCTCTAACATGTTCCCACACTATAGTTATGTTAGAGTACTTCTGACCACAAGGAATTAGTATCACTCAGCTATTTCAATATATTTATTCGGTTTTAGTGAATATCTGTGTTTTAACTTCTTCATTCTTATTTCACTACACATTATGTCTTTCTGAAACTATAACTATATATAATCTAAAGTCTACACAAAGAAAGTCCACAGCTCTCGCAGTCCACAGCTCTCACTGGTGTCTAAAATGAACGTGTTTATCCTCCCTCACTCTCCCATGTGGATTCCAGGCTGCGCTACACCATGCAGGAGCCAGAGGTGCTCAGCGAGGCTCTGATCGACTCTGCACTGCACGTGAGCTCACTCAAGTACGACGTGTGGAAGAAGATGGCGGACATGGCTCATCACTGTGAGTGAGACTGCCAGGCCAGTTCCCTGTTCCCAGAGGCCCCCAGGGTCTACACTTGAGCGTGCAAACTACCCGGTGGGGTTTGCTTCCATCTCAAAGAAGCAGGGTTGTGCACAATTCGAATTGCAATTCTGCTTCCTGTTTGTTACCTCAATTGAAATGCAAGTGAAATTCAAGAATTGAATTGGAATTTAAGAGCCAGTTTCAATTCAATTCTGAAATTTTGCACAAGCCTGCAAAGAAGGTGGAAGAAATAGTTTGAGGAAGGGGATCAAAACACTGTTTAACAGAGTTGTACAATTCAGTACAGTATACTAAGAACATTAGCGAGATTTATGATAGTAGGCCGATTGCAAATTATGCAATGGAAACTAGTGAACCTTTTCAAAGTAGCCTTTGTACTACACATGGGCAGCACAATAGTTACACAGTGTGTAAATGTTTCGACCCCCAACAAATCACCTCGTAGTTTGCTCCATGGTAGGAGTTGCTGGCTGATTTCCAGAGCCGGACAGTAACGGAGTACATTTACTTGAGTACAGTACTTGAGTACAGTTTTGAGGGATCTGTACTTTACTCGAGTATCATTTTTGGGGAGTACTCATGACTTTACTCAAGTACATTTGAGAGGCAAATATTATACTCTTTACTCCACTACATTTCTATCCATAACCGTGAGTACCTGTTACTTCTTCTAAAAAAAAAGGAAAAATCTCGGAAACCCTCAATTTGTTGTTTCGTCTCAAACGTGATTGGATTGTGCAGGCGCCACTGATTGGGACAGCCTATCAGCAATCCCCTTCAGCTTTCCGCCAAAGTCAACTCCATGGTTAGATTCAGATAAGAAACGAAACCATGGACGAAACAATGGATGTGTTTCAAAGTGTTTCAATTACAAAATAGTATTTTGTATTTGAAATACGTACTTTAAATACATGTATTAGAAATACTGCCCATCCCTGGCAACATGGTAAAAAGATGAAAATGACTTGATTTTACTTTCAATTCCTTTTACATTCTCCAAGGTATTAACATTAACATTTTCCTAGGGTTTCACTAACTCCATGTAGGATGTTTCTGTACATAAATGTAAGCACTGTGGCAGTAGTAATGCAATATTTAGAAAATGTAGGCTACTCTTGTACTCTTGATACTCAAGTACTTTTAAAACAAGTACTTCAGTACTTTTACTTAAGTAGACATCTGACTGTTGTACGTTTACTTGTACTTGAGTCAAATGTAGCAAAGGGTATCTGTACTTTACTCAAGTAATGAAGCTGTGTACTTTGTCCGCCTCTGCTGATTTCACTAGTGGTGTAATAATATGCTCCACTCCCTGTCTCCCTCTAGGTCCTCTGTATCTGGATCCCAACACAGCACAGGCCAACCTCATCCTTTCCGATGAGTTCACCAGTGTGCATTATGGGAAAAAGCGTCCGGTGCCTAGCAACCACGAGCGCTGTAGCAGCCGCATGGCAGTGCTCGGTGCGGCGGGCTTCACGTCGGGGAAGCACTCCTGGGACGTGGACGTGGGCGAGGGCACCAACTGGTACATCGGGGTCGCCCGCGAGTCCATCAACAGGAAGGACACGGTGTTTCTAAACCCCGCTGAGGGATTCTGGGTAATCGGATTGTGCAACAGCGACAACTACTGGGCACAGACATCCCCCCGCACTCGTCTGGTTGTGCGGTCCAAGCCACAGCGCATCACTGTGGAGCTGGACTACGACAAAGGCAAAGTCACCTTCCTCAACGCCACAAACTGCTCCGTTATGCACACGTTCAGAGACAAATTCACAGAGAGGGTATTTGCGTTCTTTTCGCCAGGTATGTATGAAGAGGGCAAGAGCAGCCCGAGCCCCCTTAAAATCTGCCCCCTGAAGAACTCCATCCTGCTCTACTGACCCCTGTCCAGCAACACAATGTAGCGCTTTCTACTGACCCGTCCTGTCCAGCAACACAATGTAGCGCTTTTACTTTAAACTGCTTTTTTAACTACTTAACGGTTTCAAACTCACTTTGTTGCCACAGTGACACACAGTAAGGAAAATAGTATCTGACGATGCCGATGCATGCCTGGAACATTGTACTGTTGTTCTCATGGGTAGGAGCATCGCTTCTTTTTATTGGTTGTAGACACATTTGGAACTCCCTTAGCACTAAATGGCTGAGGAAACTGATAAAAGGGGAATTCCTACATCGCCTAACTTTATTTCTTGAATTTCCCCTTGGGGATCAATAAAGTATCTATCTACCTATTTAAGACTTCAATCCTGCTCTGACCATTGCAAACTGCTATCTGTAGGTTTTTTGTCTTATTTTATTACACTCCAAGAAATAACAACAGAATGTGAAGTAACTCTTTTCTCTCTTGTAATACCATTTCATACCTCATGTGGCGCTGTACTAAAGTGCCGTCCATGCTGCAGCCAAAGTCCTTTTAGGCAAGTCCCTCCACTCGGCGGCCATATACCAACGTTTTATGGGCACTCATCGGGCACAGTCTTTGGGTCGAACTGCGCGTGTGCAAGGCTTCACGACACCAATCTTGCTCCAGCGGCGAGATCACAACACATGATTGGCACGATGTCTTCACAACACAGCATATGATTGCCTAATGTATTCACATCACACCACATGATTGGCTCAATGTATTCACATGTCAACGTTTTGCCGAGGAAGGGGTGGGTTATGTGTAGACAACGGCCATATTGGCGTGACAAACTAGCCCCATGCATTTCTATGGAGTATTTTTTGAGTGCTGTGTCTCCACATTAGAAAGTCTCTGCTGCAGCCAAAAGTGTAAAAACACAATTCTGCCCTCTACAGACTTCCACGTTGATATACTGACAGCCTGACAGTGTCAGCACTTTAAATTAAGCTCCCTGAAGACTCTACTGACAAAGGATTGTGGATGAACACGTTGACCTTAGATTCGTTTGTCTTGGACTTCTGTTGGCCCAAACCCAAACTGTTACATAACCCTTCCTTTGTTTGAGGGCTTGGAAAGGTTTCACCTCATACCAGAGTGACGTTTGCCTCGGAGGTTTTGAAAGCTATGAATGTACATAGAGCTCATATGAAAACAGCTTTAAGTAATCCACTTTTTAACTATTACTGTCATTACTATGGGTTATGCAAAAAGGTGTAATATGATACTGGTGTAATAATACTAACCAAACACAAACGGCCAACCTGTAAATAACCTCGTACTGTATTATTGTCATTACTCCACGAGGACGCAGAGCCACAACTGCTATTCAAACCACAAGAGGAAATGATTATCTGTGCTTGGTGCTACTTTTCCTGGGGACTTATGAACACAAGTGTACCAAAATCTTAAAGGGATATTCCACCATTTGGGGAATTACACTCATTTTCCACCTCCCCTTGAGTTAAACAATTGATTTTTACCTTTCTCCAGTTCATCCAGCCGTTATCTGAGTCTGGTGATGCCACTTTTAGCTCCAGCCTAGCATAGATCACTAAATCAGATTAGACCATTAGCATCTCGCCTGCTAGCACCACGTTTAAAAGTGACTAATATTTCCGGTAATTTTCCTATTTAAAACTTGTCTCCTCTCAAGTTAGAAAGTGTAATAAGACCAGCGGGAAATGAAGCGGCGGTTTTCTAGGCTGATTTGAGACGGAACTATACTCTCATTCAGGCGTAATAATCAGTCACTAAACAATTCGTCTGCTGCAGCTGAACCTTGTTGTTGGAGGTTAGCCTATGGGGACTATTTTCAGGTGCTGCATGATATCATTGTGCTGCTGCGCCCATGGTGTTCCTTGATTATTATGCTGGAATGAGCGTATAATTCTATGTCAAATCACCCACGTGGACACGAATATGGTATTATCCTCTTGCCTCGTCACCTCTTTTCTCTTATCATGGCACAGATGTGAGTGTGTGTGTGTGTGTGTGTGTGTGTGTGTATGAATTTTAGTTGAGATTGGCATCAGACCCAGCACGGACTCTATACACTAAAAATAACTGATTTAATAACTTGTGTCTTTGTACACAGCAGCCACACACATGCAAACGTCAATCCCAAAAGCTCCTCATCGTTGAGGCTCCTTCTCTTTGACTTTAGTTTTCCTCTGACTAGACATGTCTTTGAGCTTGGAGTCTAGTTTCCTCTGCAGGTAGGCCTTCTTGTTGGGGTCCATGGACTTGTCCTTCTGTCCACTGCCGGCGTACAGCACCCCCTCTTTGCTGATGCGCATGCGTGCGTGGGCCTTGGCCTGGTCCCCACAGCCGTGGACCTGGAACACAAGTGTGTGGAGCCGCAGGTCACTTAAAGACACGGGAGAGAGTGGTCAACTCAGGTGTGTCACTGCCCTGGTTAAGGACACGGGAGAGAGTGGTCAACTCAGGTGTGTCACTGCCCTGGTTAAGGACACGGGAGACAGTGGTCAAGTGTGTGTTACCGCCCTGGTTAAGGACACGGGAGACAGTGGTCAAGTGTGTGTTACCGCCCTGGTTAAGGACACGGGAGAGAGTGGTCAACTCAGGTGTGTCACTGCCCTGGTTAAGGACACGGGAGAGAGTGGTCAACTCAGGTGTGTCACTGCCCTGGTTAAGGACACGGGAGAGAGTGGTCAACTCAGGTGTGTCACTGCCCTGGTTATGGAATGCATGTAACGTTTTGTTTACAGCTGGCAATTTTTGCTAAGGAAAGAGAAGTTGCACTTTTAGCCAAAAACTGCCATAAACTTTGGCTCAAATGGTCAAAAACAGTAAAAATAAATGGTTTTAATTGATTGAATTAATTAATTTTAATCAAGAGAGAGAACAGTGTTCTGAACCCAGACACCGTCAGTGGGCTTTGCTCCCTTAAACATAATGAAGTTCCAGGCGCGCGGGAACCTATTTTTGACCAGGGGTGCTGAATAACAAAAATAATGGATGTCCGACGATTTCTCCCCTCCTGGACATGTTTCGGGATTTTGACTGCTAAATACATAATTTTAGTGCGGTGTGCGGGTGATAGAGAGAAGTTTTAGGGATCAATAAAGTATATCTATCTATCTATCTATCTACGTCCTGGGCAGCCACAAATTCCAATGTTCCGCGACAGCACTCCGACTCCACTGCACCCACCCTAACCCCACAGAAGCGCACTTGACATCATTAGCCTATTTCAGTATAGCTAAGGACAATTACTTTTCTGATTGTCAAAACCACACCAGAGATGTTTGGCTTTAAATATAGGCTAATAATCATGATCTCGCAAATAATTGCTGAATAGCCTAAAGTGTCTTCTCCACAGCAAGAATGTGTCCTAATAATTTCTATCTTAGGGACTAGTGAAATGATTTCACAAGCTATAATTTATTAATTTTGCAAAACTGTACAACACAATTAAAGTTTCTTTCCGCTTATCCATGCTTTTTTGAACGTGTAAATCGCATAGAATATGTAGGCCTATATCAATCGTAGGCCTAGCCTACACACTTGATCACCAGAGCCCGTTTACAAATTAGACATTCTCTGGCTATCATAGCTGAAACCACGCTACGGTTCTTACAGTAGCCTAACTGACTCACGTTCACGTTGATCTCTATAACTGTTAATTTTTAGTAGCCTATATTCCAACCAATCCATAACCCTTTTTTGCTATTTGACTCATCATTTCACATACACAAATATAAATAATGTCAGACAGCGAATTAGTAATTATTTAAAAATATATATAACAAATTTAAAAAATCTATCTCCTGCCAGCAGGGGGTGCTGCAGCACCCTCAGCACCCCCCTTCCCGCGCCCTTGTGAAGTTCTAAACTTCAGTACGTCAGACACCGCCAGTGAGCATTGACCTTCATGCATCTTTCCTCTTTTGGGTTAAAATGGTTCCAAATGTTCCAAACTGACAGTTGTGCACTAAGCAGTGAAATGATACACTCCAATGCCTGGCAGCAAAAGCTGTTTCTAGATGGTCTGTGTAAAGACTGACCCTGAGCACCTGAGCATCTGACCCTTGAGCATGTGACCCTTGAGCACCTGAGCATGTGACCCTTGAGCACCTGAGCACGTGACCCTTGAGCACCTGACCCTTGAGCACCTGACCCTTGAGCATGTGACCCTTGAGCACGAGACCCTTGAGCACCTAAGCACCTGACCCTTGAGCATGTGACCCTTGAGCACCTGACCCTGAGCATGTGACCCTTGAGCACCTGACCCTTGAGCACGTGACCCTTGAGCACCTGAGCACCTGACCCCTGAGCACCTGACCACCTGACCACCTGACCCTGAGCACCTGAGCACGTGACCCTTGAGCACCTGAGCACGTGACCCTTGAGCAAGTGACCCTTGAGCACCTGTCCCTGAGCATGTGACCCTTGAGCACCTGAGCGTTGAGCACCTGACCCTTGAGCACGTGACCCTTGAGCACCTGAGCACCTGACCCTTGAGCACTCACCTCGGGGATGTGGTGGCTGAGGCAGAACTGCCTGTTGCAGTGGATGCAGAGCTGTCCTAGCGTTAGCACGCTAGCTTTGCACTTCACGAAGCCACACACACGCTCAGCCTTCACCACCGCGTCAATCAGTGTGTCAAAGTCACTGTCTGCAGTAGCGGCCGCCGCAATGTCTGTAGCGCCTGCTTTCGTGCAGTTCTTACCTGAGAAGAGAGAACAAACACACACACACACACACACAGTGGGTTAAGGCTACTGATTGAGGATTCCACAGCGACAGTAAAACAAAACAGGCCAATCCCAACAGTAAGGTTAGACTCCCAATGTTGGACTAGAATATGAATGTTTTGTGCTGTTATGACAAAAAAATATCCTGCTGCAAATACAGTTTATTCCATCTATTAATCACTAGATTACAGTATTCCAAACTGACAGTGGTAAACTACTGGTGAGGATGACAGAAATAATTCATACACAGACACACACACACACACAGACACACACACACAGACACAGACACACACAGACACAGACACAGACACAGACACAGACACAGACACAGACACAGACACAGACACAGACACACACACACAGACACAGACACAGACAGACACACACACACACACACACACAGTGATGTATCGGAGTTGTGGCTGACCCTTGGCTGCTCCTTTTCCCTTCCTGCCCTGCTGGCTCCTCCCTGCTGTGGCTGCTATGGCCGCCCTCTGCTGCTGCTGCTGCTGGGTCAGCTGGGTTAGCTGGGCCTTCTCCTCCCTCTTCTGCTGCTCCCTCCGCATGCGCTCCAGGTGCAGGCTCTTCAGGTCCACACCCCCTGCAGCTGCTGCCCCCTGCTGGTCAGGGGGAGTAACTACATCAGTCGGTCGGTCCAGCTGTGGTTCTGGTTCCCCTGTCCCCTCTGAGGAGGGTTCCTGTGGCCCGGCCGGTGGTCTGGACACGGTGATGTGGCGGTCCTTGCCCTCGCCCTGGCTCTCGTGGTTGAGCCCGAGCTCCTCCGCGATCTGGTGAACGAGCAGGCGGTCGTGAGAGTTCAGGGATGCAGGGAAGCGCAGCTCAGTCTGGCCCACGTCCCGCATGAAGTTCTGGATCCGCTGCCGGATCTCGTCCTGCTTCCTCTGCTCCTGGGCCTGGTCTTGGTTCTGCTTCTGGTCCTGGTTCCCATCTCCGGGCCTGCCAGAACTGCTGAGGGGCTTTGAGCCTGGAGCCTTCCCCGGGGGGTCCCTTCCTTTAGGCCCCCCAGCCTCGTGCCCCCTCCCCTGCTCCCCTTTCGTCTCCTTGCCCCTCCTCTGCTCCCCTTTCGTCTCCTTGCCCCTCCCCTGGCCTGGCTCCCCTTTGTCCCTCTGCTTAGCTGACGGGGGCTGTTTGGAGCCCTCTTTGGGGTCGCGGGTGTAGTTCTGGGGCACCACGTCCTCCAGGTACTCGAAGGCGGTGCGCATCTCGCCGTGCTCCGTCATGTAGTCCACCAGTGACTTGAGGAAGTCGTGGTTCCGTACCGTCTGAGAGTCACACACCACCGTGAGCTGGCGCCGCGCTCGAGTCACGGCCACGTTGATTCTTCTGTCCTCGGCCAAAAAGCCGACCTCACCTAGGAGAGAGCCAAGACGCACCACATCATCACAGCAGTAAGGCTAGGAGAGAGCCAAGACGCACCACATCATCACAGCAGTAAAACAGCCAACCTCAGCTAGGAGAGAGCCAAGACGCACCACATCATCACAGCAGTAAAACAGGGGAATAAGGCGGGGAGCACATTAGCCAGCGGCAAGCGGCAGGTTTGGTTCAACTTTCAAAGCGCAACGCAAGCATATTCAATTGACAGACCGTTTGTGTTGCTTAGGAACGAGATAAAACTTATTATGGTCTGAGCGTTGCGTTACGTTTGCCGCTGCCGCTTGCCGATGTGATCCTCGCCTAAGCATCCCTACATGCAAAGAGCTATACAGCTCTACTACGTGCTAATGAATGAATGTTTAAGCAGAGTTAGGGTGACCCCTGGTCAGGACATTGCATTGTACATCTGGTACTCTCCCACTCACCCTTTCTGTTGGATCTGACCAGGGACAACACCACGGCCTCTTTCTCTCTGCCCTGGAAACCGTCCACTGACTTGATCTCCAGCTCCGGGTGCGTCTGGGAGAGCCTCTGTCTGAGAAGGTCAACCTGACACGCACAGGAGAAGGGTTGGCATGCTTCTAGTTATTATTATTCATATCTGCACGATATCTTCACACGAGTGAGAATTAAAGATCCGGCTGGTCATTTTTTTTTAGCTTTGCACAATAGATGTTTGATATGATTTTCTTCCTGTGTTTTGATTTTATTCACGGTTTCACATTTACGAAAATATCCTTTTCCTGTCTGTCTTTGAGTGTTGTACAATTGCAGTAGTAGATTTATGGGCATCCACTAGGCCTTCTCTCTGATAAGTAACACAGGGCACATTAATGGGCATCCACTAGTTTTCTCTTTGATAAGTAACACAGGGCACATTAATGGGCATCCACTAGTTTTCTCTTTGATAAGTAACACAGGGCACATTAATGGGCATCCACTAGTTTTCTCTTTGATAAGTAACACAGGGCACATTAATGGGCATCCACTAGTTTTCTCTCTGATAAGTAACACAGGGCACATTAATGGGCATCCACTAGTTTTCTCTCTGATAAGTAACACAGGGCACATTAATGGGCATCCACTAGTTTTCTCTCTGATAAGTAACACAGGGCACATTAATGGGCATCCACTAGTTTTCTCTCTGATAAGTAACACAGGGCACATTAATGGGCATCCACTAGGCCTTCTCTCTGATATGTAACACAGGGCACATTAATGGGCATCCACTAGTTTTCTCTCTGATATGTAACACAGGGCACATTAATGGGCATCCACTAGTTTTCTCTCTGATAAGTAACACAGGGCACATTAATGGGCATCCACTAGTTTTCTCTCTGATAAGTAACACAGGGCACATTAATGGGCATCCACTAGGCCTTCTCTCTGATATGTAACACAGGGCACATTAATGGGCATCCACTAGTTTTCTCTCTGATATGTAACACAGGGCACATTAATGGGCATCCACTAGTTTTCTCTCTGATATGTAACACAGGGCACATTAATGGGCATCCACTAGGCCTTCTCTCTGATATGTAACACAGGGCACATTAATGGGCATCCACTAGGCCTTCTCTCTGATATGTAACACAGGGCACATTAATGGGCATCCACTAGGCCTTCTCTCTGATAAGTAACACAGGGCACATTAATGGGCATCCACTAGTTTTCTCTCTGATATGTAACACAGGGCACATTAATGGGCATCCACTAGTTTTCTCTCTGATATGTAACACAGGGCACATTAATGGGCATCCACTAGTTTTCTCTCTGATATGTAACACAGGGCACATTAATGGGCATCCACTAGTTTTCTCTCTGATATGTAACACAGGGCACATTAATGGGCATCCACTAGGCCTTCTCTCTGATAAGTAACACAGGGCACATTAATGGGCATCCACTAGTTTTCTCTCTGATATGTAACACAGGGCACATTAATGCGCATCCACTAGTTTTCTCTCTGATAAGTAACACAGGGCACATTAATGGGCGTCCACTAGTTTTCTCTCTGATAAGTAACACAGGGCACATTAATGGGCGTCCACTAGTTTTCTCTCTGATAAGTAACACAGGGCACATTAATGGGCATCCACTAGGCCTTCTCTCTGATAAGTAACACAGGGCACATTAATGGGCATCCACTAGTTTTCTCTCTGATATGTAACACAGGGCACATTAATGCGCATCCACTAGTTTTCTCTCTGATATGTAACACAGGGCACATTAATGCGCATCCACTAGTTTTCTCTCTGATATGTAACACAGGGCACATTAATGCGCATCCACTAGTTTTCTCTCTGATATGTAACACAGGGCACATTAATGGGCATCCACTAGTTTTCTCTCTGATAAGTAACACAGGGCACATTAATGGGCATCCACTAGTTTTCTCTCTGATATGTAACACAGGGCACATTAATGGGCATCCACTAGGCCTTCTCTCTGATATGTAACACAGGGCACATTAATGGGCATCCACTAGTTTTCTCTCTGATAAGTAACACAGGGCACATTAATGGGCATCCACTAGGCCTTCTCTCTGATATGTAACACAGGGCACATTAATGGGCATCCACTAGGCCTTCTCTCTGATAAGTAACACAGGGCACATTAATGGGCATCCACTAGTTTTCTCTCTGATAAGTAACACAGGGCACATTAATGGGCATCCACTAGTTTTCTCTCTGATAAGTAACACAGGGCACATTAATGGGCATCCACTAGTTTTCTCTCTGATAAGTAACACAGGGCACATTAATGGGCATCCACTAGTTTTCTCTCTGATAAGTAACACAGGGCACATTAATGGGCATCCACTAGTTTTCTCTCTGATATGTAACACAGGGCACATTAATGGGCATCCACTAGGCCTTCTCTCTGATATGTAACACAGGGCACATTAATGGGCATCCACTAGTTTTCTCTCTGATAAGTAACACAGGGCACATTAATGGGCATCCACTAGGCCTTCTCTCTGGTAAGTAACACAGGGCACATTAATGGGCATCCACTAGGCCTTCTCTCTGATAAGTAACACAGGGCACATTAATGGGCATCCACTAGGCCTTCTCTCTGATAAGTAACACAGGGCACATTAATGGGCATCCACTAGTTTTCTCTCTGATAAGTAACACAGGGCACATTAATGGGCATCCACTAGTTTTCTCTCTGATAAGTAACACAGGGCACATTAATGGGCATCCACTAGTTTTCTCTCTGATAAGTAACACAGGGCACTTTCTATCAGCACTGCGGGGAGTCCCCTGGGGTGGACGTAACGCCACAATGGGACACTCACTGCTTGTGCGTCTACAGAGACTGGTTGCTGACCCCTGTATTGACCCTACAGGATGTGTCCTGAGGTGGAGAGGAAGGCTGAAGGGTGTGTCTAGTGCCTTACTACTCGACTTACAAACTGTCCTGTCTCCAGGAAAAGCACCATAAATAGCCAGTTTTAACCAGCACGCTTGTATTCAGGAGTAAAGAGCAGCTGCTTTACCTGAAGATTGTACGGAGCTATCACAGCGATGTCTTTGGCTTTCAGGCCGGCTTCAGTCAAGGCTTTGATATGCAGAGCTACAATATCGGCCTCTCCTGTAGGGGGTTAGGATCAAGACATTTAACACACTTACAACTCATCAACTCAACACATGCTTTAGTGAGAGGAGTGTCCAAACTATAAAGTGATTACTGGAAAGATTCAATGTTGCTGCAGTTTTTACAATTGCTCTGAATAAGAGAGTTCAGACAGCGCACCTTGGTTTCCCTTGGACAGTTCATCGGTGTCCTCCATCTCGTGGAGGCCACAGCCGGCCGTGTCTATGAGCAGCAGTGGCCGGCTGGTGTCCTCCACATTAGCCACACCTGGCAGATCCCTGGGTGGAAAAAAAACTAACTTTGAAGAAATGAAGGAGCAATCGTGTAGGGGCTGAACTGTAGGGGTGCCTGGTGCCTGTACAACTAACTAGATCTCATGAAGAACACACATACACACACACACACACACACACACACACACACACACACACACAGACAAGGAGGATGACATGAATATAAAAACAGATGTGACTAGATAAACCATCGGGACAGAGTTGTGACACTCGTCACACTCGTTCAAATAGTAATTTTGATGAAAAATGGCTTCATTGTGCAGCCGTAGCGCGGCGGCTCTCTTCTCTCACCTGAGCAGGTGCTTGTCCACGGAGGCATGTGCGGTCAGCCGGCCCTGGTACATCTGGTCAGAGGCCCACTGCATGATGGCGCTGTTCATGCGGTACTGGACCGTCAGCATCCGGACCACCCCAGCACCATACCGCTGGATGACCCGCTCCATCAGGCTCACCGACAGACCCTTAGAGGCCGCCCTGACACACACACAAACAGATACACACGCGCACACACACACACACACAGATACACACACACACACACACACACACACGCACACAGACACAAACAAACACACACACACACACACACACACACACACACACACACACACACACACACGCACACAGACACAAAGACACACACACACACACACACACACACACACGCACACACACACACACACACACGTGCGCGCACGCATGCACACACACACACGCGCACACACACACACACACACACACAGACACAAACACACACACGCGCACATAGACACACACACACACAGACACACACATGCATGCATGCATGCACACACACACACACACACACACACACACGTGCGCGCACGCATGCACACACACACACACGTGCACGCACACACGCACACACACACACGCGCACACACACACACACACACACACACACGCGCGCGCACATAGACACACACACACACAGACACACACGCGCACGCACACACACAGACACAGACACAAACACACATGCACACACAGACACACACACACACAGACACGCGCACACGCGCACACACACACACACACACAAAATAATTGATTATTATCAACAATGACTAATTCCAATTCCAATTCCATCAACAAGAATGTATTAAAAATGCCATAAACCGTAAATAGAAATAAAAGGTCAAAAAGTACATCAACTAAACATTTGTTTTCATCCAAAGTCATTTAGAGTACGTCATCTTTACACTTTACACTTACTCACTTGTGGGACTTGATGGTGGGTACGGTGGTGAGGTGGAGGCAGGGTGTGTGTGTGTGTGTGTGTGTGGCCTTACTCACTTGTGGGACTTGATGGTGGGGGGCAGCTGCTTGTAGTCGCCGGCCAGGATGGCCTTGCGGCCGTTGAGCAGGGGGATCCAGCAGCTGGCCTCCAGCGCCTGGCCGCACTCATCGATCACCACCACGTCGAAGTGGTCGGCTGGCAGCAGCTTCAGCGGGCCCTCAGCACTCGCTCCTGAGGGGAGATGGACATGACATGGGGGGTCAGTGAGGTTCATCAAGTGGGACAGGCTATCACAGACTGGCCAATAATAAATCCAGCGCTACAGTATATAGTATAGTATAAGTAGACATACTCTTTTGATCCCTATATAAGTATATAAGTAGATATACTCTTTTGATCCCTATATAAGTATATAAGTATAAGTAGATATACTCTTTTGATCCCTATATAAGTATATAAGTATAAGCATACATACTCTTTTGATCCCGTGTATAAGTATATAGTATAAGTATATAGTATAAGTAGATATACTCTTTTGATCCCTATATAAGTATATAAGTATAAGCATACATACTCTTTTGATCCCGTGTATAAGTATATAAGTATAAGTAGATATACTCTTTTGATCCCTATATACCGGTAAGTATATAAGTATAAGTAGATATACTCTTTTGATCCCGTGAGGGAAATTTGGTCTCTGCATTTATCCCAATCCGTGAATTAGTGAAACACACTCAGCACACAGTGAACACACAGTGAGGTGAAGCACACACTAATCCCGGCGCAGTGAGCTGCTTGCAACAACAGCGGCGCTCAGGGAGCAGTGAGGGGTTAGGTGCCTTGCTCAAGGGCACTTCAGCCGTGCCTACTGGTCGGGGTTCGAACCGGCAACCCTCCGTTTACAAGTCTGAAGCGCTAACCAGTAGGCCACGGCTGCCTACTAAGTGACGAGTGGTAAAGTAGCAGTGTCCTATTGCTACATAATTGACAAACTGCACACGTGTCAAGCATTCCTTCCAGACAACAAACAGACATGGATCCGGAGACATTACATTACATTACATTTGGCTGACGCTTTTTTTTGCCAAAGCGACTAACAACATGGTCATAACCAGCACGCAACATTCAAATTGTACTGTGGGGGAGGACCAACTCAACGCCCCCCGTTTACGCTATACGACGTTATACGTTCTATATTATAGAAGTTAAGTTGTAAGTGATGTACAAGTGTGTGAGTGTGTGTGTGTGTGATGTAAATGTGTGTACGTGTGTGAGTGTGTGTGTGATGTAAATGTGTGTACATGTGTGTGTGTGTGTGTGTGATGTACATGTGTGTACGTGTGTGAGTGTGTGTGTGTGTGAAGTACATGTGTGTACATGAGTGTGTGTGTGTGTGTTGCACCTGTGTTGGTGGCCAGGACAACAGTGGCACCCTTGAGGATTTGCTTGGTGGAGTCGTCCTCTCTGCTCCTGAGTTCCTTCCTCAGCTCCCTGAGCTCCCTCTTCAGTGCAGCCCTGCTGCCTCGGTCCCGACTCCTCTTCATGTCACTCTAACACACACACACACACACACACACACACACACACACACACACACACACACACACACACACACACACACACACACACCATCACCGACACACAGCAACCAACACACACACACACACACACACACACACATCACCGACACACAGCAACCAACACACACACATCATCACCGACACACAGCAACCAACACACACACACACACACACATCACCGACACACAGCAACCAACACACACACACACACACCATCACCGACACACAGCAACCAACACACACACACACACCATCACGACACACAGCAACCAACACACACACACACACCATCACGACACACAGCAACACACACACACACACACACACACACATCATCACCGACACACAGCAACCAACACACACACACACACATCATCACCGTCTCTGCCAGCTTGTCTGCCGTCTGAATGTTATGGCCATGTCCACTCATATTCATATGGGCTGCGCTCTTAAAGGGATATTCCACCATTTGGGGAAATACACTCCTTTTCCACCTCCTCTCTCCTATAAGCTAACGGTCAGATCTGATTCAATGAGCTGGAGCTAAAAGTGCTACGGTCAGACTCAGAGAACGGCTGGATGAACTGGGGAAAGGTACAACTCAACAGTTTAACTCAAGGGGAGGTGGAAAACGAGTGTATTTTCCCAAATGGTGGAATATCCCTTTAAGAGCGCATGCGGGGGCCATGTCCAGGTGAAACTTCCAATAAGTTTTAACAAATAAGAAATTGGAAAGCCATATATTTTGAAAGGCCATCATTGATCCCCTTGAACTCCTTGTACAATATAAACATTTCTGTCCAACTGAAAAGACGCACGTGCTGTCCCTTACTAAAGCCTTGTCCATGTCTCTGCGGATGTCTGCGATGATGTCCGTGGCGTCGCTGCGGGCGAGGATGGCGTCCAGGGAGTGCTGCTGGATGGTCTCCAGGAGACGGGCCGGGTGGCCCAGGCGAAGCACCTTGGCCTTGTTCTGCGCCAGCCGCTCCACCAGGTTGTCCACCGCCACGTTAGAGGGGGCACAGCACAGCACCTGGCACAGCGGGGCGAGAGCAGGCATCAGAGATCACACGTTAGAGATCACACGTTAGAGATCACACGTTAGCGATCACACATCAGAGATCACACGTTAGAGATCACATGTTAGAGGGGCACAGCAGGGCGAGGGTGGGCGTTAGAGATCACACGTCAGAGATCACACGTCAGAGATCACACGTTAGAGATCACACGTCAGAGATCACACGTCAGAGATCACACGTCAGAGATCACACGTCAGAGATCACACATCAGAGATCACACGTCAGAGATCACACGTTAGAGATCACACATCAGAGATCACACGTCAGATATCACACGTTAGAGATCACACGTTAGAGATCACACGTCAGAGATCACACGTCAGAGATCACACGTCAGAGATCACACGTTAGAGATCACACGTCAGAGATCACGTCAGAGATCACACGTTAGAGATCACACGTCAGAGATCACACATCAGAGATCACACATCAGAGATCACACGTTAGAGATCACACGTCAGAGATCACACGTCAGAGATCACACGTTAGAGATCACACGTTAGAGATCACACGTCAGAGATCACACATCAGAGATCACACGTTAGAGATCACACGTTAGAGATCACACGTCAGAGATCACACATCAGAGATCACACGTCAGAGATCACACGTTAGAGGGGGCACAGCACAGCACCTGGCACAGCAGGGCGAGGGTGGGCATCAGAGATCACACGTGGGGTGTACTATAGCTTTACTATCGGTAAAAACAACCTGGGTGCATGTTTTTGTCACTTTTTTGTTTGTTACTTTTATGGTCACAAAATGTATTTCATAAATATTCTCAAATAAAATCACCTCTCCTCACTAGCACACAATTGCCCCTTCCTCATGTGTTTCCCAAGTAACAGCTGCACCATTACAACCACACAGCTACATTCACCTCTTCACTAGCATATGCTTCCTCATGTGTTTCCCAAGTAACAGCTGCACCATTACAGCCACACAGCTACATTCACCTCTTCACTAGCATATGCTTCCTCATGGGTTTCCTGGAGTAACAGCTGCATCAGTACAACCACACAGCTACATTCACCTCCTCACTAGGGGAGGGGAAAAGGTGGTGGTGTGGCTTTGATTTCCTCTAACATTTTTAAGCATACTGAATGTTTGTTTGGAGACTTTAGGTCATTTGAATATTTAGCTGTGGTCATTAGAACAAACCACATTCTTGTTCTATCTATATATAGACCACCCAAACATAACCCTGACTTTCTCTCAGAGTTTTCAGAGTTGGTCTCCATGACAGTGGTCAAATATGACAAAGTCCTGCTACTAGGAGATTTTAACTTCCATGTTAATAAGATATAGATAGATAGATAGATAGATAGATACTTTATTGATCCCCAGGGGAAATTCAAGAAAATCCCTCAGACCGTAAAGCCATGGACTTTCTCGATTTAAAGGAGAATTCCGGTGTGATATTGACCTAAAGTGTATTGAAACATGATACCGAGTGTGAACGTATGTCTCATAGCCCATCTCGGCTTGTCCCCTGCACTCCAAAATCTGGCGCTAGTTAGCCGATGCTACCAACAGCTTTTTCAATAGTGGTGCTTCGGCATCGGGCTAGCCATGCAAATAAATCACTGTTTTACACCCATTTACGAGGCTCAATGTATCTCCACACTTCATTGGTAGACTTCCGAGGGCCCTGACATTTAAAACGAGACATTGAGAACTTTGAAAAAGCACTGGTAGTTTACTTACAAGACGATTTATACAGACAGTATCTTCACGAAGTTTAGCGTTTGCAGCCATCTTGAATTTAGTCACGATAAGTCAAGCAACGAGTAAGAATGAACAGGTATGATAAGGGATCAGATTCCAAAAATAATTCAGTGGAAATGCATGGATTCCAGTTTCTTCCAGTAGCAGCAACTGGAATCCATGCATTTCCACTGAATTATCAATATCACACCGGAATTCTCCTTTAATAACATGTCTCGATTTCACGCAACATGTGAAAGACCCCACCCACACCCATGGTAACACACTTGACCTTGTCCTTACAAGAGGGATTGATGTAAACGCTCTATCTGTAGAACCTGTCCCTGTATCGGATCATGCATGCGTCTCCTTTACTGTCCCTGTTCACATGCGATGGAAGGATCACCGCCCCGATATCCATAACTCTCGCCGCATTGACAATAACGCCAAGTGTTTATTAGCTGAGCGGCTGCCTAACATTATATCCTGTTGTTCAAATACATCATCTCTTGATGAGTTAACAGACAATCTAAACATTGCACTGATCCAGGCGATCGACTGCGCTGCTCCCCTGATGTCACGAAAGCGCACTCGCACAAAATCAGTGCCATGGTTTACAGCAAACACTCGTGCGCTGAAAAGGACCTGCAGAAAGTTGGAGCGCAAATGGCAAGTGTCAAAACTTGAAACTGACCGGTCGGCCTGGGCAGCTAGTTTTAATAAGTATAAAGACTCCCTTTATGCTACAAGAGCAACATATTTCTCAAACCTGATTAACTCTAACAAAAACAACCCTATGTTTCTGTTTGATACTGTCAGCAAACTCACAAGATCACATGCCCCCATCTCTAGCACAGAATTCACTGCTGACGATTTCATGACCTTTTTTATGTCAAAAATTGATTTGATTAGAGAGAAAATTGACACTATTACAGATGTCTCAGACACTACAGATATTGACGGATTAGCTCTGCATTCCGACTGTGTTTTCTCTCAGTTTGAATCAGTCTCTTTGGATGCCTTTACAATTATAGTGAAAATATCAAAGCCTACAACCTGCCAGTTGGACCCAATACCATCTGCTTTGTGTAAAGAGTTGCTCCCTGTCCTAAGTAGTGCTTATCACCTCATTATTAATAAGTCACTCACTCTTGGCATTGTTCCAAAGGCCTTCAAGTCAGCAGTAATTATACCACTGCTCAAAAAGCCAAACATGGACCCAGAAATCCTGCAGAACTACAGACCCGTATCCAACTTGCCCTTCATGTCTAAAGTTCTTGAGTGGGCTGTTGGGGAACAACTCACGGCCCACTTATCTCACAATTCTCTATTTAAGAAATTTCAGTCTGGATTCCAGGCTGTTTACTCCACAGAGACGGCTTTGACTAGAGTCACTAATGAGTATCCCTCCTGCTTCTTCTTGACCTGAGTGCAGCCTTTGACACGATTGATCATAGTATACTTCTTAGGCGTCTTGAGAATCTCATTGGAATCAACGGGTCAGTTCTTTCTTGGTTTTACTCTTATCTATCAAACAGTACCCAGTGTGTAACCTTCAACAACACCAACTCTGAACAGTGTGATGTAAAATGTGGTGTACCTCAGGGGTCTGTACTTGGCCCTATGCTTTTCTCCATTTATATACTACCACTAGGCACCATAATTAGCAAGTTTGGTGTGAACTTTCACTGTTATGCTGATGATACTCAACTGTATGTTCCTGTGCTGCAAAATGACAATTCTACACAATTGAAATTGCAAACATGTCTGATTGAAATTAAGAAATGGATGTGTATGAACTTGCTATTGTTAAATGCTGACAAAACTGAGCTGCTCATAGTGAGACCAACTAGGAGTAATAACCTGCCGGATGATCTGTCTGTAAAAATTGACAACTGCATTATCTCTGAGAGCCCAACTGTTAAAAACCTTGGTGTTACATTTGACTCTAACCTTACTTTCCAGCCCCATATCAAAGCGGTCACTCGACCCGCTTTCTACCATCTAGGCAATATTGCTAAGATTAGATCCATGTCGTCTCTCTGTGATGCCGAAACACTGATTCATGCGTTTGTGTTGTCAAGACTTGATTATTGCAATGCCTTATTCACTGGCCTCCCAGCAAGTACAACACGGAGTCTCCAACTTCTCCAGAACGCTGGAACTAGAGTCTTAATGAAAGTGAAGAAATACAGCCACATTACACCAGTCCTAGCTTCTCTTCACTGGCTGCCAATACAAGCCAGATCTGATTTTAAAATCCTTCTTTTAACATACAAAGCCTTGTGTAATCTTGCACCTGTTTACCTGAGCGAGCTCCTTAAGCCCTACACACCATCACGTGCTCTGCGCTCTATGAGTGCTGGCCATCTGATTGTTCCTTCAGTAAAGAAGAAATCAGCTGGACACAGGTAATTTGCGTACCATGCACCTACCCTCTGGAATAGCCTCCCTTTACATGTCAGAAAATCTGGCTCTGTGGACTGTTTTAAATCCAGACTAAAAACCTTTCTTTTTTCCCAACATTTTGGTCAACCACAAGCCCTTTGATCACCCTTGTCTCACGGACTCTTTATTGCTTTATTGTTCCAGAGGATATGAACTGTCTTTACTGTCTCTTACAGTTTTTATTGTTGTTTATTGTATGTTTTGTTTTACTTATTTATTCGTTCATGTTTTTATTGCAATTGTTTTATTCCACTATACAATTTTAATTTTATAATTTTGTTTTCTCTTAATTTTATAATTGTTTAATTGTTTAAGTGTTTTGAGACCATGGCAATGGTGATATTACACTATAAATATCAATAAATTGAAATTGAATTGAATATGCTGCCTGCATCTTATCTTGTTTTCTTGTTCTTGAGGTCCCCTCGAAAAGGAGATGTTACATCTCAAGGGGTTTCCTCTTAGCTAGGATGCAATTCATGAAAATTGGGCACTTCTGGATAAGTTTTTGATTTTTGGCAGGGTGTTAGGTACAGGCCTAAGGTTTTCAAAAATCCATGGATACAAGTTGGGTGGCCCCCCTAGTGGCAGTTATCCATAAAATCCAAAATGGCCCCCGCCGAAAAGAGAAAAGGTTATATCTCAGCTTCCTTTAGTCTTAAATTGTTGTATAATGTATTTTCTCTACTTTGTTTGATACAAGGAATCAAATTTTGATATGTTCTGCTTATTTTAAGTCCATTTCTATGTAGTATTATAGCCATATTTAGCTCATAAACTGTCAATATCTGAAGTCACATTGAAATATTCAGGTCCCTAGACCCATATTTTTACCTCCAAGGTATGCTTTTCTTTGTTGATTGGACAGGTCACTATCACTATAGTGTCAAAAATCACATGTTGTGGGGGGGCGCTGTGGCACAACAGGCTACAGCGCTCATACCATACAGTATACGGGTCCATGTGCCCACAGGGACCCAGGTTCGAATCCGACCTGCGGTCATGTCCCGGTCCCACCCCATCTCTCTCCTCCACTTACTTCCTGTCTCACTCTTCACTGTCCTATACAAATAAAGGCAAAAAGCCCAAAAAAATACTTTAAAAAAAAAAAAATCACATGTTGTGACCAAAAGGACCATTGTTGAGGCCTTAAATAAGCACAACTTCAGAACTATGCCACAGTGAAAAGTTATATTAGGCTTTTCACCATGTTACGGATCAATATTACATTTTAGTCAAATAACACAAAAAAACAATTCATACTTAAACATCATATATTCAAAGATTTTTGGTTTCACTCTTCATCATTACAGCCTCCCTCACACTTGCACAATGTGGTACAGCAAAGTCCAGCTCAGTGGCACTTACAGTTGCCCATACAGGCAACCACACAGCCACAGTTGAGGAGGAGTGAGCATCCCTTGCTGGCATCTTCCAGATCTGTCCAATATGGCACCCAGACTTTGGTTCTGTCATTCCATTCCCAACCCCACTCACTGGGGTCTGGAATCTCTGGAGTTTTGGAGAGGGACTAACCTGACTCCGCCAGATGGATTGCTTCGTATTTGCTCTGCATATCCATCTGGGAACTTTTCGTTGGAGAACGTTTGGAAAAGGGGCGAAAATACTGGTTAGCTGATTGGATAAAGCATCTGTCTATCACCACCTATGTTGGTCGGTCCAAATCAACCAATCAGAAAAACGAAGCGTTCTTCTAATGCCATCTTTTAACATAGAAGTTAGATAAGTAGCTAACGTGAATGTTTTTAAACTGTTTAAAACTGTTGTATGTGACATGAACCTCATCAACGACAATTCATGGGTTTCATCAGGTCCCTTTCCACAGGTGTATAAAATCAAGCACCTTGATTATCAATGCAGACTGCATGGTGCTTGATTAATACACCTGTGAAAAGGGACCTGATGAAACCCATGAATCCCCCACCAAGTTTTCATGGTAGGCTACACGTCTGAAGAAAGCATATTCCTTCTCGTTAAGTAACTAAGATTCAGTGCTACCAAACACTAACTTGAATTGGCCGTGGAGGATGTCTGTGTCCTTCATTCCTCCCAGCTACATTGCAGAGACTCCTAGCTTTCCCAGGAATACTAAAATATATTCGGATAAAACTTCAGCGATAGCTATGCTCATCTCATCCGTGGAAGTCGCCATGTTGTTTAGATTGAACGGTAGCTTCTCGTTGCGTCACACCTAAACCCGCCTCGAAACCAACGCTGATTGGACGTTCGTTTGGCAAACTGCTCCAAATTTTCTTTATCGGAGAGATGCCAGACTGATCTGTGAGTGAAAATCTGAAACTCGCGAGATCAGGATGGTCTCACGAGGCTAGAGTGGGACTGCTTCCAGACAAAAGCTGCAGCGTGCAGGGCACGCTTTCCATGCTGGAATAAGCCATGATGGGTCGGGGGGATTGAATCCAGGGATTTGAGTGAAAAGAAGCTTCCAGGTTTCATTGACTGACTCGACACCGCAGTTCTTACTATACATGAGTACAGTCTAGCGTTTGAGAACTTGTATGTGCACTGATTCCAGTGTGAGGCTGGTTGGGTCTTGGGTGATCAGAATGAGGGTGCCGGTGACTTCTGGGTAAGCTGCCCACGCATTCCATGCTTTTTTTTGCCAATTCCATACATTGCTGATACAACGTCACATCATGTGAACGCGTAGAAGAGGGGCAGTGCTTGGCATTTTTGATGTCCCAGCATTTCTGAGATGTGGTGGATTGGAATATCTTTATATGACTTCCCTGATCCAAATCCAATCCACAGCTCTGAGAGGCCTCAAGTCCCTGGATTCAATCCCCCCGACCCATCATGCCTTATTCCAGCATGGAAAGCGTGCCCTGCACACTGCAGCTTTTGTCTGGAAGCAGTCCCTCTCCAAAACTCCAGAGATTCCAGACCCCAGTGAGTGGGGTTGGGAATGGAATGACAGAACCAAAGTCTGGGTGCCATATTGGACAGATCTGGAAGATGCCAGCAAGGGATCCTCACTCCTCCTCAACTGTGGCTGTGTGGTTGCCTGTAAGGCCACCGAGCTGGAATTTGCTGTACCACATTGTGCAAGTGTGAGGGAGGCTGTACTAATAATGATGAAGAGTGAAACTAAAAATCTTTGAATAAATACATGATGTTTAGGCAAAGTCCTTTTAGGCAAGTCCCTCCACTCTGCATATTGCAATGCTTTTTGGGCACTCATCGGGCATCCATTTCGGCAGAAATGCACGTGCGCAAGGCTTCACGACACCAATCTTGCTCCAGCTGTGAGATCACAACACATGATTGGCACGATGTCTTCACAACACACCACATTATTGGCTCATTGTATTCACAACACAGCACATGATTGGCTCAATGTATTCACATGTCAACATTTTGCCGCGGAAGGGGTGTGATTTGCGTAGACAACTGCCATATTGCCGTTACAAACTAAGCTCATGCATTTCTATGGAGGATTTTTTGAGTGCTCTGTCTCCTCATTAGAAAGTCTATGGTTTAAGTATGAATTGTTTTTTTGTGTTATTTGACTAAAATATAATATTGATCCTTAACATGGTGAAAAGCCTAATATACTGTAACTTTTCACTGTGGCACAGTTCTGAATTTGTGTTTATTTAAGGCCTCAACAATGGTCCTTTTGGTCACATTTTTGACACTATAGTGATAATGACCTGTCCAATCAACAAAGAAAAGCATACCTTGGAGGTAAAATATGGGTCTAGGGACCTGAGTAATATTTCAATGTGACTTTTTCAGAGATATTGACAGTTTATGAGCTAAATATGACTATGATACTAGATTTAAATGGACTTAAAATAAGAAGAACATATCAATTGGATTCCTTGTATCAAACAAAGTAGAGAAAATGCATTATACAACAATTCAAGACTAAAGGAAGCTGAGATATAACCTTTTCTCTTTTCAGCGGGGGCCATTTTGGATTTTACGGATAACTGCCACTAGGGGGGCCACCCCAACTTGTATCCATGGATTTTTTAAAACCTTAGGCCTATACCTAACACCCTGCCAAAAACCCTGCCAAAAACTTATCCAGAAGTGCCCAATCTTCATGATTTTTTACATATTCCTTCCCAGCTATCTTAATAAATTTGACACAAGTTTAGCAGCTCACATTGCAACCACACAGCTAAATTCACCTCTTCACTAGCATATGCTGCCTGCATCTTATCTTGTTTCCTTATTTAGCAGCTCACATTAAACCACCCAGCTGAATTACCCTCTCTTCAGTGCCATATGTGGCCCCCTCCTCACCTTGTTTCCTTGTTTAACAGCTTGCAGGATCACCTCCACCACAGTGGTGGTCTTGCCCGTCCCTGGGGGCCCATGGATGACCGCCAGGTCCTTCTGCTTCAGGGCAAAGGTCACTGCCTCACGCTGAGACTCGTCCAGTCCAGTGTTATAAAACTCTAAATCATCTGATCAGTGGAAAACAGGTATACACATTTAGCTGAATCATGCATAATGGTCAATTTATTGCTGCTGGTATTAGTACATTTTTAATGCTTTGCATGTTGCCTTGGATAGACACCTAGGGGATATTACAGAGACATGGGTAAAATCATCCACAACAAACTGCCGTAACAGTGAGAACTACTCTGTTAAAATGATAGAACCATGACTATAAGCTGTCTAAACTATTACAGTTGACAAGTACACAAGGCCCACACGAGTCCTTGAGTGTGAGTTTGGAGAGTTTGGAGAGCTGGTTCTTACTCGGCTGGGAAAGCTCTGAGGGCTGAGAGTAGCCAAACAGGACACTGATGAGAAGAGAGGCTGGGCCACTGCCGTATCCATTCAACGTATTCAAGGCACTGCAGACACAACAAGCAAGCACACAAACAAACAAACAAACAAACAAATCAATAAACAAATACATAAATAAATAAAACAAAGGCATAAACAAATAAAATGAAGACCATAAAATGTCTCCTCTTTAATTATATTTTCCCAAGAGATCCTGCCAGTCATTACCATAACATTACAATATTATTATAACAAATGAATAGATGGCAAATGCAATTCTAGCTGTTTATCATCATAGCTGAACCCCCACCATGTTAGTCTCCTGTAGGTGACATCATTGGCCACCTTCATGATGTTAAAGAGTCCGTCGCTGTCCAGGTTGAGCCCATCCTGCGACTCGTCAAACGCTACGGCGACGGAGGACTGGGTCACTCTGGTAACCACTCCTGTACCCAGTTGGGACCTCTGGCTGCACCCCTCCGCATCATACAGGCCCACTATGTCCCCTAGAGGACAGGGTGGAAGGGTATGAAAGGGTCATTTACAACATATGAGGACAGAAGATAAAATAAATAAGGGGGAGTAATAAAATAAGGGTATATGGGCTGGCAAATAGTATTATTAAATATGATATAGGCTGGCAAATAGTATTATTAAATATGATATAGGCTGGCAAATAGTATTATTAAATATGATATAGGCTGGCAAATAGGTGTAGTATTATTAAATATGATATAGGCTGGCAAATAGGTGTAGTATTATTAAATATGATATAGGCTGGCAAATAGTATTATTAAATGTGATATAGGCTGGCAAATAGGTGTAGTATTATATAAATATGATAATAGGAGAAGTATTTTTAAATTAAACACCTGTGGACAGATATATTTTATCAGATCCCAATCTATTCTATCTCCGTTTACCATACATTATAAAAGGAACACAAGTTTGGTCTATTCAGACACAGCTTTCCACTCAGGTAAGTATGTTTTCATACAGTATACCATCAGTATTGTGCATATTAACTCATGCATGGGTAATTATTTGGTCTGTTTAGACTGCTGAGGTCTGGTGTCTGAAAGACTGAGGAGTGTCCATCCAGATCCTAAACACACAACACCTTTTAAACTGCACTATATGAGCTTGACATACTGCTCCTCCACACACACACACACACACACACACACACACACACACACACACACACACACACACTCTGCCTATTTATTCAATCTCGTTCATCTTTCTTTATAAATAGTTCAGGGATCCCTCAGGACATCACTGCAAAGGAAGAAGTTGAGCAACTAATGCCATTTCACTACATGGTTTAATCATCGTTGTGTACACACAAATAAAATCCTTGAATCCTCTTTCCGTAAGCTAGATTTAGATTAATTCAAAATGTAAAATCTGACACACTTGGACCAAGTTGGCTGTGTCTCTCACCTGGACCAAAACTGTTGCTGGGCAGCACGGAAACTCCAATACTCTTTCTGGGTTCGAAGATGATGAGCAGGCGGCCGTAGAGGCCTGTGCGCTGGCTGCCGATCTGCAGCTTCAGCAGGCACACACCTTTGTGCTGTAGATGCTTTAGAGAGACATTCTCCTGCAGAAGTCTGCAACAGAACAGCACAACTTTTAGTACAAGCCAGCAAATGTAAGCCAAAGTTAAAAACATAACCACCATACGTATACCCCAACTTGAACAGTGGTCAGGTTTATTTACAGGCACAGGACATAACAGAAGCACTTATTTTGTAATCATGTCGTGTAAGACGTTTTCACTTGGCTTTAATCTATCATCCACTAGGCTACTGACTCTGGAGCGCTTGCTCTACTTGTCTCAAACTCATACCTGGTTTCCTCGATCTCAGCTTCTCGCTCCTCCTGAAGGAGCTCCAACGTTTTGGAAACGAAGTCCTCCACTTCCATCACGGTCACCCTGGTGCGCTAAAACACAGCCAGGAGTGTCCACTGTTATACCATGTCATATTCACAACAGTAACGCTTCGTGTGTGTGTGTGTGTGTGTGTGTGTGTGTGTGAGAGAGAGAGAGAGAGAGAGAGAGAAGGCCTAGCTGTGTCTGTATGAGTGAGAACTGAACTGTCACAACACAAGACACAAGCCATCATTTCACACCCACCTCTATATGTTTCATTTATGAAGTACTACGCCAAGACATCGAGTGTAACGTTTTGTATGGACATCTATAAAGGGATGTCACTTACCTTTTCTAGTCGTGTGACAGCTAGAAGTGGTCACTGCCTGCCTGTCCCACAGTCAGACTGTTAAGTTAGCCAACTTAGCATGTCCCCCCACAGTTAGAGAGAAAATTAGACAGACCACAAACTATGGGCCGGCTTCTATCAAAGCCACTAGTAAGCAAAACAACTTAACAGGTAACCACTTTGAGAAAAATGTAATGACAACGTAAACATTTAGTTATTACTGATGCTAACTTCACTTAGCTATATCCATAGACAAAAATATCTCCATGCTGGTGCTGCGAGCTGCGCATGCGTGTAGTCGGCGACAGTCGACTTAACATTTTCAAAATAAAAGTAGAAAATACTATTCATGAGGCTACTAAAACTAGACGTAGACATTGGGAAATACAGTAGTCTACATTAACCTATTCACACACTGACTCATGAAGTCATTCTACGAAATGTAGGCTATACAAATCCAAATAGACCATCAACTGGGGAAGTGGACTTTTATTTAGATGCGTATCGTCGCCTTTTCATGCCAGAAAATATCAATATTCTCTTTGCTCAGATGTTCTTATAAATAACTCATTCATTGACAATAAACTCTCAGATTTTTCTAGTTTGCATAATGTAGCCATATCTGCAATAGGCCTATCACTCGGAAAAAAACAATGATAATTTTGTTCTAATTTTGTTTGTTCAGTGTTCATGTTTTGAATGTGTCAAATGTAGGCCTAGCCCTTGATAGCCTATCATGTTTATTTATTTGCAAAAGTGTGTTTTGAGAATTTCAAACTTAGCAGACAATGCTTTTGGTTTAGCACTTAGTCCGCAGAACAAGTACAAGTCAATGGTTCCTGTCACAAGTATCAGTTTTTGTGTCTTAGCAACAACATCTGATAGATCATATATCTGAGCAGGATTGACCTTTTCAGAAAGGATAGTGGCTTATCCATAAAACATGCTTTTGTTTGATGTCTAAATAAAATAAATAAAAACTTGTGAAGGACTTGGTGTTAGACCATGAACAGTCCAGCCTCAACGGGACTCGGACATCAGCTCGGACAACTCCATAGGAAACAACAGGGAGGAGGCATAAAATGACAAATTAATGGATATTTATGGAGTTTATTAACTCAAAAAACCCCGACGGATAACCATGGTCAAACGTTTTGCATGGGGGACGTGTAATACTGACAGTCGGTACCCCGAGAGGCTAGAAAACGGGGTATATTTTCATCAACAGTAGCCTACAGGAGTCTCTCACGTTTGCAACAGCTCGACGTAATGTTGGCTACTAAGCCAACAACGTGGGCACAGGTTCCCTGTTCAATCCCAAGATGAAAATGCTCATTAACCAACTACTATATTCTTACTACATCAAATATTAACGTAACCTAACATATCTTAGTATCAATCTTCCACTAGCTAGCTAGCTAGCATTAACGTCAGTGTTTTTTGCACGGCTACTCGCCACAACTGCTTATCACCTTGTATGTATTTTAAAGTTTTGAATACACCCCTCCATAGCATAATTAAGTCCCTTTTGATAGCTTCTGGAGGAAAGTAAATCCTTTATCGACCAAAACGCAAGCCTGCTTTCATATACTGTCAGCTACCATTGTCCACAATGTATTTCTAGTCAAGTCTACAGTGTTCATTTTAGGACATCCTCAGACTCAGGTGTCAGACTCAGAAAAACATCGGTCATCTTCAGACAAAACTGCCTCAGCGTCAGAAAAACCTCTGTCATCTTCAGATAAAACTGCCTCAGCGTCAGAAAAACCAGACTCAGGTGTCAGACTCAGAAAAACATCTGTCATCTTCAGACAAAACTGCCTCAGCGTAAGAAAAACCTCTGTCATCCTCAGATAAAGCTGCTTCAAACCAAACTGCCTCAGTAAAACATCTCTAAGGAGTCAGGTCTCAGAAAAAACGCTGTCAGAAAAAGTGGAGTCAGGTCTCAGAAAATCAGGTCTCAGAAAAACCGCTGTCAGAAAAAACAGAGTCAGACGAAAAAGTCTCAAATGAAAAGTTATTGTGGGGACAGAAGAAGACGACGGATACAGAACGGTGAGTTTATTATTATGCTTAATACATTCATTCTGTCACTGGCATGTTATATTTGGTGCTTGGTTAGATGTAGAAATTATAAGTAAAGGTAGAAAGTGATCCAATGGTATACACATTGTAGGAAATCCATGTATATGTAACTTAGCTAACCTCACTTCGCTAGTAACATTAGCAGCTGCTGTAAGCCACATACCGGAGTAAGCTACGTACTACATACAGCAAAATAATTTGTTTTTCGTAGGACTACGGTACATTCAATGAGCTAGGGAAAAGTGGGTTAAACATTTTTCCACCACGAAAGTCCAGAACGACACCTGGACCATTATTTCTTACTTTTGCTAACCGTTTCCCAGTTGTACACATAGGTTGTACACTGCCTACCTGTAAGAAACCTGCATCATTATCGTCACATCATTATTCCCAAACCCCCATAAAGACAAATGTGCTATGCCATGATGTAATACCAGACCTGACTCCACTTTTTCTGACAGCATTTTTTCTGAGACCTGATTCCTTAGAGATGTTTTTCTGAGGCAGTTTGGTTTGAAGCAGTTTTATCTGAGGATGACAGAGGTTTTTCTTACGCTGAGGCAGTTTTGTCTGAAGATGACCAATGTTTTTCTGAGTCTGACACCTGAGTCTGAGGATGTCCTAAAATGAACACCATACAAGTCTGGTTTGTTTGTCCGAGGTTTCACACGGTAACAATGGGGGCGGAGCTTAGCGACAGGTCAATTAGGGAAAAAAATGACTGCAGCCACATTGACTCATTGAGAGCAAAGAAGCTGGAAGATTGCAGGATAAAGGGCATAAAGTACCAGATTTCAGTGGCCTGAGGATAACACTGCAATAAGTGCAGTTACTGTAAGTTGTTTAATTACACACATGAAGACAACATGAATGACTTATATTACACATAGAATCCATGACATTAGGCTGTAGGCCTAGCCTTCACAGGCTAGTTACTTGTTTCACTTCTTTCTTAAATGTAATATTTCCCAGGTCATTTCACACACACTTACCAGAAACAGAGTGAAAAAGAGAGTGAGACTGTGTCTCTGTGTGTGTGTGTGTGTGTGAGAGAGAGAGAGAGAGAGAAAGAGAGAGTATTTGTGTGTGCATGTGTGTGTTACTGATGGGTGGACCTGTGGCAGTGGCATGTGTGCCTAGGGGTGTGTGTGTGTGTGTGTGTGATGCATGGGTCAGTAGTAGTACTCTCGGGTGGAGGTGTATCAGTGTTGATCTGATTCTCAGTAGCCATGGGTGTTCTGTGTCCTGCTCTGCTCGTGTCCCTCTCAGCTCGTCTCCTCCTTGCCTCCTCAGGAGGGCTGCCCGGCATCACCGACCCCCAGTTCATCCAGGACTGTGTGAAATTCCACAACACTCATCGCTCGCAAGCGCAGCCCTCGGCCAAAAACATGCTGCGCATGGTAAGACACACTCCGCTCTGCTCTGCATCTGTGTATTTGCTCTCGCACCTCTCCCCTTTAGCCTGGGTTTAACACCTCTGGGTTTAACACCTCTGTATGTTATGATTTTTGGACTTCTGTATGTTTTGTTTTGTTTCTTTAAGTTTCGTTCTGATGCGTAAAGTGTTTTGAGGTTTTTTTCTCTTTTGCTAATGGGACAGATAGTAATTCTCAAGAGGGGACATTCTGTTCTTTTCCCTTCTATGTCTGTCTCTGTGTATGTTTGTTTATTTTTCTTTCTGCTTGTGTTTACAACTTGACATGTTATCTGATGTAAGATATCTTTGCAGTACGAAGTATGTGTGTGTGTCTGTGTATGTGTGTGTGTTTAGTCTGGTTGTATTCATATATAAGTATTAAGCAACTGAAAGTAATAATTCACTGACAAATCTCATAAAATGAATAAATCCAGTCTATTTTGATTTGGTAATTTCCTGTGGGTTATGACAGCGATAGTGGGGCATGAAGTATCGGGTGTGTCAGGATGATAAGAGGACCTTTAACATTTCCTTATTGAGTCTGTCTATTGAGATTATTATTAGATTTTGAATGGAAACTTTCACCCTTTGAATAGATTTTTTTTGGCCCATTGTTGTACCTATGCATTTCACTGGGAGAGCTTACTTGGTGAGAGAGGGATGCTATTTTTTGCCTGGGTGGGATTTCCTGAAGGGCTCTCCTGGACTCTTACATCACAGAAAAAATGCATCAAAGAGTTTCACTGAAACTTTCCATTCTGCTATTCTTGATGTGAAATATCTTAAATGATCTTACCTGAACCGTATGATCTTACCTGAACTTTACAACCCCAATTGCAAAAAAGTTGTGACGTTGTGTAAAATACAAATAAAAAGAGAATGTGATAATATACAAATCTCGTAAACCCATGTTTAGCTGCCAAAAGGAAACAACATGCACATCAAATGTTTAAAATGACAAATGTGACTATTTCATGGACAATATGAGCACATTTTGAATTTGATGCCAGCAACAGGTCTCCAAAAGTTGGGACGGGGGCAACAAATGACTGGAACAGTTAATGATAAATACAACTAAAGGAGGAACATTTCGTAGCAGTAAAATTAAACTTAAATTGGTACATTAAACTCTTACCAAATCATTTCAAAACTGTAGCAATCTTGTAAACTATAAGGTTTTAAATCCAGTTGTTTACTCATTTCCAAAGAAATACACGCCCATGCCGGATTAGCGATTGTATTTGCGTGCCTGTGTTTTAGAGACAATTGGAAATGGGCTTCAATGGCCTTTTGGCCAGACTGACCTAAGGAAATCACAAATTTGCTGAAAGGTTGTATGGGTATTCCCAGACTACTGCAGTACATAATGTCATTAAAATATGCAGATAATCCAGAGAGATCCTTATAAACAAGAGACCGGGCAGAAATGAACTGGATGGCTGTGGTCTTTGGGACCTCAGATGGCACTGCATTAAAACCAGACCTGTTTCTGTAAAGAAAATCATTGTATGGACTCAGTAATACCTCCAATATCCTTTGTCTATGAGTAGTTGGATGCCCCATTCACAAATGCTAGTGTAAACTGTACCATGCAAAAGAAAAAAAATGTATTTAAACATGATACAGAAATGCCACCGTCTTATCTGGGCCTTAGCTTGTTTAAAATGGAATGTCGGAAAGAGTCTTGTGGTTGGACCAATCAAAATGTGTGATTCCTTTTGGAAATCATGGACTCCTGGGCGAAGGAGGAGAGGGACTATCCAACTGTCCAACTTGTTGCTCATTTCAAAACTCAGCATCTGTAATGAAGTCCATTAGTAGTATGGACATCTTTCACATCTGGCAAGGCTCTAATAATTCTGAATGATGTACACAGGTTTTGAGCAGCATATCCAGAACATGTATTTTTCAGGGAAGACCTTGAATATTTCAGGAGAACAATGCCAAACTACATTCTGCACATATTATGAATATGGCTTCATAATAGAAGGTGCTATAGGAGCTAAGACTTGTCACTCTGGGTGCATTATGGTTAAGAAGACTGTTGAACAATAGAAATCCTAAAACATGCTAAAATGGGTTGACATTTCATTCTCAACGTCTTTCCCAACTCTAGCAGCTGGTCTTCTCAGTTCTCATTTACAGGACGTTGTTCAATTATGAGGTGGAGCAACACATTGGCAAAAATGCCCCTGTCCCAACTTTTTTGAGAGGTGTTGCTGGCATCAAATTCAAAATGATAAAAAAACTTATATTTTCCAAAAAACACTATATTTTTTCTCCTTCAACAGTTGTTATGTTGTCTCAATTAAATAGAGGGGTAACATGATTTGTAATTCATACCATTCTGTTTTATTACATTTTACACAGCATCCCAACTTTTTCAGAATTGAGGTTGCATGTTGGCCAGCTATTGTCAGGTATTGTCAAGTAGATCATACTGTATCTTTCTGGTGGTTTAGAAGTCATAACAGGAAATGTTTTTTTTTAATTCTTAACGTAACAATGTAATCTGTCTCCTGTTTGACTTTGACTAGTTTATCTCTTTTGGTTTCCCCCCGTTTTTGTTTTCCCAGACGTGGGATGAGGCCTTAGCCAAAAGTGCCAACGCTTGGGCCAAGATGTGTCAGGCATCCCATAATCCTTTGCTGAAGCAGGCTAGGAAGCTGCACCCTGTATTTGGCCAAGTAGGGGAGAACATCTGGGTGGGGTTGCCAGTGAATAAGTTCTCTGTGGAAAAGGCCCTGAACTCATGGAAAGACGAGAGACAATACTACACCCTGCAGACCAACACATGCAGTAAAACATGCGGCCATTACACCCAGGTGAGTTTCTCAGCCCAGCTTTCTCACACGAACACACACACACACACACGCGCACACACACACACACACTAACACGTCTCAGTTCCTACACTGAATCTGAATGAGTTTCACATCCCATGTGTGTACATGAAGTTGTGTATATCTACATCAACATCTATAAGAAATCTTTCATCCCCTCTACAATAACCATCCTGAACAATATAGACGCAGCACAGTCAGTTGCACAGTCAGTCCCTTTATGTGTTTGCATGTTTTAAATGTGATTCTGAGCCTTAAGTCAGAAGAGAAGCTCTGTCACTGTTTGGGACAGACAATAAAGTCTATCTATCTATCTATCTATCTATCTATCTATGTCTATTGTCTCCCTTTGCTTTCTCCTCGCTCTTTCTCTCTCTCTCTCTCTCTCTCTCTCTCTCTATCCCTTCCTGCCTCTGCCTCTCTCTCCTTCCTTATTCTGTCTCTTGCAGTTGATGTGGGCTAAGAGCTATAAGGTGGGCTGTGCAGTACACCACTGTACAGGGGGCATCCATGGCTTCAGTGACAGTCCTAAGGCAGCCATATTTGTGTGCAACTATGGAGACGGGTATGTTCCTCCCAGCTCAACATATAGCCTATGTTTTAAAGGGTTAATGGCATATTTCATACCTTTATATAGCCTATGTTTTAAAGGGTTAATGGCATATTTTATGCCTTTATATAGCCTATGTTTTAAAGGGTTAATGGCATATTTCATGCCTTTAGGCTATGTTTTAAAGGGTTAATGGCATATTTCATGCCTTTATATAGGCTATGTTTTAAAGGTTTAATGGCATATTTCATGCCTTTATATAGGCTATGTTTTAAAGGGTAAATGGCATATTTCATGCCTGACAATGGGAAAATATGATACAAATGTAAGTAAGCACATATGGACACATTATCTCTTAAGAGTTGATGATTCATGATTAATACACTGTTTGGAAAAAGAAAAGATATCCGACATACCTGACGAAGACCTGAGTGGTCAAAACATTATGCGGATATCTTTTCTTTTCTAAGGTCTGATACACTGTTTAACTCATGGATCGCGTGGGGGAATGTAATGAAAGGTTTGAATGTGACTGGGCTCTGCTGGGGAACTGAGGTTGACTGCTGGGCTCTGTTGCTTACAGTGGGAATGTGGGAGGAGTCATCCCTTACAGCGAAGGACCATCATGTGCTGACTGCCCTGAGGGAGATCACTGTGAATCCCAACTCTGCAGTAAGAAACACACACACGTGTAACGGAGGCAGACTGAGCTAGCATGCTAGTCGCCCGTGTAAATCCTCACAGCCATAACCTTAAGAACGCTTCTAACCACTCAGTGGTTAGAGCGTTCGTCTCCCATGCCGGTGTGTGTGTCAAGGTGGCGGGTTCGAGGCCCGTGAGCGGCGAACGAACCGACCTTGTGACACATGTACGCACACACTCACACACTTACTCATACAGAGTGAGCAAGAGAGAGGCTAAATTCAGATTATACCAATTTTTTAGTGCACTTTTGAGTTGTAAGCAAATTTGACATGTGTTTATGGGTTTTCATCATGGGCAGACTGGCCATCTGGCATACCGGGCATTTTCCCGGTGGGCCGACGCACCTTTTGGGCCGATAGAATAGGCTATATAATTAAATCATTTTGGCCAACGATCGGCCCAAAGGAAGCACAATCAGCGGCTCATTGGTTACATTTCCATATTGACACTCGACTGATCCAATAACAGCTCACGTCAGGCCCCACCCCTCGCATTTTGGCTCAGAGCCAGGATTCTGTGAGTGCATCAAAAGTTAATCGAAGTTGCCTACACGAAATTGCGGCGGGTGCCGGTAGTGACAATAGTGCAAAAGTAACACCAATGTAGAAGCTACAAAAATACAATATTGCAAGTAGGCTAGCATATGTCAGCAACATGTTGAAGTTCGTTGAGTTTGAACGAGGATGTAAGCAAGCATACAGAGCAGAGGGACAGTGAGCAGGTGGTGGAGCCTAGTTGAGGCTATGATATAAGAACTCAGTGGTGGAGCAGGTAGGCTAAGTGTGACATGCCATGCTGACGATGATGATTATGATGATTATTAATTGCGATAATGTAATGATATGGTAATGACAACATAGTAAGGCCGTGCTGTGATTATAATAACAAATAGCGCAACTTAAATGTTCTAAATTAATGATTTGCAAACCCGGACAGCAAAAGAGTGTCAAATCGATATTAATTGTTGGTCAGATTGATCAGTTTCCGTCAGACGCCCAAAATTCAACATCGATGGCATGAGTGGTGGTTGGTCTCTCTAAGTAGAGCGTCGAAAGGGTTCTATCTTGGAAGGGTTATCATGGTAAAGATGGGCTAAAAGACTGTAGACTGACGGAAATGTAGGCTACAAAACATCAAGTCATATTCATGCACAAGCCAACTAAGCTATAACAGTGACCTATACGATAGGCTACTGGAAGACATTAAAGATAATTAGTTAATATAGCTATACTGTTCCAAAATGTACCAGCAATGTAGGTAGGTCGTATAGCCTACAGGAATAAAATATTTAAAATATAAAATAAAATAACAGCCCTGTTTATTTCAGTTGCCCTAGTGATTAATGTCTACGACAATCAAGAAATGTAGCTCCTTACACATAGGCTTCAGTAACTGTTTGGTGCTGCTGTCAGTTGAGCATTTTATAGTTTAAATGTAGCCTATTGAATAATTTGAAATGATACTTTGAATTCAAGCAGAAACTCTTTAATAATTGCTTGTATAGCCTACTTGAATATGGAGATCATGTGTGTGATAGCCAATGAGGCCTACATCACTTTCAGTGCAGTTGAAAATATAGGCATATTTAAGGGTAATGCAAAGATTTTGTATTTAATTAGGTGTGCCCGACCGATTGGGGAGAGAGGGCCGCTTGGGCCAAATATGCCAGGGCCGATTTTTGGTCTCAGTCCGCCCCTGGTTTTCATGACATGCTTTCTGTAATTCTGTGTTAAAAATTCTTAAAATTTCTCCGACTCACCAATTTGGGATGTAGATATGTACAGTAACTTACACTTACAGGGCTATGTTTTTATTATTTCTGGTACAATTTAAATGTCTACTTTTGTTACAGGTAATGCAGCGAGAGATGTAGTCAAAAGTATGTGGAATTGTTTTTCTCTTGTTTACCATGTGTAAAAGGCATATTAATTATTGCATAATTATTGCATAAAGACAGAGTGGAGGTACTACTTTAATACCACTTTAATTTTCTATGTCTTCATGTCTTTCCTCAGCTTATGATTGGTCCCCTGCAGAAACCACCTCAAACTCTTCAGCTGTCAGCCTCTTTCATTGGACGGCTGCTATGAAACAGAGCCAATCACTGGTGATTTTATTCTTAGTCACTGTCTGTAACATGTAAGGCATCATGTGTTTTCATTATATTTTAGTATATTACATTTAATATAACAAAAAAATTCTAAATACATATAATGATGTATGTATGGAAAAATATCAGATTTGTAAAGTTTGAAGTAAAAGGTGAGAGGTGGTGTCAGTTTTGGACACATTCTGGGATGATGTGTTTCATACACATATAGTACATAACATAACAGCCATTTAGCCATAACCGGTATTTTTCACAAAATAGTTTTGCTATTAGGTAGTCTATCAGAACATGCCTATTAGGTTTATTATATATCATTTATATAGGATATTAGTCTATCAGAACATGTCTATTAGGTTTGTTATATATTATTTATATAGGATATTAGTCTATCAGAACATGGACACACTCAGCACACAGTGAACACACAACAGTGTGTTTAACAGTGAGGTGAAGCACACACTAATCCCAATGCAGTGAGCTGCCTGCTACAGCGGCACTACTGACTGATGCAGCCCTAATCCTCTCAATCAGTCCTTCCCAGCCTTTGTTTGTTGTGCTACTTTGTCAGCCACTTGCTACTACACCAATCTATCTTTACTCTGAAGATGTTACAGCAATGCTGTATGCTCTTTCAAAAGCCAGTTTGGTGATGTTGAGTACACACGCCCTCTTCAGGCTTGAAATGACCGCTGCAGTTTAGGTCATACTGACCATGTGATAATCACACCAGATTTATCACAGCTCTAAATTCATATCATAGACAACAAGAACAAGATGTCTTTATTTTTCAATTGTTTTAACAGTGTTTGTGGAACATAATTCAACATAATTATGAGTATGACATGCAGACTATGAGCTGAATAGAATATCAAAACAGCACCCCTTGAAATGTGTGTTCTTCTAGAGTACCACAATGCGACTAGAAAAGCAAGAATGTCGGATTATATCCACACTATGTCAGATTATGTCAGATTATATCCACACTATGTCTGATTATATCCACACTATGTCAGATTATATCCACACTATGTCTGATTATATCCACACTATGTCAGATAGGTTTGTATCTGACACACTTTTGTTACGATTCGCTCTCCTGTCCACATTCGATAATTGTAGCCGCGTCCCCAGAGTGGATGATAAGCCTCGGAGCAGTGATCTTGGAATGTAGTCATGTGTGCCCCGAGTAAGGCCTTGAGCACTCTAAACGACACAATCCATGGTGGAATTGGTCGACCACCAGACTCCTTGTCTGTAACTGTTTGAGGTCACAGCTCCCAGCACCAGATCCAATGTCTTACAAATGAACATTAGCCACCTGGAAACTGGATTGTGGAGACGTGGAAAATGTCATAAGCCGATGAGAAGCTCTTTCTTTACACTGCTGCAACTACATTACGCTTTTCAATTCAGTTTTGAGCATAATTGCATGCAAAACATACAGACAGAATTAGATAAGTGCCTTCCATTTTCAGTGGATTAGAATGTTTTGTTTTATGTGCATGGTAATGATTTGTTGGTGAAGCGTTTGTAGCGGTGCACTACCAGGCAGGGTTTTCACAAGCGTCTGTAGCGGTGCACTACCAGGTGGCACTCTGGGCAAATGTGCTCCACATCCTTACAGGAGTCCACACAGAGCGGAATGCAAGAACATGGCCAACAACTGAAAGAGAAATATTAAATTACCATCTTTGTATCCTCTCAGCAAGGATGATTGGATGAAGAGTGTGTCTGTTGGCTGTTTGACGATTGTTGCTGTTGTTGTTGATTTAAACTAATAAACTAATAGAATAATGATAAGAGTTACAATACAAACAAAAGAATCCATGTTAATAACAAATGAAAATAAATATGCTGGCAAAAATGGTGATATAATTAGATACCAACCCAACCAACCTACACAGTAAAAAGACAATTTCAAATGGAGTTTCAAAGAGCCCAAGTGAGAACTTACAAGATCATGAAGAGGCCACCACATAGGAACCAGGTCAAAACGCCATTTACATGTCTGGTTTCAGTCACAATGTGGGACTTGCAGTGAGGACACTCAATCCGACCAGGGACATCAGTCAAACTTGGTTGTACCACTAATACTGCTCAAAAACGCAAAACACAAATAAATACCAACAGAAACCTGACTTGTACAAGTTCAAAATAAGTTTCTCCTTTTATGTAAATATAAAAATGAACTGTGTATGTGTAACTCCTTTTCACACTTCACATAGAGGGATGAAGGGATAGAAGGATGGGGCAATCAAGCTAACATCTCTTCCACCTCTACCAGTGCCTCCTGGTCATTTTTACGCCAAAAATGCTGGACCCCATCTGAGTCTGTCTGGCCCAAAAGGGTCCAAGAATGTTTGGTGTGAACAGTGACCCATTCAAAAGGGTCCAAGCATGTTTGGTGTGAACAGTGAACCATTCAACAGTGCCTTCCCTCACTCTTGCAAAGAAAACACAATCACTCTGGAAAATATCTGGGAAATGTATTGTCTCATGGTTCTAATATGGTATGATATGATAACAATGTATCATCATTAATTATGACCGCCTAGTGCACAAAAAGCACACAGATAAACACATACATGCAGGCACGCACACACACACACACACAAACACGCATGTACACACACACCAACACATGCAGAAACACACATAAAGACATACGCACACACATGTAGGCACACACACACTCACATGCACACACGCACATACACACACTCATGCGCACGATGCACGCACATCGCACACACATGCACAAGCGAACACACACACTCGCACGCACACACACACACACTCACATGCACGCAAGCGTGATTTATTGTTGTGGAGAGAATGTGCAGCACGGAGTGACATATCTTATCTCAGTCATATCTAGTTAGATGTATTACAGTACAGTAGGTATTACATCAATAGTAGGCCTACACAGCAGGCTTTGATTTTGATGTGGGAATGTGGAATGTTAGGACAGAATGTTTTGTATCCACACCCCAGCAAACACATAACAACACTATGACACTGCTGCTCAATTCACTTTCAGAGGTATATGAGTAGGCTATGTCTGTCTCAATGCTACTTTGGCTAATTAGCAAAGAGAAAGGAATTAATAATTTACCCAGCTGTCAACCTTTGCACATATATCAAGATTGGCTTTGAGGAAGAGTGATAGCATGCCCCAAACACTACTCTGTGGTCTGTTGAACAAGGCACCATGTTGAAAATGGCCAGAGCTCTCCTTGTAAAGATGTGTTAGTAGCAAATGCAAGCATCCTGGGGTTTTAGCATCCAGGTGTTTTAGCATCCTTGCTAACACAAATCCACCTCCCAATCTGATATGCTGCAAGTTCACCGGTTTGAGCCTGCAGTCGATGATGCATGGCTGAATTATTCAAGACCAGAGTGAGATACTGTACTTTATTGTGCTTTCTATGATAAGACATCAAAGCAACAGCCACACATAAAATCTGCAGTAAGGACAACAGTATACTCTTTTGATCCCGTGAGGACAACGTGTATTTATTGCACTTCGCTGGACTAACTAAAGGGCTAATTTCAGTCATACAGATCATTTTCTGGACTGGATACATTTACCATGTATTAGCAAATCGATAATTTGGTTTACAGTGTTGTTAGGAACTGCTTGGAGAGGATAATGACACTCTTTGGACTTACCCACTGGTGCTGGTTGGTTCATTCCATATTGGTTCATTCCATGTGGGTTCATTCCATATTGGTTTATTCCATATTGGTTTATTCCATGTTGGTTCACCACATATTGAGGTGGTGGAGGTTGGTCTGGGCCTGTAGCAGGGAGGTAAGGACATACTCGGTATGCAAGCTCAGGGAAGGTAGTACCACCTACCAACAAATCTTGTTTAAAAACATAGGAAACCTATACTGGCCATCCCACAACATAAACAGGCTTCATGGAGACACGTCGGCCATAATTGTTTGAGACCTTGAGAAGCAGCTCACCCAGCTGGGCAGGATGTTGTGGAGGTCCAGCCCCATCAGGATTTGTGGCTGAGTCCACATACGGAGGAGGATTTTTTTCCATAATCTGATAGCTATGAACTGAATAAAAAAAGTTGCTATTCCAAAACAGTAATGAACACTAATGAAAATGACTATTTCTGCACTTTGTCCAGTACAGGAGTGTGTGTTTGGACAAGAGCCGCATGTTCTACAGGGAGGATAGAACACCCAACTAACACAACAGCAACACGATGGCACTGCTCAACTCATTTGCACAGGTATGAGTAGCCATACGTCTCCATGGTACAGCACAGGTATGAGTAGCCATACGTCTCCATGGTACAGCACAGGTATGAGTAGCCATACGTCTTCATGGTACAGCACTTTGGCTGATTAGCCAAGAGCAGTTAATTAATCATTTACCCAGCTGTCAAGAGAACCATTGAACATATTTAAAGATTGGCTTTGAGGAAGAGAGACAACATGGAAATGATAAAGGCAATTGTGAAAAGCTTTCCATTGCGTCGGCCAGTTACCATCTGCGACCATATACAAGCCATCTTAAGTATTATTTTACTTCTTCTTTTTTTAGAATCATGGCATACTTTTATAGGCCTATAATGTAGAAAACACATTTTGTAGAATGTTTTCCTCGCACACTCTGCCTTTCCCTCTTCTACTCAGAATTATCCAAAAGACGCCAGTTAGTATCTTGTCATCCTGCTATGAAGGGTCACCCCAGATATTTGATCATTACCTGTACGTGTGGCCGGCCTGCTGCAGTGTGTGGTGAAGTAAGACTGGGTTAGGGCCAACCCAACGCTGCTGCAGTGTGTGGCGAAGTAAGACTGGGTTAGGGCCGACCCAACGCTGCTCCAGTGTGTGGCGAAGTAAGACTGGGTTAGGGCCGACCCAACGCTGCGGCCACTCCTGGGAGAGATGGGTGTGGCTCTCTGAGGGAACAGCTTTACTGTGTTTCACTAGATTACACATAGAGGTTATCATCTGAGGTGCATTTAAATCTGGCAAACAGTGACAAACGTTCTCTGAACAGTTACATTTGAACGATTTGGTGTAAACATTCCATTGTCACGTAACACTTCGTCCAGCTCATGTCCAGCTCCACTGTATGTTCACAGAGAACTACCTCCTCAGACTGTTTGCGAGTGTTGGCAAATGTTAGCCAAAAACTCAAGGCAAACAAAAACCTGTTTGCAAACGTTCGCGAATGTTCACCTATGTTTGCGAATTTGAACACACCTCTTGTACAGGTGCATCTCAAAAAATTTGAATATCATGTTTGTTTCAAAAACACTTTCATATAATCTAGCTTCATTAACACTTCCCTTAGCACTTCAGCAGCGTCTGGGGAGTGGGGAGTGTTTGCAACTCAGGCCACCCCCATTGTGAGAATGCTGTTCATTGACTTCAGCATTCAACACCATCATCTCCTCCAAACTGGTCACCAAACTCAGTGAACTGGGCATCAATACTTCTCTCTGTAACTGGATTCTGGACTTCCTAACCAATGGACCTCAGTTTGTTAGGTTAGATAATCACACCTCCTCAACCATCACCCTGATGTTCCATAGGGATGTGTGCTGACACATCCCCATTCTCATCAACGGCACTGAAGTGGCGCGTGTCACCAGCTTCAAGTGTCTGGGTGTCCACATCTCTGAGGACATCTCTTGGACCATCAACAGCTCTACACTGATCAAGAAGGCTCACCAACGTCTCTTCTTTCTAAGGAGACTATAAAGAAAGTCCACCTGTCTCCTCAGATCCTGGTGAACTTCTACCGCTGCACCATCGAGAGCATCCTCACCAACTGTGTCACAATTTGGTATGGCAACTGCTCTGCCCACGACCGGAAAGCACTGCAGAGGGTGTGAAAACTGCCCAACGCATCATCGGTTCCTCACTCCCCTCCATCGGGGCCTTCTAGGGCAAGTGATGCTTGCGTAAGGCGTGCAGCATCATCAAAGACTCTTCTCACCCCAGCCACAGACTGTTCACCCCACTCCCCTCTGGGAGGCGTTACAGGTCTCTCCGCACCCGAACCAGCAGGTTCAGAGGAAGCTTCTTTCCTGCGGCTGTCACTGAACTCTAGCTCTGCACCCCGGTGACAACCAACCGACTACTGTAAGCCCCTCACTGCCCCTGCCCGCTGCCTCCTTGCCTGTGCCTGTTGAGGACAAGGAGGCGGACCAACCCCCCCCCCAACATTTGTACTACCCTATCCCATCCATAGTGTTCTATCTATTTATTTATTTATTTATATACAAATATACATACTGTAATTACACTTACATATAGCCATTTTCTACTGCTCTTCATACTATTCATCCTGCACATACACTTATTCTTACTACTCTTATAATGGTACTGTTACCACACTGCACATAGCTGTACATTCTGTACATATCTGTCTTTATTTTTCATACTGAATATCTGCATTTATTCTGTTTTCTTATTTTATATTCTGTTAATACACTGCATATTACATAGCCATATCATTCTGCTCTTAAGGTAACTGCTAATACACTGCACATATTTATATTTAATTTATACTACTCTAAACCACCTTCTGTAAATTAACTGTATACTAGTGTCTACACTGCACTATATTTATTGTCCTGTCTATGCACCACCTGCCTATACTGTGTATCACATTGCACTTTTCTGCTTTTTTTGCACTTCTGATTAGATGCAAACTGCATTTCGTTGTCTTTGTACTTGTACTCTGCACAATGACAACAAAGTTGAATCTAATCTAATCTAATTAAGCCTACGTATAAAGTGACATATTTCAAAACATTTTTTTTGTTGTAATGTTGATTATTCTAATCTTGATGATTGTGGTGTACATCTCATAGAAATCAAAAATCCAGAATATCAAAATATTAGTATAAAGTCAAAACACCCTCAATGGTGTCCTGAGGCTTTAATATCTCAGTCTGTGCAGGGCAATGGATATTTCCCAGATATTTTGGTAGAGCTCCTCATCTATGTACATTTGAAAAACACGGGTGAGTTATTTGAACCTTTGCACACTACTGTTTGGCCCATATTCCATTGGCCAATGGAAAAAAGTAATCAGTAATCCGCCTATTCATTTTTATGGCAGCCTTAGCACTGAAGGCCTTGCCCATTAGCTTTTATGACTAACTCATGACTGTATGGCAACTCACACCTCAAACACCATCATTAAGGTTGCTGATGACATCACCATAATCAGCTGTATCACGATGATGAGTCTGCTTACAGAGCAGAGGTGGCAACCCTGACATCCTGATGACAGGACAACAACCTGCTGCTCAACGTCAGCAAAACCAAGGAGTTGATTGTGGACTACAGGAGACTGCAGGAAGAGCACACACCCATCTATATTGGACGCACAGCAGTAGAGAGAGTCAGCTGCTTCAGATTCCCTGGAATTAACATCAGTGAGGATCTCAGCTGGTCACACCATATAGGTATGGTCACAAAGTCAGCAAGACAGCGACTCTTCTTTCTTCGGCGGCTGAGGAAGTTTGGTATGGACGGTGAAATACTGACCAACTTCTACCGCTGTACCATTGAGAGCATCCTGACCGGCAACATCCTGACCGGCAACATCCTGACCGGCGACATCCTGACCGGCAACATCCTGACCGGCAACATCACAGCAGGGTATGGCAACAGCACCGCTCATGTACCATTGAGAGCATCCTGACCGGCAACATCCTGACCGGCAACATCCTGACCGGCGACATCCTGACCGGCAACATCCTGACCGGCAACATCACAGCAGGGTATGGCAACAGCACCGCTCATGTACCATTGAGAGCATCCTGACCGGCGACATCACAGCAGGGTATGGGGAACATCCTGACCGGCAACATCACAGCAGGGTATGGGGAGCATCCTGACCGGCAACATCACAGCAGGGTATGGGGAGCATCCTGACCGGCAACATCACAGCAGGGTATGGGGAGCATCCTGACCGGCAACATCACAGCAGGGTATGGGGAGCATCCTGACCGGCAACATCACAGCAGGGTATGGGGAGCATCCTGACCGGCAACATCACAGCAGGGTATGGGGAGCATCCTGACCGGCAACATCACAGCAGGGTATGGGGAGCATCCTGACCGGCAACATCACAGCAGGGTATGGCAACAGCACCGCTCATGATCGCAAAGCTCTGCAAAGGGTGGTCAGGTCAGCGCAACGCATCACAAGGAGTTACCAACTATCCAGGACCTTTACAGCCAGCGCTGCAGGAGAAAGACCAAGCGAATTCTTGCTGACCCCAGTCATCCCAGCCACAGTGTCTTCACCCTCCTACCATCTGGTAGAAGGTAGACTTGTACCAGCAGATACAGAGACAGCTTCTTTCCACAAGCCACCAGGATGCTGAACTGTAATTCTTTTCCCCATAGCTAATCAACCTCAAACCTCAGAACCCCCACCCAGACACAAAACATACCCCCTGTAGTATATTGTAGGAATGATCTGTAGATCGTGTATCGATTAGTTGGCACCTAGAGGCTGTATCAGGGATTGATATGTAAGGCTGGCTCTGGTGTCAGGGCATGAGTTCGGGAGACAATAAAAGTCACATACACAGTGTTCACCATACGTTGGACTCCAAGGGTTTTATTCTTAACATAAGGACACAACATGGTGTCAGAAGTGGTGTTTTCTTCATCCACGTGAGACGCGAGACAACGTCGCTCTACGCTGTACCTGCTGTGGAAAGGAGAAAAGTACTGTTGAGTTTGCGTCGAACGAACCGAAGTTGGCATGGACCAGTTCAAGCCCCCTGCACCGCTCGTGCTCACCGGCAATTTAAGTGAGAATTGGCGACGCTGGGAGCAGCGTTTTAAGCTGTACATGACAGCCACAGGAGCGGATGACAATAATGAACCGGTGAAGGTTGCCATCATGCTGCACACGGTTGGAGAGGATCCTCTAGAGGTATACAACACCCTCACCGTTGAGTCTGCTGCAGCGCAAGCTACGTTAGAAGAGATTTTGGATGCATTCAGAAAATATTGCATACCAAAGAAAAACATTGTGTTTGAGCGCCATCAGTTTTGGTCGCAACCCATGCCAGAAGGAGTCACCGTTGACAAGTTTGTGACCGAACTTCGCCAGAAATGTAAAAATTGTGAGTTTGGAGCGAGTGAAAACTAAATGATAAGAGATAAGCTTGTGTTTACCGTGCCTGATGCTCGTGTGAAGGAGAGAATGTTAAGAGAAATGGACTTGACTTATAAAGCAGTTGATATTTGCAGAGCAGCAGAAGCTGCTAAATCTCAAATGCGTGTAATGGGAACAGCGCAGCCAGAACCATCAGTGGAGGCACTACGCAAGGTGATGGCTAGCTCTGAGAGAAAGAAAGCATACATAAACGGAAAGTCAAGACCACCGGATAAAGTACAAGCAGCCAGTCCAAATGCATGCAGGAATTGCGGCGGGACACATAAACCACGACAATGCCCAGCTTTTGGCGTCATATGCCATAATTGTAGCAGAAGAAATCACTTCGCCAAAGTGTGTACCTCATCTCAAGACAAGTCAGGCGCTGTGAGAGGTGTGAATGACCTTGACAGAGAGGTTGAATCTCTTTTCATAGGCACTATGTCCTGTGTAGGATCAAACCACACGGCTCAGCAGGGTGACAATGCATGGTATACCACAGCCAACATAAATAACACTGTTAAGTTTAAACTGGACACTGATGCTGATGCAAATGTGCTCCCGCTGAACATGTTTCAGAAGATTCCAGGTCCCAATCATCTGAAGCCCACCCAAGTAGTTCTCGTAGCTTATGGAGGAACACGCCTGAAACCAGAAGGTACTGTGAGTTTCACCTGTGAAACGGCCAGGACAAAGTCAAATCTACAGTTCTTTGTCACCAAGCACTCCTCCACTCCGATCCTAGGCAGAGAAGCATGCGAGAAGCTGCGACTGGTAAAGAGAATGGAGATGATTGCAGTGAAGGCACCAGCCACGAAAGAGAAGTTGGTGGAGGCCTATCCGTCCGTCTTCAGTGGCCTGGGCCAGTTTCCAGGGATGCATCACATTCACACTGACCCCGATGTGACCCCAGTTGTACACGGCTGTAGAAGAATTCCCATTGCTGTCATGGACAGATTGAAAACAACACTGCAAGACCTTATTGACAGAGAAGTCATAGAACCTGTGACAGAGCCCACAGAGTGGGTAAATAGCCTTGTCATCACAGAGAAGAAAAACGGGTCTCTGAGGGTGTGTCTGGACCCTCGTGATCTGAATGAGGCAATTAAGAGGCAGCACTTCTCAATACCCACCCCAGAGGAGGTCCTGTACAGGTTGTCAGGGAAATCCATTTTCACCATCTTAGATGAAAAGGATGGATATTGGCAAGTGAGACTTGACAAGCCGTCATCAATGTTGTGCACATTCAGTACACCATGGGGCAGGTTTCGTTTTAAGAGACTTCCCTTTGGCATTAAGTCTGCCAGCGAGGTTTTCCAACAGAAAAATTGTGAGACATTTGGAAATATCGATGGAGTGCATATAATTGCAGACGATATGATAATCGCCGCTGCGTCTGAGGAAGAGCATGACGCTATCCTACGGAAAGTCATGGACACTGCACAAAGAGCGAATATCAAATTCAACCAAGAAAAGATTCAGTACAAGGTGGACTCAGTCAGATACATGGGGCATGTCGTCACTGCCAAAGGTGTGAAACCTAACGAATCCAAGGTGTTGGCCATCAAGAACATGCCACAGCCTGAGGACAAGAAAGGGCTGCAGAGGTTACTGGGAATGACAAGGTATCTCTCCCAGTATATCCCAAACGAGGCCATCATAACCAGCCCACTCAGGCAGTTGTTGAGAAAGGATGCTGCTTGGCACTGGGATCATGAACACAATGCTGCACTGGACAAGCTTAAATCCGCTTTCATGCAGGCCCCAGTGCTCCGGTTCTATGATCAGACCAAGCCACTTACCATACAATGCGATGCATCAAAAGATGGGCTTGGCGCCTGTCTGCTTCAGGAAGGTAGGCCGCTGTCTTATGCTTCACGAGCACTTACAGAATCTGAGAAGAATTATGCTCAGATAGAGAAAGAGCTGCTGGCAATAGCTTTTGCAACGAAACGCTTCCACCAGTATGTTTATGGCAACACAGTGTCTGTCCAATCAGATCACAAACCGCTTGAAGTAATTTTCAGGAAGCATCTGAGCAAGGCACCAGCACGGCTACAGCGCATGTTATTGCAGCTCCAACGCTATGATCTGAAGATAACCTACACTTCAGGCAAGGACATGCACGTGGCTGATACCCTGTCCCGTGCTGTTGTGTCTGACTGTAAAGATGACGCGAAAGAGGATCTGTTTGAGGAGAGAGTGGTCCACGCAATGGCAGCCACAGCTGCATTGGACACAGACACTCTCACAATGCTGAAGGAAGCCACATCTAGAGACAATGTACTGCAACAGGTACTGGAAATACACCACAAAGGCTGGCCTAGAAGACGAAGCAGTCTCGCCACCAATCTACACCAGTACTGGCCTATGCAAAATTCCATCAGCATCAGGGATGCAGCCTATGCAAAATTCCATCAGCATCAGGGATGGCATACTGATGACTGGTGATAGGATTGTGATTCCTCAGAGTGCGAGGCAGATGATGCTTGACAGACTGCACCTTGCACATCAAGGGATCCAGTGGATAAAAGCGCAGGCAAGAAAAGTGATGTACTGGCCAGGGATGACACATGGTGGAAAGCTGTGCTCCATGTCAACAGCTCCAGCCACATAATCATAAAGAGCCTCTGATTTCACATGAGGTACCTGAGTTGCCATGGCTGAAAATTGGGGCTGATATCTTGGAGCTCAATGGACAGTCATACCTTGTGATGGTGGATTATTTGTCCAAATACCCAGAGGTGCTCCACCTACCTGACAAAACTGCCTACACAGTTATATGCAAGATGAAAGCAGTCTTCGCCAGACACGGAATTCCGAAAGAGCTGGTAAGCGACCATGTTCATCTGAGGAGAATCCACCCCAGTCTGCGGAGAGAAGATAATGCTGAGCTGCTGGAGGAACCAGTGAATTCACAAAAAGAGGATTCCGGGTCACAGGCCATGCAAGACCAGGGCACACCCGCCTGTGAAGACAACAGTACTCCAGCTACTCCCATCTGCAGCACCAGAAGTGGGAGACACGTAAAGCTTCCTACAAAGTTCAGAGACTGAGTTGAGCTAAAGCTGAAGTTTAGCCCACTGATGAGTCAAGTTCAGGCTCTGTGTGTATATGTGTGGGAGTTTTCTGAGTTGTGTTTGACTTTGTTTTGATATTCAACAGAATGACAGCTGTGGAGAAGGTGAGATTGGAATTATGTAATTTGTTTAAAAGGATATGTTTTGAGCAATGTAAGGAGATCATTTAACTGTCTATAACAGATGTCAGTTCAGGTTCAGTTATTAAGTCAAAGATGACTCTCATGCTTAAAAAGGGAGGATGTAGTAGAGTTAGAGGCAGCCGTAGCCCACTGGTTAGCACTCTGGACTTGTAACCGCAGGGTTGCCGTAGCCCACTGGTTAGCACTCTGGACTTGTAACCGGAGGGTTGCCGTGGCCCACTGGTTAGCACTCTGGACTTGTAACCGGAGGGTTGCTGGTTCGAGCCCCGACCAGTGGGCCACAGCTGAAGTGCCCTTGAGCAAGGCACCTAACCCCTCATGCTCCCCGAGCGCCGCTGTGGTTGCAGGCAGCTCACTGCGCCGGGATTAGTGTGTGCTTCACCTCACTGTGTGCTGTGTTTCACTAATTCACGGATTGGGTTAAATGCAGAGACCAAATTTCCCTCACGGGATCAAAAGAGTATATATACTTATACTTATACTTAGTATATTGTAGGAATGATCTGTAGATCGTGTATCGATTAGTTGGCACCTAGAGGCTGTATCAGGGATTGATATGTAAGGCTGGCTCTGGTGTCAGGGCATGAGTTCGGGAGACAATAAAAGTCACATACACAGTGTTCACCATACTTTGGACTCCAAGGGTTTTATTCTTAACATAAAGACACAACACCCCCTCTCCACACACATACACACCATTTCATCATTCCCCTTTTCATCCCCCACCCCCCACACACACACAAAATACACCTTCTTAATTACTACTTTTAATTTACTCTTTTAAGTTGAGCTGGCTCTTTAAGTACAAGACAATAAAACTACTTGAACTTTATGTGTTTTTCCAGATAACGCTCTGTGTAAGTGAAAAATCATGGAATATATGACTCAAGATAATTGTTTTCATATGTCAGCATAACAGACAAAATATTCCCCTTTCTACCTTAAACTGCAATGACATCATCAGGGCTCTCAAGTGTCACGCATTGAGTGTGACAGTCACTCATTTCAGTCTTTTGTCACACTCTCCCGCCACACATTGTATTTCTCACGCAGAAAAACTATTTATCTATTTAATATGCTGCGGCAGTGCCCAAAATGTCTCTGGCCGCGCCGCTCTCACTATGGTACCGGCAGGAATCAAGCGCGTCTCCCCTGGAGTTGAGCCTGCCACTTATCAGCCAATCAAAAATAACGAGAGGGGCTACACAATAGCCAATCAGAAAATAACTGTATTGTATCTGGGTAATGCTGCTTTCGAGATCTCTCGTAAATCAGGGGTCCCCAACCTTTTATGTACCATGGACCGGTTTGATTCCCATTTTTTTTCCATGGACCGGTGGTGGTGGGGGGTTCCGGGGATTCCATGTTCCGTGTTGTGCATGCATTACTTGAAAAGAACTAGCTCGTATGAACAGTAACTAGCTAGTATGAACAGTAAAGGTAACGAACAATATGAACTATGAAAATTGAACAACTACTACATCTATCATGTGTGAACATGCTTAACAAAATATGGTAACAAAACATGGGAACTAAACGTGCATTACGAATATAATCATTGGGAGCCCTGTGCATGTTTCCCTGCAACAAGAAGGTTCCATCTGGGGGTGATGGAAGACAGTGACACCCTCAGTGTGTTTGAAATGTCCAGTCGATTGTGCAATTTGGTCTAAGTTGCAGTCATTGCCGAAAACCTGGCCTCGCATAGATACGTGGTGGGAAATGGTAAAACGTTTTCAGCGCTTTTCTCAGGATATTCTGCTTTGGTTTTCATCCAAAAACCCGCCAGAGAGGTTTCCTCATAGCCTACACACTCTTAAGACCACCGTCATTTGCAATTTCGATCAACTGCTCTTCCTCCTGCGCTGACAAGTTAGGACTATTCGGGATATTGACAAATGGGTTGCGGACCCACTCATTGGTTTGCTGTGGATCTTTGGAGGATGGGAAGTAACGTTCAAACTCATTTGAAAGCGCAACAAGGTGATCGCGCACCAGCTGCGAGAGAAAGGGCCCTGCCTCAGTCTCTCCCAAAACCCCCACTACTGTTTGGAACATATCAAATACACCCCGATCCGCTCGTCGTACCCACAAATCAAGCTTGGCTTTAAATGCAGCGACTTTATCTGCCAGTTTAAAGACAGTCGTCATTCTCCCCTGCAGTGACGGGTTGAGGTCATTAAGCAACCCGAATATGTCACACAGGTAAGCGAGTTTTGACACCCAGCCCTCATCACTAAAATATGCAGCTAACGGTGACTTTTTTTCTGTAAGAAATCTCTGCAGCGGCTCTCGCAACTCAAACACTGGCCAGTGACCTGCAACCAACTTGGACAGCGTACCACGATGACCCATTCACCCTCTCTAACAACTGTGCCTCAATATCCTCTGACATATCATCAATTCACCTATGGACAGTGCTTGCAGAAAGCGGTACCTGAGCTATTTTTTTAGCTGCAGCCTCCCCAAGGAGTTCATTGCACATGCCTTTACCAGTAGGCAGAATTAACTCTTCCCCAATAGTAAAGGGCTTCTTAGGGGCCGTGCACACGACGCCGGTTTTTGTGAAACCGGTGAGGTTTTGTTAACAGTTACGCCTTGCATGTACACGACGCCGGCAGTTTAGGAGACTGAAACCGATAGCTTTTGAAACCGGCTTCCGATGTGGGAACTTCTGAAACCGCCGGCTAACTTTCGCCGTGTAGACGCCTGTAGGTGCGAAGCCGGCAACTTTATGACGACATAGCCCCACCTCTCAACTCAGCCACGGCACTCGACCTGACATGTTGCTTGTCAAAACAAACCAAACCATTTATTTATCATATTAAAATGTTTTTCTTTCCCCCGTCATGATTTATGTGCACAATGTAGCCTATCAGCCTTTAGTGGCTAAGTTAGAAGCACATGTTAGCTTAACTTAGTTAAACATTAGCTTACTGCATGTTAGTGTTTTCTCCAGTGGTGCTAATGCAGTCCTAATGCAATGCGTAGGCTAAGCATTTGAAATTTCACGTAGCAGTCACATACCTTGAAAATGAACTTTATTAGTTTAACAGTTGAATTGAAAACCGAATTGTCTGTAGTCTCCTTATTTCATGCGACTGCTTAACCAGAGCACTTATTAGACATTCTCTGGCTTAACAAACTGTTTCAACAATGTTTTCTTCTACGCGATTCACGCGAAATGATCGTGAAGCTTCTGCACAGCGGCGCCATCGACTGGTCTGGCATATGAACTACAGCACATTTAGCCGGTTACACCTCTGTGTGTACACGCAAGGTTTTTTCTTGCCGGAGTCGTTAAAGGTGTGAAAGCGGTAAGAGAAAATCCACCCGGCGGTGTCGTGTAAACGGCCTCTTAGATTTAGCAATCCGACTAGCCACTATGAGGCTTTTAGCGCAGCCACATTCACCGATGTGGTTGCTTTACGCACTAGTTTTTTGTCCTTCTTGCTCGCGTTTCTTACGCTCAAAGAACTCAAGGGGTTTGTCTTTAAGTGTAGGATGCTTGGACTCCAGATGTCGAATTAGCTTTGATGGTTTCATTGCTTCGTTTGACAACTTATCGCCAAATACCACACATAAAGGACTTGGTGCATGCGAGTCACCGGTCTCTGCGAAACCATATTTTAAATATGACTCGTCATATTTCGTATTGAATGACACCTTCTTTTTCTTTGAGGTATCTGGCTCACCATCGTCAGTGGGTATTATTGCGAATGTGACATTATTGCGAATTAAATTGAGTTTATTTAGTTTGCATGCATTTTTTTTTAAACTCTTGTCGTAGGCTACGGCCCGGTTGTTGGGGACCGCTGTCGTAAATCATCAAACACTCACCCGTACAACATGTACCAATGACTGGCTTTAGGAACGCCTTTCTCTCGAGCCATGAGGGGCATTAGCAGGAGGCTAGTCATTGTTATTGTTTTGTGCTACATGTAGCCTCTAGCTAAACGGCTGGAAAACCAATTGTTACATTGTATTGCAGGCACAGCAAGACCGTGCAATGCATGAATTGGTGACCGGATTGAAGCAGCAATGTAATCTAGTGTGTAAGAGCATTACATCAACTTTAACATGACCAACACAGTACATATGCAAAAAAAATACATGCCATCTCATCTCAACTATGGGCGCAGCCATGTTTGTTGTAAGGTCGTACGGGTCGTACGTCCACCTCGGGGTACCCTCGGGGTACTCCGTGGTAAAGTGGGCGTGCCTGCCCAAAATGCCGCAAGAAAGCTGGGTAATTTACACTTTCCAACTCGGGCGGCGGTAAAGATTTAACGCAACAACCGAAAAACGCGTATCCTGGAATTGTTGAACGTGAATTATTGAACGTGAACCTGTTACCCATTTCTTCCAAGTTTCGTTCACCTTGGAGCTTCGAGCATCAGTTCATGGTTTCATCACAGAGTAAGTCATCTTTTAATGTTACAACAAATCCACAACTTGTTTGACAAAAACAATGACAACGTGACGCTGCTATAGAGAATGTTTCCCAGATAATTAGCATCAGTTGTTCATGACTGTCTGTAACTTAGCCAACAGTTTCACAGCCTGTTCATTGACAACACTTGCTCAGGAACAAGTAGCATATGCCTAGTCATACTTTCGTTCACACGATGACTGACATTTGTCACATTCTAAACATCTCTCTCTCTCTCCAAATACACGGGTTTCCCGTTTACCAACAAAACTAGATGCGCGCGCAGCCGTGAGGCAGAAGACGCTTGGTGGCCGTCCACAACGTTATAAACGTAACCTAAATAGTCGGCTGCTGTAAGCTACAATCGGATTTTTTTTGTATACTGTGGTGATTTTATCTAGACATAATAACTTGTGTGTGTGTGTGTGCATGCTGGTTTATTAGAAACATTCCATCTTATATAAGGATACTGTTTGTGCAACTGTTATGCAACATTTACTGGAAGTCATGAGACTGAACTGTCAGAGACTGAGAGTGAAACTGAGGAGGAATGGCAGTGAAAGTAAAACCAAACAGGGCTTAGGAGAAGTGGAGGGGTTTACAAGAAAAGAAGGCAGAACCAAAAGTGAAAGTACACATAGAACCAAAACAAACGCATACCCTGCCTGGCAACGGATTACACATAGGACCTGGTCACATGTATTCTGCCTAGCAACACACATTTTTTAATGTTTAAATGGGAAGGGTTTTCCACCAATATCTTAAGTCCCAAAACGTTCTGATTGGCTAAAAGGGGCCCGGTGACGTTCCTGGTGATAGGAACGCCCCTCGGGCCCCTGAGAGCATAAAAGAAAGAGCTCAGGCACATTCAGATCAGATCTCATCGGGGTAGCAGCTGCCACTCATCACTCTATTGCCTGACGGTCCAGTCCTGACGCTGTTTGGATTGTATTTTCACTGCAATACGGTGAATAAAGGATCAACAGCCTTCAGCTTCTCTCGTCTTGGTGTTCTCCTTCGGGTCTTTGACATCAAAGTGCTAGTTGGATTGGAGGTTCGGGAAAGTGGATAGTTTTTCCACGACAATACCCCTGTTGTCTCAATGATAATATCATCTCATTTCAGACTATATTTCAAAGTTTGACGTTCATTTGGATTATTAATATAACATCGTATTTGAATTGGTGCAGTTTTCAGCACAAAAACTCATTTTATTCTTTTGTTCTTTTGCATTGCTCTATGCTGTTCTATGGTGCTTTCTGCCTCTTGGTTGCGCACGCATATTTTCGTGACGTTCCATAGAAATCCATGTATAGGCTTAATCATTTTATTAGCACTAAACAAATTAAAGTGTATGGCATAGCCTATTGTTATAGGTCACTTTTAAAATCACGTCATATTATATACTTATATCCTGGCCATGGATGCATTAATCATTGCATCTGTATTCAAAAATGTCGGGTAAAAAGCAATTAAGCATCCTCTCATTCACCCTGAGAGGAAAGCCCCCTAAAAGGTCAGTGCCATGTGTCAAATCATTTCTTTTGCAAATCTGAGCAATTATAAATTATACTTTTGCCCCATTTTGACTTAGGATGGCATTGCTCCTACATACTTTAGCCAATAATCAAACGTCTGCTCTCTTTTGGAAAGCTGAGACACTGTTGGAAAACAATTAGAATAACTGTGTGATGTACTGTCACAAAGTTACAAAGGCTAGATTATTCTTTTTTTTTTTTCTACCGGATAACAAGCATCTTTGAACTGACCACATTTCAGCCCTCTAGGTCTTGACTTGATATGACTTGAGTCCTAGCATTAGGTCTTGTCATGCTGTGTGCAAAAGTAGATCAATATAGAATGACAACATGAGTACTTTAGACCATTATTTGCCAAGATATGCTCATGCATTTGGTAAAATGCCCTATGAAAACTCCCCATAGGACTCTGGGTTCTCCAAAATGCATACTGGCAATCAAATGCTTACTGCATATGAACCCCACATAAGCATAATCTTGGCCTCAAATGAAAGGTAATACTCTGAAGTTTCATGCTTGCATTTGGATTGTAGGCTACTTCAGGTTCTGATATGACTACACTAAATATGGAATAATTACAAAAAATACAAATCTTTACAATTTCTATTTCAATTCAATTGGTGTGTATAAGACGGGCTATATTTCTGCACAACTAATATTGGATCAACTGGTAACTGACCTGGGGCTGGTGTATGCTAGCTGGTGATGCTAGTTGCGCGTGTAAATCCTCACACCCCTAACCTTAGTGATGGGGACGAGACCGCCTATGCCGAGTCCGAGTCAAGACCGAGTCTTTGAAGGGTCGAGACCGAGTCGAGACCGAGTCTGTTGGTTTTCAAATACAGTCGAGTCCGAGTCAAGACCGAGTCTTTGAGGAAGCAAGTCCGAGTCGAGACCGAGTCCTTTAGGAGTCGAGACCGAGTCGAGACCAAGACCATAAAAAATTGCAGTTTTAATATTCATAATTTAATATCACCCCAGTTAATAATCAACAGTTAGGCCTACAGACTAAGCTAGATTGGGAATTGTTTAGAGGAGCAGTCTTAACGTCTAAATATGGACTATGCTGACCTACAGACACTCACCGGCAGCAGAGCCATAGAGATAAATAAACGGCTCTGACGGCAGTATCTTTGCATTGCACCATGGGATGTCATTTTCAAATAATGCCGGTCAACATTGCATTTTATTATTATTGTTGTTATGTGTTGTCTGTTTTTTTATATGAACATAAAAAATGCGTTGGTCTCGAGGACTCGGTCTGAAATTACGAGTCCTTCTCCTCCCACTGTGGTCCGAGACCGAGTCAAGACCGAGTCTTTGAAGGAACGAGTCCGAGACGAGACCGAGAAAGCAGAAATTGGTCTCAAGACCAGACTCGAGTCCGAGACCGGACTCGAGTACTACATCTAACCGCTGAGTTGGAAGCCTGGGCTTTTAGCTCAGTGGTTAGAGCGCTCGACTCCCATCCATTGCCTGTCCTCAAAACTTGAGAGCCCTGCATCATCCTTCCTCTTTTCATGTCCCCCTTTGCCCATGTGCACAGTAAGTGTGCATTATTTGTGTTTTTGTATTTGCCTGCGTGTGTATGTGAGCATTTGTGCAGAGATTCAGTAACTGAGTCTTGACCTCCCATCTGTAATCTTATTTCACAACACAAAGCCCTCTGTGTGTGTGTGTGTGTGTGTGTTGGGCATGGGCTGATTAAAACCACGAGTGCCTCTGTAAACTAGGATCTGACTCTCTCTTTTTCCCCTTTGACACACGCACACACACACACACACACTGACAGACAACACTGGATTTGTACAACGGAAAAAGAACGCTGGGGATAAGAAGAAAACATCCTCCTATTTTCATGCCGTCTGCCGCTTTGCCACCACTATGTCAGCCTGGATCTCAATGCTAAAGCTGCTAACCATGATCAACTTTGTGTGTGTGTCTGGAGCCGCCATAACCATGGAAACAGGGGTGAGTACGCAGGGTGCTGGGACTAGCGAGGAGAGACATGCACACACTCCTCCCGTGCTGGAGATGAGAAGAGACACTCACCACCCAATGAAGACTGGTGATCAGCAGGATTCATATAAACTCATCTACGGAACAGCCCATAATACTGATGATTCGTATAAACTCATCTATGGACATGATGGAATAACTCATAATAAATTAACTGACGACGGTGTTGAAACTTCTGACCATGGTAGCGGTGACAGTGTTGGATTTGACAATCATGCAGGTGGTGACCGTGTTGAATCTTCGGACAATACTGATGGTAATAATGATGAATTTGATAATTATGCGGGAGGTGAGAGTGTTGAATCTGCTGGCCATGTTGCAAGCGACGGTGTTGAATCTGCTGAAGAGCCTGAGGGGCCGGTTGTGCGGGTGCATGGGGGCATGGTGCGTGGCCTCACGCTGGACAAAGCTCACGTCTTCTACGGCATCCCATATGCCGCCCCGCCAGTGGGGCAACGACGCTGGGCGCCACCCCACCCCGTATTACCATGGTTACAGACGTACAACGCCACCTTCCCTCGGCCGGCGTGCATGCAAGCCTGTGCCGGAGAGTTTTCTCAGATCTGTCCACCAAAGGTATGCGCACTCATAGCCAATCAGTGAGCAGAACACACAAGCAACGCACCAAAACACAGGGGAGCATTCGTCACCATTAGCCAATCACAGGGGAGCAAAGTGATTGATAATGACTGACTGACTATAATTGTGTTACATGCTTCAAATGTAAAGCACTTTGAGCTGCATTCTGTGTATGAAAGGTGCTATACAAATAAAGCTTATTATTATTATTATTATTATTATTATTATTATTATTATTATTATTATTCACCATTAGCCAATCACAGGGGAGCATTCGTCACCATTAGCCAATCACAGGGGAGCAGTCATCACCATTAGCCAATCACAGGGGAGCATTCATTACCATTACCCAATCACAGGGAAGCATTCATCACCATTAGCCAATAATAAATGCATCAAAACACCAACTCTGACATCATAAGTCAATATTCTCTTAACCATGTGTCAGACTAATAAGACCTTTAGCATCAACCATCATCTTGCATGTCTTTGTATGCTTTTGTGTAGGTCAGTGAAGACTGCCTGTACTTGAACGTATTTGTCCCTCGGACTGTGAACTTGTCATTGCCGACGGAAACACAGCGGCCAGTTCTGGTGTGGATCCATGGTGGCGACTTCATTGCAGGCTCCGCCTCCCGACCCCTCTATGATGGACGCTTCATGAGTAACTATAGCAACACAGTGGTGGTCAATGTGGAGTATCGCTTGGGTAAACAAAAACAACAAGCATAGAAATGCACAAGACCACACACACACACAGCTTTTTACAAATACACTGAGCCTTACATCATTTGTGTGCGTCTGCAGGTGCGTTTGGGTTTCTGGTCACAGGAAAAGACCCAGAGCTCTCTGCTGTAGGGAATTATGGGATGTTGGACCAGCAGGCAGCCCTGGTGTGGATTAAAAACAACATTCCAGTTTTTGCAGGAGATCCAAAGAGGGTGTGTGTGTGTGTGTGTGTGTGTGTGTGTGTGTGTGTGTGTGTGTGTGTGTGTCTCATTTAATTTTGTCATTGTTAATGCATTCTCAACACTAAAGCACAAATTATCATTAAGTACTTTTTTTTAACCCATCCTCAAATTAAGTAATATTATGTCACAGACATGAATCCTGTGTGTGTTTGAATATTTATTTGCGTGCGTGCGGCGTGTGTGTGTGTGTGTGTGTGTGTGTGTGTGTGTGCGTGCGTGTGTGTGTGTGTGTTGGGCTGTAGGTGACTTTAGTTGGTGAGAGTGCGGGGGCGCAGTCTGTTGCCCTCCATCTGATGATGAGGAGCAGTGAGTTTCTCTTCAGCCAAGCTGCCATTCAGAGTTTGCCATTCTCAATACCACTCAAAACCAGGTGACTAGGTGTGTGTGTGTGTGTGTGTGTGTGTGTGTGTGTGTGTGTGTGTGTGCATGCATGTATGTGTGTGTGTGTATTTATTGTTTTATGTAGAAACTGTTGTAATAACTGAGTTGGCGTACCTGTACAGGTGTATTAGTGTGCAGGTCTTAGAGCAGTGGCGTACCTGTACAGGTGTATTAGTGTGCAGGTCTTAGAGCAGTGGCGTACCTGTACAGGTGTATTAGTGTGCAGGTCTTAGAGCAGTGGCGTACCTGTACAGGTGTATTAGTGTGCAGGTCTTAGAGCAGTGGCGTACCTGTACAGGTGTTCATGTTGTTGGATTAGTGTGCAGGTCTTAGAGCAGTGGCGTACCTGTACAGGTGTTCATGTTGTTGGATTAGTGTGCAGGTCTTAGAGCAGTGGCGTACCTGTACAGGTGTTCATGTTGTTGGATTAGTGTGAAGGTCTTAGAGTAGTGGCATACCTGTACAGGTGTTCATGTTGTTGGATTAGTGTGAAGGTCTTAGAACAGTGGCATACCTGTACAGGTGTATTAGTGTGCAGGTCAGTGGCTTACCTGTAGAGTCTTAGAGCAGTGGCATAGCTGTACAGGCCACAGGCATTGTGTGTGAGTATTTGTTTAGTAATTTGGATGTTGTGTGGATGTGGATGCAGTTTGCAGTAATGTTTTTAAATCTAATTTAGGTTGTGTAGGTGGTGGTGTTAGCGGTCTACATTTTCTTGTGTGGTTGTTTCGGGCCAATATCCTATAACAAAGGTTGTGCTGTACAGTGTGATGTACAGTATGTGTGTATAGTCGTTTTAGTAATATAGTAATAGTAAAAAAAAAATATTAATATTTGTTCTGATGTGTGTATGGTTGATGTTCTATAGAGGTTGCAGAATGGTGGGTACAATTGTATAGCGAGTGTAGTGATGTGTGTATTTTTGAGGCTGCACATACTGTAGTGATGTTGTGTGTTTGTTTGTGGCTGTAGTATACTGTATGTTTGTGTAGTGATGTTGTGTGTTCATACAGAATGCAGTGATGTGTATATGTGTTTGTATAGAGGCCGTACATAGTGATGTGTATATGTTTGTGGAGGCTGTAGTGTATCTGTGTGTAATGGTGTTGTGTGTGTGTGTGTTTGTGGTGACTGTATGTTTGTGTAGTGGTGTTGTGTGTGTGTTTGTAGTGACTGTATGTTTGTGTACTGGTGTTGTGTGTGTGTGTGTGTGTGTGTTTGTAGTGACTATGTTTGTGTAGAGGTGTTGTGTGTGTGTGTGTGTGTGTGTGTTTGTAGTGATTGTATGTTTGTGTAGAGGTGTTGTGTGTGTGTGTGTGTGTGTGTGTGCATGGAGGCTGGAGTGATGATGTGTGTGTAGTGGGTGTGTGTGTGTGTGTGTGTGCATGGAGGCTGGAGTGATGATGTGTGTGTAGTGTGTGTGTGTGTGTGTGTGTGTGTGTGCATGGAGGCTGGAGTGATGATGTGTGTGTAGTGTGTGTGTGTGTGTGTGTGCATGGAGGCTGGAGTGATGATGTGTGTGTAGTGTGTGTGTGTGTGTGTGCATGGAGGCTGGAGTAATGATGTGTGTGTAGTGGGTGTGTGTGTGTGTGTGTGTGTGCATGGAGGCTGGAGTGATGATGTGTGTGTAGTGTGTGTGTGTGTGTGTGTGTGTGTGCATGTGTGTGTGCATGGAGGCTGGAGTGATGATGTGTGTGTAGTGTGTGTGTGTGTGTGTGTGTGTGTGCATGGAGGCTGGAGTAATGCTGTGTGTGTAGTGTGTGTGTGTGTGTGTGTGTGCATGGAGGCTGGAGTAATGATGTGTGTGTAGTGTGTGTGTGTGTGTGTGTGTGTGTGCATGGAGGCTGGAGTAATGATGTGTGTGTAGTGGGTGTGTGTGTGTGTGTGTGTGTGTGCATGGAGGCTGGAGTAATGATGTGTGTGTAGTGGGTGTGTGTGTGTGTGTGTGTGTGTGTGTGTGCGTGTGTGCATGGAGGCTGGAGTAATGATGTGTGTGTGTGTGTGTGTGTGTGTGTGTGTGTGTGTGTGCATGGAGGCTGGAGTAATGATGTGTGTGTAGTGGGTGTGTGTGTGTGTGTGTGTGTGTGTGCATGGAGGCTGGAGTAATGATGTGTGTGTGTGTGTGTGTGTGTGTGTGTGTGTGTGTGTGTGCATGGAGGCTGGAGTAATGATGTGTGTGTACGGTGCAGGTGGGATGCCAAGAGGCTCGGTCGGGACTTTGCTCGCACGGCAAACTGCTCCGTGTCTGACCTGCTCTGCCTGAAGAGTCTCAGTGCGCGTGATGTGCTCCGAGCTCAGGTCAAATCTGGTGGGTAAACACACACACACACACACACACACACACACACACACACACACACACACATAGGGAGTAGGGTAAGAAAAGTGCCACACCTGCAAGTCCATGGGATGAGGTAATTGGCAACAAACATTATTTAGCCACTAAACCAATCAATTCATTGTTTATTATTTTTAACAATCCAGCTCATTATTAATCAGCTTGGTGAGCAGCAACTGAAGACTTTTTAATCATACATCCAAACAATGAATTGATTATTGAATTTATGAGACCCCAGCTCAGAATACCCCTCTCCCTTCACAGGATCAAAGATAGTGAACCCCTTCCGCTTTCTGGAGGTCTTTGAGACGTGGGGGCCATATATTGATGAGGTGCTGATTGAAGACCAGCCAATCGCAGCCTTCCAGAAGGGTTACTGGCAGAGGGACAAACCGGTCATCATTGGTAAGTGTCATCATTACTCTTTTCGTCTAGTAAACATAAACAAACCGGTCATCATTACTCTCTTCGTCTAGTAAACATAAACAAACCGGTCATCATTGGTAAGTGTCATCATTACTCTCTTCGTCTAGTAAACATAAACAGTCCCATCTCATGACCTCTCGTGCTGTGCATGACTGCTTCACAGTGTGCTGTGCATGACTGCTTCACAGTGAAGTGGCCATGTGAAATAGCCTTTGAATGCATTCACTTTCAGTTACAGGTTAGGTTTTTCTGTTAGCTAAAACGCTTGTACAAGGTGTTGGGACCATTGGTGTTGCCATACCAGAAGTTAGCAGACAGAGGAGGATTTCTGAGGAATGTCTTGAATGTGTTCATCTCTAGCACACTGCAAAATCTTTGGTGTCTTGAGGCACCCACAATCTGAATGTGTGTAATTACTTAAATGCATGTGTACATCCATTTCACACCAGTCCAACCACAAATTAACCTTATCTAAAGTGACAATGGATGAACTGAATAAACTTCACAGGTTCAGCACAAATATCAACAGCTGTCCTCTGTTCATTTAATGAATGAATGAAAGCAAAGTTATCAAGCTTAATATTTCACTTTTTTTAAATTTTAGTCATGTCTACATTTTCAATGATAAAGGTGCATTTTCTGTGCAAACATATTCCTATTATGCTCTAATAAACTGTGGTATTGACACAAAGCACTGGTAGAATGAGCAGCAGCAGATATAGCAATACTTGTCTAACGTCAACAGATATTTCTAGACTTCACACTAGAGAGTAAGGCCCTTCTGTAATCAGATACAAGCACAATAGCAGCGCTTCATGACCAGGTAATTGTACAGGTGAAGGGTGATAAATTCCAGCGGGAGTTCCTGAAACTGACATTGAGAAAAGCTACAGGGAAAACCAGAGCGAAAGTGAGAGAGCGTCAGTGGAAGTGATTAGAGTGATGTGATCTGAGCCTCACGAGCCCAGCCACAACAGGGCACAGCGAGGACCTCATTAGGCCGTCCAGTCACATGCCGGGTCACAATGCTGCCGACTCTCCGCTCTGACACAAGAAACTCTGTCACAACCTAACCTGGACTAACTGATCTTAGACATGAATGACTGTGTGAGAGAGAGCCATCTTGCATGTCTGGTGGAGATCAAAGCCTCTTCATCAGCTTCTATTCATCATGATCTTAGGCTAGCGCCTCTTATTTAGAGATATCTGTACATCTACGATGTACCACATCTGAGCTGCTGTACGTCTACGATGTACCACATCTGAGCTGCTGTACGTCTGCTATGAATAAGTGAGACTGACGTTACCATCCACAGTCCCTCAGTGAGGTGCCACACTGCCTCAGAGTTGGCGTTGGAGTGTGTGTGTGTGTGTGTGTGTGTGTGAGTGTGAGAGAGAGAGAGAGAGAGAGAGAGCTTCCATTCCTCTCACTCAGGCGTCTCATCAGCACCTCCCTCAGGTGGAAATGGTGTTGGCATGCTGTGGGGAGCTGAGACTAATGTAAGGTTAATGTAAGGTTGGGATGCAGTAGTGAATAGTATTAAATATTATACTGCAACAGGAAGGATTGTCATTTTCAATATTTCTAATAAACTGTAACCAAAAGCATTTTGCTTGTTTATTTTCTTTATTTATTTTTATGGGCCTTATAAAAACTGCACTGAATGATTAATAATGTGTCTACTAAACTGTACTTTGTTTGGATAAAATTGTGTGCAGAAATGCAATAGATAAATGCAGAGAGAGGTAGTAGAGAGGTCATGTTTAGACTGTAAGGGTTGTCAGTCACCAGCGGTCATTAAGAGGTCATGTTTAGACTGTAAGGGTTGTCAGTCATCAGCGGTCATTAAGAGGTCATGTTTAGACTGTAAGGGTTGTCAGTCACCAGCGGTCATTTCCTACCCTGCCTCTGCTCCCCAGGGACCACTTCAGAGGAGGGCGTGATCTTTGTGTTCGGGGTCTTCAGCAAGCCGGTGTCTGTGTTGGAGAGCATGGCGTATGCCACCGCCATCTTTAAACAGCACACTCTCACCGTCCTGCACAAGTACCTGCCCCTGTACCTCTACACTGACCGCCGCACCATGCTGTCCCAGGTAAGTGTGGGTGTGTGTGTGTGTGTGTGCGTGTGTGTGTGTGCATGCGTGCGTGTGTGTGTGTGTGAGTGAGAGAGAGGAGCCTTACCATGCTGTCCCAGGTAAGCATCTGGAGCGCGCGTGTGTGTGTGTGTGTGCGTGTGTGTGTGAGTGTGGGTGAGAGAGAGGAGAGAAGTATACACTATGCTGAAACTCAGTGAGTGAAATACTATTTGGAAGGTTCGTGTTCTGTGTGTGTGTATGTCTATTCAGAACATGTGTCTTTTAATTAAGACACGTTATGCGTTCTCCCCTCAGATCGTGACGGACGTGTGTGTGTGTGTGTGTGCGTGTGTGTATGTCTATTCAGAACATGTGTCTTTTAATTAAGACACGTTATGCGTTCTCCCCTCAGATCGTGACGGACGTGTGACTGTGTGTGTGGGTGTGTGTGTGTGTGTGTGTGTGTGTGTGTGTGTGTGTGTGTGTGTGTGTGTGTGCATTCAGGACATGTGTCTTTTAATTAAGACACGTTATGCTTTCTCCCCTCAGATCGTGACGGACGTGTGTGACTGTGTGTGTGTGTGTGTGTGTGTGTGTGTGTGTGTGTGTGTGTGTGTGTGTGTGTGTGTGTGTGTGTGTGTGTGTGTGTGCATTCAGGACGTGTCTTAATTAAGACATGTTATGCGTTCTCCCCTCAGATCGTGACGGACGTGTGACTGTGTGTGTGTGTGTGTGACTGTGTGTGTGTGCGTGTGTGTGTGTGCGTGTGTGTGTGTGTGTGTGTGTGTGTGTGTGTGTGTGGTGTGTGTGTGTGTGTGTGTGTGTGTGCATTCAGGACATGTGTCTCTTAATTAAGACATGTTATGCGTTCTCCCCTCAGATCGTGACGGACTTTGTCTTCCTGTGTCCCACGCGTCACTCAGCGCGGTCAGGAGTATCTTTGGGCGGATCCATGTGGATGTACGTGTTTGACTACACCCTATCAGACCCGCGTGCGTGGGCGGGGCTGTCGTTCTGCTACGGCCACGCCTGCCATGGCGCAGAGCTTCCCTTCCTGTTCGACTCCGGGCCCGTGGCCAACCTAACATTCCAGCCTCCTGAGGCGCTGCTGGCCAATCGGATGCTGTGTTACTGGGGGGCCTTTGCCCACTGCGGAGACCCCAACTCACGCACACACCAGAGCTCGTTCTGCAGAGACCAGAGACTTCCGGTTTGGCCCAGGTACACTTTGGACAATGGCTGGCCCATCCTGAACCTCACCGTCCCGACCCATGCACAACATGGGGTCAGAGACCACATCTGTGACTTTTGGGACAATCTGGACATTTATTAGGAGGGGGAAGAGAGAGAGAGAGAGAGAGAGAGAGAGAGAGAGAGAGAGAGAAAGAGAAAGACTTTGCTGTTGAAGAATTACACATGCATTTTTATTTCTATGCTTTTTATATATATAAAAAAGAAAGTTTGGGTTAATTTAGATTTAATACTTTTATATCCATAAGAAATCTATTTCTATATCAGTTTCATGAACAATGAGAAGAAAATAGTAATAATATATATTATTAAAGGAACCGTATGTAAGAAATGTATTTCAATTAATCATAAAATGGCCCTGATATGTCACTAGACATTAAGAAATCATGTTCATTTCAAATACTTATATCACTGACAACAGTAGTCCGGCCAGGATATTGTCATTTAAAAAGTGAAGTTGCAGCCCTCAACTGATGTTGATGTTGTGTTTTGTCATGTCATGTTGTGTTTTGGCCTGATGCGCCACCCTCCACCTATCTACTAATCACGAAGTCAGTAGTGCTTCGGCACTGCATACCGGGTTGGCAACCTCGAGTCAGGGGGGAGGGGGAGGGGATACACCGCTCTACAGTATTTGTATTTGTTATTTTTTAAATGTTTTTGTCATGTGGTGTCAACGCTGGCGACTACGCCGCTCCGTCTGGCATTTTTTTGTCTTGTCTTTTGTTTTTTGTCAATGTCTTGTATGTGGAGCGCTTTGGGTTGCACTTTGTGCATGTTAAATGCGCTATACTAAATAAAACTGACTTGACTTGACTTGACTAGTAATTTGAAAGTGATTGCAGTACCAGTTTTGGCCACAATCTTACATATGGTTCCTTTAACTTCATCAATTAGCTTGATGTGTAATATGTAATTATTTTTGTGCAGGGTTTATGTAATAACAAATTATCAGAATGGCACTTTCCTAAAAGACACCTTCATGTTATTTTGATATTGTGGGCATTTTCGTACAATCAATTATAATTCAGTCTTTTCTCCTATGTTAGCAAAGCTCAGTCTCAAAGTCATTTTGCATTATTTACACTGATCACACATAACCATCATCCAATGAAATCTGTAATGCTTGAAATGTTTTATTGATTTGTCATTAAATACACAACAGAAATACAATAACACACTTCAATCCTCATCGTCCTCCCCATGGCGTGATGTCTTCGTTATGTGTGAGTGTGAGTGTGTGTGTAGAACTCTGTCCACGGAGAGCAGCGTGCACACACACTGCAGCACAGAGGCCAGAAGCTGTTGTTTACAGGACACACTCTCCACCCCACCTGACCAGGGCTTGAGGGAGGGGCCAGAGCGGAGCTCGTCCAGTAAGGAGGCCTGGAACTGCATGAAGAGGCGGGGCTTGTGAGAGTGGAGCGTTCTGGGCACGCTAAGAACAGACTCAGCCAATAAGCTGCGTACCTGAGGCTCAGCTACCCAATCAGAGGACAACAGGAAGTGATGAAACAGAACATCAAAAACTCCACCCACTGGAACCACATGCCCAGCATGCAGAAGCCGATGCCATTGGTCAGGAGTAGGAGCAGGAGCAGGAATTGATGGCTCTGATTTGTCGTTGGAGGGCTGTGATTGGACAGGATGAAGTGGTGTCTCCTCTGATTGGTCAGGGAGAGAGTTCTGAGGCGTGCGTTCAGCCTCACACACACTGCGCAGCATCGTGAAGACTCCCTGACACGCATTCACACACTGATCCAGCGAGCCTGGCCCGGGGGCACAGAGCAGAAGTGTGTGTGGGTGTAAGATGTGCTCGCTGGACGAGTGAGAAGTGTGTGTTGGTGTGAGCCCAACACAGCCCAACCGATGTCCTCCCAACACAACGCGGCTGACTGATGTCACTGTGGCGACATGACCCACAGGGGCAGGCCGTGATTGGCTGAGCTGGCAGAAAAGGTCCAGAAGAGGCGGGTCCACACACTCAGCCACACAGAGCCGCTTCTGCTGAGCCTGCTGCAGGAGGAGGTCTGGACACTTCACCGGAGAGAGGAGCACACACACATCGAGCTCTTCGGCACACACACACAGCCGATGCACAGTTGCATGGCTGTCACACACATAGTTCTCAAACACACTCACCGCTTCGTTCACAACAAACACACTCTCATTCAACACCAGCACTCTGATTGGCTCTTCACTCTTACGCTCAAAAAACATTGTCCAATCACAGCCCAGAAGAAACCCTTCCTGCACACACGACCGACCAATAGGCAAGCCCAACACTGTGGAGTGCAGCAGAGGGAAGTTTTTGTGGATGAATCTGATTGGCTCTGCCATGCCCTGGCCCACATTCCATTTCCGGCAAAACTGACAGATGATTGGCACGAGAACTTCAGCCTGACCAATCCCAACTCTTCCCGCCATGTATCCACGAACCAGCCCCTCCAGAGTGTCACCACGGTAACCGGAGGAGTACAGTGAGGAGGCGTGTGGCATCACCTGATGCACGATGATGTCATCCAGACCATCATAACAGAGGCGCAGTAGCTGATTGGCCAGGTGTCGGGCACGGGCGTTTGACATTTCCTTGCATGCTTTGCTGTGCGCATGGATCCTTCTAAGCAGAGAGGCTAGCAGAAGTAGAAAGGACTTGGAGCCATCCGCTGCCACTGAACAGTGTGCCTGAATGCAGTCCACAACCATTCTACAAAACAGAAAATTGTACATGTTTATGAGTTAAGTTATGTTAAGATACTTCATACTTTTTATAGCATGTTTTAGATAACTTGTTGAGAGAGCACGTCGAGACTAGGATGTACCTGGCAATTGGGTGTTCCAAATGCAGTGAGTTTAGAATCTTCTGCCCGTGACGGGTGAGCAAAACTTCTCCAGTGTCGCGAGTGAATAGTACCACGCCACCATTCGGTCCGAAACTGCGTACCACGACTGCCTCAAGCGCAGACACCACAGACAATGTCGAGCGAACATATCCACTTTCAACACCTGCCATATCTTCGCCAATGCCACATGTCCACACCCCAGCCAATGTTCTTTCACTAGAAAAGTGTCCGCACGTAAGAGTGAGTGCCTTACCAATAGATTGGCCGAGAGCCACTAGTCACGAAGCTTAAAGTTTATGTACGACTATAAGGATTGCATGCATAGTTAAGCCGCTAAAATCTATCTAATTAACTAGAGCTGTCATTTGAATGTATTTGTCTCTTTAATTAAACATAAACAGTAAAAGAAAGGTTTAAGAGGGCTCACAATTTCCCTTTCGGACAAAGCTTCCCTTCGTATCCTGGACAACACTCTTCCTCTGCGGTGCTTAAAGGCGAGACGGCCTCTATGAAACTCCTTATCGCCCCTTAGTGGACTGGTGTATGACCAGCATGAAGGCGCAAAAATGTGAATAATGGATTGCAACGATGGATCGATCATTTGATTTTTATGCAAAATTGTCACTTCACTTTCAGCTCAAAGTTGGGAAAAATGTAAACTTCATGTCAAATTGAGACAGGTGCGTGATGGCAGTGGACCGCACTGACTCCTAGTAGACAGACAAACCGAGTTTAGTCATAAAGTGTTGAATTTCCCTAGGGATCATCTATTTATCTAAAACTGCCATTACTTTTGTGTGTCCTCTGCTGAAATCTGTCCAACCAGGTGTGTGTGTATGTGTGTGTCTAATGAATATTCCGAATGGGTGTTAAATAGGGGACAGTTAAGATGATGAATATTCAGCCTGTCTACTGAAGGACATAAAAAACCTGGTGTCCTCCTTTTGTGTCATGGTCGCTCAGCTTGACCATAGCGGATAGTTGCATAACTTTGGACAGGAAGGATATTTGCATAGGAAGTGTTATCTATAAGATGCTCAACAGAACACTGAATTGTGTGACACTTCAGTAGAATCCTCCTCCACCACCTCACTATCATGCCTCCTCTCTTCACAACTCATCTCTCCGTTTCTCTGCCCCCTCTCTCTCTCACCCGCCCTTTCACTCTCCTCCACCCCTGTTCCTTCGTTCCCATAGGACCTGACAGACACAACTGAGTCGCTCTCTTCCTCTCTCTTCATATCTCTCCATCTCTCTCCACACCACCCTCCTGCAAATACTCATAAAACATCTTGCTTTTCAAAAGCATCAATTATTTCAGTGATCTTCTATTTCAGTGCCGTTCTAATGCAACTCTTTTTAATTGACACAGCAGAAGGTAAGGAAATCATCATGTTTTGTAATGTCTTGTACAGTGTTGTTTTTAGCTTTGAACTCTGTGGTTGCTGACTGATCAACCCCCTGGTTTGCTACATGCGTTGTCTGTGCCCTTATTAATGTCTCTGAAGCCTTTGTGACGTTTATTGTTTCTGCATGTTCACTTTGCTTATTCCTGGGTGGTTTGTGTGTAGTGTGTTTGCATGCTCACTTTGCTTATTCCTTGGGTGGTTTGTGTGTATAGTCCTTGTGTTGTCTTGGTGACAGCTGTCTCATCGTTGTTTAGTTTATTGCTGAGTCCGCAAGTTCCTCATATTCTCAGTGGTGTCTCCGACTGTTGCTTAGTTATCTGTGGCTGGTCCTTGTGTTTATCTCCTCACACTCATATACTTTAGTAAGTTATCAAACCTTTTGGAACGAGCTGTTATTATTCATTTCCAGCATGGTGTGCTGCTGTTCCTTTAGTGTGGGCGCATATTGTATCTTTGACCTGCTAAGCTGAACAGTGACATGTCTGATTCCATGGAAAAGCATCTTTGGATGGCGTGGGTACATGATCATTATTCAACTCACTGTAAAAGAAGACAGAAATCAATGTGTGCTTACTGGGCGATTCTCAAAATAATCTCAAGGTGAAACGCTCCCTTTACAGCTGCAATGAAAGTGATCTCTGACATGCCTCACGTGGAGACATCTGAGCTTCCTGCTGCCCATACCCCCCCTCACCCCCCCTCCAGACTCCACATGCCCCATGTAGAAATATGTCACTTTACATGTAATGAGATAGATAGATAGATAGATAGATAGATAGATAGATAGATGGATAGATACTTTATTGATCCCCAAGGCCCAAGGGGAAATTAAAGAATGCTAGATTATATGAAAGTTTCACTTTTTGAAATAAATTACGGAAAAAATAATGCATGATATTCTAATTTTTTGAGATGCATCTGTTTAAATAGTATAACAGATCCTGAGAAAATCATTTACAACCTGTTGTCAATATGCTACACGTAAAGTTAAGCATTTGTGGTTTGATGTTACAAAAGTGTGCATGTTATTGGCTGATTTCAGGCAGAACTCGTCACCATGTCTGACTGGAATGGCCTTGGATTTCTTCTCCTGGGAGCTAGGTGAAACTTCACATTTACACTCATATAGGCACACACACACACACACACATATTCATGAATGAAAGCAAATACCTTGTGAGTACACACACACACACACACACACACAAACACACATTGCTATCTGTCTCTCTTTCTCTCTCTCTGATGTGTGTATGTGTATGTGCGTGTGTGTGCGTGTGTGTGTGTGTGTTTGTGTGTGTGTGTGTATGCGTGTGGGTGTGTGTGTATGTGTGTGTGCATGCGTATGTTCATACGTGTGTGTGCGGTGTGCGTGTGTTTGCATGCGCGTGTGTGTGTGCATTTGCGTTTGTGTTTGTTAGGTTGATCACTGTGTGTGGAGAGGCTCTGGTGGCTCCTGGTGCTACATTGGCTCCACCCATTGCAAGTATGAACCCAAAGGAGACGGGGCCAAGTGGACGACCTCCGACCCCTGGGCCGACGCAGCACACCAGAGTCAACGAGCTTAGGGAGAAGTTCATGAATGAGCTCAAGCATATACCTCGTTAGTATGCACACTTACATGAATGAGCTCAAGCATATACCTCGTTAGTATGCACACTTACATGAACACAAGTCACACACCACACAAACACACACAACACGTCCTGCTGAAGAAATATACACAAAAAGATATGAGAAAATTGTTAAAGGTAGAGCTATAGAACAGGTCACAACATTATGTAAGGAACATGAAAGTCATAAGACCTACAGCCTACAGGTGTCAATCAGTCACTTTGTATCAAAGTCCAACACATGGGGAGCATCACTGTTGCCATGACTACACTGTCATCACTGATGATCCTGCTGCTTTTGCGTCCTTCACCTGTGCACACACCCATCCTCACACGCACACACAACACACACACACACACACACACACACACACACACACACACACACACACAGGTACTGTGGCTAGACCTGCAGTTACCCCTGTAGGGTCACCACTTCACCTGCTGGGTCAGCATCCTTCAGCATCTTTTACCTGTGCATGCATGCGCACACACACGCACGCACGCACGCACGCACGCACGCACGCACACACACACACACACACACACACACACACAGGGGTCACTGCTTCACCCGCTGGGTCAGCATCCTTCACCTGCACAGAGGTTTCTGACAGATGGCCCCCAACCTTGAAGGTCACCCCGTCCACCCAGCAGCAGCTGGTGTAAATATAGCTTCCTCCCCGTGGGCCACTCCCCAAGGGCCCCTACGCCAGCTGGCTGAATGACGCCACACACACACACACACACACACACACACACACGCCGCTCAAGGGCAAATATGATAGAAGGGCTGTGTGATATGGCCTCAACACTGTTGTGTTAACCACTGAGCTCTGCGCAGTAGAGCTGGGATGTACTCGAGTCCTTGGGGATGGCTACACAACACTGTTAACCCAGTGAACTCTTCCATGTAGATGTGAGCTCTTATTAAAGTTAAAGGAGCTTGTGGAACTCTGTTGGCTTTGTGTTGTCTTGAACGCAGCTAGCAACACTAGTCTTCCACTGACTTGCATTGTTTTTAATGCAGCGTCATGCATACCGGTACAAGACAGCTGGTACCGCGCTAGCTCGTTTGCATGCATACCGGTACAAGACAGCTGGTACTGCGCTAGCTCGTTTGCATGCATACCGGTACAAGACAGCTGCTACCGCGCTAGCTCGTTTGAGACAGCTGGTACCGCGCTAGCTCGTTTACATGCATACCGGTACAAGACAGCTGGTACTGCGCTAGCTCGTTTGCATGCATAACGGTACAAGACAGCTGGTACCGCGCTAGCTCGTTTGAGACAGCTGGTACCACGCTAGCTCGTTTGAGACAGCCGGTACCGCGCTAGCTCGTTTGCATGCATACCGGTACAAGACAGCTGGTAGCGCGCTAGCTTGTTTGCATGCATACCGGTACAAGACAGCTGGTACCGCGCTAGCTCGTTTGAGACAGCTGGTAGCGCGCTAGCTCGTTTGCATGCATACCGGTACAAGACAGCTGGTAGCGCGCTAGCTCGTTTGAGACAGCTGGTAGCGCGCTAGCTCGTTTGCATGCTAACTTCAGTGGATATCTGGACAATGCAGAGCACAGGCGTTTTTGATATTACAAAAGTGGTTGTTTCTTCACATTCTGTTGCTAGGTAATTTCTGTCATTTTTGGATATAAAAGCACATTTAATGTAATGCATTTGTGTTTGTGTGTGTGTAGTGTGTAGCCTAAGTATTATCTGTGCATGTTTAAGGTCTTGACTTTTGTGTTAACACATTGAAATCTGCTTCTTTTGATGGTGGTGATGTAAGTGTTTGTGTTTCTCTCTCTTTTCTCTCTCTGTCAAATTCATCTACATTTGTGTGATATTCCCCAGTTCCCACGTGTTTGTGTGATATTTCCCAATTCCCACGTGGGCAGTGGTGGCTGTCTGTGTGATATTTCCCTGTTCCCACGTGTTTGTGTGATATTCCCCAGTTCCCACATGTTTGTGTGATATTCCCCAGTTTCCACATGTGTTGTGTGATACTTCCCAGTTCCCACGCGTTTGTGTGATATTTCCCAGTTCCCAAGTGGGCAGTGGTGGCTGTTTGTGTGGTATTTCCCAGTTCCCAAGTGGGCAGTGGTGGCTCTAGTCTTTGTGCTGCTCCTGCTGCTGCTGAGCTGCTGTTTCTGCTGCTGCCGTAAGACTCTGTTCAAGAAGAAGAAAGAGAAGAAAGGAAAGGAGAAGGGAGGGAAGAACGACCTTGACCTTGACCTTGACCTCACGGACATGAAGGACGAGAGGACACCGCAGGTAGGGGACATCACATCACACTCATTATTGCTTGATAACTCTGATGGAATGTGCGTAATGTGCATAATGTGTGTCATGTTCTCCTTGTTGTTTGCAAGGACTGATAGGATTGGGCCCAAATGTCCTGTAGTCTTTAGTTTTAAATAATGCCGTGTACAACACCTTATCGATTTACATAAGTGGAAATGGAGAAATGTATGAATTTCTGTAACTATATCAATTACAGTACTATTGAAGGACTATAGAATTATATCCCTTTGCTATTTACAGTAAAACAAAAAGCACTGTAGTTTCCAGTAGTGATGGGCAAATGAAGCTTTGGTGAACCACTAAACCACAGCAGTGTGAAGCTAGCAACACTAATGAAAAAATCCAATATGGCTGCCACATGTAGATTTTTCAACATAAAAGTCCTTACCCAAACCAGTATATGTAACCAAAAATATTGGTTTGCTAAGGACTTTTATGTTGAAAAATGTATGTGTGGCGGCCATCTTTTTGCTTTTCAGCTAGTGTCGCTAGGTTAACACTCCTGTGGTTCAGTGGTTCACCAAAGCTTCATTTGCCCATCACTAGTTTCCAGCACACCAGGGAGGATACTGTATACCATCCCTGATTTATTAGAGTGTGTGTGTGTGTGTGTGTGTGTGTGTGTGTGTTCGTGTGTTCTCAGGCCTTGAAACATGACACTGATACAGTGGATGAAGAGGAGGATTCCAAAGAGGAAGTCAGGCTGGGCAAGCTCCAGTTCTCTTTAGACTACAATTTCACTGATGCTGCCGTAAGATATCTTATCCATCCCTCCACCCCTTCCTCCTCTCCTCTGTTTCTCTCTTTCTCCCCTTTTCCCTCATACCACCCTCTCTGGCTGCTATCCCTTTCTTTCTCTCTTCCTATCCCCTCCCCCTCCTTTCTTTCCTTCTCTCTTTCCCTCGTTTCCTATATTACCATTAATCTCTCTCTCTCTCTCTCTTCTTCTCTCTCTCCCCCCCTCCTTTCTCTCTATCCCTCTTGTTTCTTCCGTTATCATCGATCTCTCTCCTTGCCAGTTGATGGTGGGCATTCTGCAGGCCACAGACCTCCCGGCCATGGACATGAGCGGAACATCTGACCCCTACGTGAAGCTCTACCTGCTGCCCGACAAGAAGAAGAAATTTGAGACCAAAGTCCACAGGAAGTCCCTCAACCCCACCTTCAACGAGAACTTCACCTTCAAGGTGCTTGTATATCGCAGCCCCACCCACATCCCGTCCCGATTGGCCAGGTCTCTATAAGGAAGTGTGCAAGGCTTGTGATGACTCAGGAAGTCCAGAACGAGACAAGGGCTTCTCATCATGCCAGAAATGACACAGTTTCTACTTCCATTTATTTTATTGGCCGGTGGTGTTGGAATGGTGAGATATGGGTGGTTTGGACCGTTTGTATTGTTGTGTGTGTAACGGAGGCGAACTGAGCTAGCATGCTAGTTGCCCGTGTAAATCCTCTCACCCCTAACCTTAAGAACGCTTCTAACCGCTGAGTTGGAAGCCTGGGCTTTTAGCTCAGTGGTTAGAGCGTTCGACTCCCATGCCGGTGTGTGTCGAGGTGGCGGGTTCGAGGGCCGTGAGCGAACACGACCAGGAAGTGCTATTCAAGCAAGACAAACTCAGAGCTCAAACCCAGAGCAGAGAGTGTGTGGTCAGTGTGGTCTGCATCGTTGTGTGGTCAGTGTGGTCTGCATCATTGTTACAGACATACTCTTGGCACACTGCCCTCTGAATATTTACCATAACAGATAATGCAGATCTGATTTCATGTCACACACACACACACATACACACACACACACACACACACACACACACACACACACACAGTGTGCATGTGGAGGTGTCCTTGATGAGCACAAAGGTCTTATTCAGGATCTGTACTTTTTCTGCCATCTCAGCCTGGACTGTCACCACGCTGTCACCACGCTGCGAGGCTGTGGCAGGGCGTGTCTGTCAGGGACGCCTCATACATATTCATGACACAGCACTTCTGTGTGTGTGTGTGTGTGTGTGTGTGTGTGTGTGTGCGTACAGCACTACTGTGTGTGTGTGTGTTGAGTGAGTTGAGCACTACTGAGTGTGTTGTGTATGACTGTGTCCTATAGGTCCCCTATGCAGAGCTAAGACGCTGGTCATGATCGATCGCATATGACTGTGTCCTATAGGTCCCCTGTGCAGAGCTAAGACGCTGGTCATGATCGATCGCATATGACTGTGTCCTCTATAGGTCCCCTATGCGGAGCTAAGACACTGGTCATGATCGATCGTGTATGACTGTGTCCTATAGGTCCCCTATGCGGAGCTGAGACGCTGGTCATGATCTTGTATCACTGTCCTATAGGTCCCCTATGCGGAGCTGGGAGGGAAGACGCTGGTCATGATCGTGTATGACTTTGACCGCTTCTCTAAGCATGATGCCATCGGGGACGTCCGCATCCCGATGAACAAAGTGGACTTCAGTCACGTGACCGAGGAGTGGAGAGACCTGCAGAAACCCGAGAAGGAAGAGGTGGGCTCTTTACGTTTGTGTGTGTGAGTGTGTGTGTGTGTTTGTGTGTTGAAGTGTGTGTGTGTGTATGTGTGTGTGTATGTGTGTGTGTGTGTGTGTGTTGAAGTGTGTTTGTTGAATTGAATGTGGGGTTTTGTAAAAGACTTGTTGTTAAAAGACTTTGCTTTGTTATGTATCATAACTTATGTGATGGAAATGTTGCTAGCTTGAGACCATTACATTACATTACATTACATTACATTTAGCAGACACTTCTTGACCAAAGTGACTTACATATGTCAGCTATATTACAAGGGATCACATTGTCCCCGGAGCAACTTGGAGTTAAGTGCCTTGCTCAAGGGCACAATGGTGGAAGCTGGGAATTGAACCGACTACTTTCAGGCTACTGCACGCTAGCCCAGCTCCTTAACCACTACACTACCACCACCCTACAGGCTACTGCACGCTAGCCCAGCTCCTTAACCACTACACTACCACCACCCTACAGGCTACTGCACGCTAGCCCAGCTCCTTAACCACTACACTACCACCACCCCAGGATTACACTAAACAAAGCAAATGAACACAATTCCCTGTGTTTGAGTTCAATTGTATGAATTGGTCTAAATCCAGATCCAAATCCTAAATCTTTTGTACACGTGTGTGTGTGTGTGTGTGTGTGTGTGTGTGTGTGTGTGTGTGTGTGTGTGTATGTGTAGCAAGAAAAGCTGGGTGATATCTGTCTGTCCCTGCGATACGTCCCTACTGCGGGCAAACTAACTGTGGTAGTTCTGGAGGCCAAGAACCTCAAGAAGATGGATGTGGGCGGGCTCTCAGGTGAGTGACAGCCCATAGACCAATCAACAGATGCATAAGGGAGACAAGATAAACTCTCTACTTTTGACATCTCCCCATTTTAATTCATTTAAGTAATTTAAGTCATTTAAGTAATGACTATGTCAGAGTTCCAATGCTCTTTGGGATTGCTTCTTAGTATAAGATAAATACTTATACTACATATATAACAACACATACAGTATGCGGTCTGAATCTGTATGTGTTCAACTGATCTGGGAGAAAGCCATCACCCCACATGACCTTATCACCAGCTTTATTGAGTAATAACCCAGGCTACTGCATCCTGGCTGCATCCCCAGAGTACCAGACGTGTTAGTATTGCGTTTGGAGCTCACGCCCCACTGTAACTGCAATGGCCCTACTTTGCCACGATCCTTCTGTCTGTTTCAGACCCCAACTGTAACTGCAATGGCACTACTTTGCCACGATCCTTCTGTCTGTTTCAGATCCCAACTGTAACTGCAATGGCACTACTTTGCCACGATCCTTCTGTCTGTTTCAGATCCCTACGTGAAGATCCACCTGCTGCAAAATGGGAAAAGGTTGAAGAAGAAAAAGACAACGGTGAAGAAGCACACGCTGAACCCGTACTACAACGAGTCCTTCAGCTTCGAGGTGCCCCTGGAGCAGATGCAGGTAACCGTGGCCCCATTCTTATATCCTGCTGGTCCAGGTAACTGTGGCCCCAGGCTTATATCCTGCTGGTCCAGGTAACTGTGGCCCCAGGCTTATATCCTGCTGGTCCAGGTTTCTGTGGCCCCAGGCTTATATCCTGCTGGTCTAGGTCAAGCAAGGAAGAGGCTACAGTATGTGTGTTAGAGTTCTGGGTGTAGGATTCAGGTTGTCTTGAACACGCCACTACGCCTGGCAACAACATTCGTTCACTACGTTGTATGTATTCAATGCAGCACCTAATTAGTGAATATCTGCTCAATGCAGCACCTAATTAGTGGATATCTGCTCAATGCAGCACCTAATTAGTGGATATCTGCTCAATGCAGCACCTAATTAGAGGATATCTGCTCAGTACAGAGCATAGGGTGGTTTTCTTCTGGTTAATTGTAGCACTAGCACTTCTAAATTAGCCATTGGCATTACTGATGACTATTATCATTAATTAATTCTCTATTTTACCCCGTTTGTCTGGACAGAAAGTGCAGGTGGCTGTGACTGTGCTGGACTACGATAAGATCGGTAAGAACGACGCCATCGGAAAGGTGTTCCTGGGCCTGAACAGCACGGGCACCGAGCAGCGCCACTGGGCAGACATGTTGGCCAACCCCAGGAGGCCCATCGCCCAGTGGCACGCCCTCAAACCAGAGGACGAGGTTAGCGCTGAGCTTGCCAAGAAATGAGAGGGAGCGTGTGTGTGTGTGTGTGTGTGTGCGTGTGTGTAAAAATGCTGTACATACTGTACTACATGTAAAACTAATGTTAATAGTGAATTGTGTGAATAATATGCAATTCTCATTTTAATTTTCTCCTTAGATCTACAATATATAAAAAATGACACCATTATAAATTACAAGCTGACATTGTTATTAGTATTATTGCTGTACAGTTCCTTGATTAGGGCCTTGTTGTATCCTTGTTGGATATATGCTATTTTAATCCTTGTTGGGCCTTATACAGTATGTGTGTGTGTTTGTGTAGAATCTCAACTTCATAATCAACTATACCAATAAATGTAGAATTCAAGTGTGTGTTAAGCATCTGAAAATGTGTGCTGGTTTGATCATATCCAGACAGATGTGGGTAGTGGGTTATACTCAGCCCACCACACCCCACAGCATTACTGTGAGAGATATGTGGGCCAGATGTACTAACGCTTTTGCGCCCACTTCAGGCGTATTTGTTTCGCAATGTGCGTGTAAAATCATTGCGAGGTATGTACAAACAGGCCGCAATGATGTAAAAGCGCAAACTGCCTGTCGCGGGAGCTGAAAGTGGCAGATTGCGTTTGTCATGTCATGCATATGCATTCATGGGAGGATCCAGGGGAAAGTGGGAGTTTAGTGTAAAAAGATGGGAGGGGAAGAGTAAAGAGCGCTTAATTATGTATTCCGCGGTATGTACAAAGACGTCTATTCTGCGCCTAAATACTTCCGCCTTGTAAAGGTGTTAATCCAAATTGCAGTTCAATGCGTCAATAAGAGAACCTTTCAAAGACAACAGAATCGCTATTTAGAGCATCAGTTTTTGTGGTGAAAGTATTTGTACTACCAAAAGCAACCTTAACTTTCGTTGGCCTTTCGAATGTCTTACTTTCACTTTCACGTCATTCACTTAAACTTTCCTACTTGCTAGATTTGACCAATCATCCATAGCCTACGTGCACAAGTAGTTTGAGTAGCACTACTGATCTTCATTATCTCCCTGCTTGTTCACATCTTATCATGTATGGTATTATTTCATGATCGCTAAACATTTGATTCTTTTTAATGTTGTCATCAGTTAACTTCATTCAACTGCGCTTGTATGTAGGCGCTGCCATTCAGTTGTGGACGTTCGTAAATTGCGTTTATGGGCGGAGAAGGGCAGAGAAAGGCGCAGTTTACACTAAGGATTGAACGATTGATAAATACGAGGGAAACTTGGGTCTGACAGCGTTCGCAATCTGCGGTGTGTCCCTGACACTGATAACGCTACGTTCGCAAAATGTACGTACATCTGGCCCTCAGGGCGCTATTTATAGCCATCTGAAACGCACGGTCTGAAACGGATGGTTTAAAATACGTTTAGGGTGTGACCAGTCCAAAATCGCTATCTTGACGGCGTAAAAAGTTCGCCAGATGCCAGGTGCATTGTTCAAAAGGGTTACTCTTGTTTCATGGGTGTGTTTTGGGCTTAACATCCATTAAACCAATGAGAATGACATCGGTCATTCCCTGTATGAGCGAGGAGCGCAACATCTAAACAGTGCGTTGGTGTTTTAACAGTCAGTGCATCTGAAGGAATCTGCCTGCAAATGTAAAATAGGAACATGACTTGTGTCACGCTTGGCGTCACGTTGCGCCCGGTGTAAGATAGGCCCCTTAGTCTTTCATAAACTATTAAACAGGCTTGCAGGTCTTTTATGAATGAAGAAAGGCCCACAGACAGATTTCAAATGAGGGCTAAAGTATTCTGTCATTTTTAAAGCATTACTCGCCTGATCTTTGCTAGCAGAGACTAAAAAATATGTTAATGTGAATTATAGGCCAGTTGTTACTAAGTCAGTTTTCCACATGTCGTGGTGAATAGAAAAAGAGAGTTTTTCATGCTCCCAGAGATGAACCAATCAGTGCAATTTTATGACAGGGTCATCCCCTGTCTACATTTAAAAGGGATCATGATGCAATATATATCACATGAGCCTTTGTTATAGTAAAACTATATCAGTGAGTAGCGTGCAATATGGCGTGGCAAGGAGCTGTATGAAGTTAATACTTTGTTATTGCATAACAATAGGGTGAGGGCTGGACAGGGGATTACAGCCAGATTATAGTAAAGCTTAAGGTTGTCTGAGTGCTCCGTCGCAACACACACACTGGAATAATAACAGTAATGAGAGCAACACCCACGACCGAAGCATGGAAACACAAATACACTTTCAGCTCATTCAGATTATTTTTATTATGAACTTTGTCTTTATATATGAACAGTAATAACATGTTTATTAAGAACAATAATGAGTTTTTATTGATATTATCAAAATGTGGAGGATATCTAAGAAAAGGGTGGTTGGCTTTCTTTGGTATTCTACATCATAAATGCAGTTTCAGATTTACACTCTAGCACACCAGCAAGACAGATCATCCCTCACCTCCTTCCTCTTAAAAAAACAGTAAAAAGTCTTAGTACAATGAAGTTTGTGTGTGGGTGTGTTTGGGGTGTGAGTGTTTCCATCCATGTGTATATTAACGTTGTTAGTCTCTCTCTTGGCTTTCATTTTGAGAGGCTGTCATGGTTATCAACAAGCAGGAGAAACTGTATAGCAACCATCATCCTGTATAAACCAATCAGAGAACAGTGAACCATCTCACTAACCAATCCAGGATCTGAGAACCATCCCATCAGCCAATCAGTCGGAGAGCAGAGGAACGTTATCTCACCATCAGTGATGAGTTCAGTTCATGGAATCATCCGGGCTGGTGGATTTGTACTCTCGACCATTTGGGGGAGATCAGATGAGATGCAATCTCAAAAGAGATATGAGCTCTGTGACCTCTGACCCCTCTATGAGCTCTGTGACCTCAGACCCCTCTATGAGTCCTCACCTTCAGCATCTACACGGTCTCTCTTTACACGTGTGTGTCCCGGGTGAGCTCGCTGCGTGATGGCGGGACCTGTTGGCTCAGGTGGGTGAAGGTGGAGGAATGGCTGGTTCGGACGGCAGTCTCCCCCGCCTCGGGGGGCCTCTGGTTGGGGGGAAGCGTCTGGCAGCGGCCCTTGGCTCTGGAGCTCCGGTCGGAGGCAGGGGGAGCTTTGAGGATGTTCTGAGCCAGCTCGCTGTTCGACGGGGGCCTTGAAGGAGTCTTTGGGGCGGTGGCTGACGGCTGCTCTGGTTGTGATGGGGAGCGTGACAAAGCTTTCTGCGCCAACTCCATCTCTGACGGAGGTCGGGAGGGAGGTCGGGAGGTGCCGTGGGACAGCTCGTGCTGGGAGGCTGGCCGTGAGAGGGCTTTGGAGGCTCGGTAGGCCAGCGCTCCGTCTGACGGTGACCTCGACGGAGACCGTGATAGAGGCTTGGAGGAGATGTCGATCAACTCAGCCTCCGCCTCTGACGCTGTTCGCGAGAGTGACTTCACGGCTTTCTTGGCCAACTCCACGTCTGATGGTGGCCTTGACGGAGACCGTGATGGAGGCTTGGAGGAGATGTCGATCAACTCAGCCTCCGCCTCCGACGCTGTTCGCGAGAGACACTTCACGGCTTTCTGGGCCAACTCCACGTCTGACGGTGGTCTGGATGGTGGCCGTGACGGTGGTCGAGACGGAGGTCTGGACGAGGGTTCGGCCAGCTCGGCTTCAGACGGGGGTCGCGAGAGAGACTTGTGGACCCTCTGGGCCAACTCTACGTCCGAGGGAGGCCTCGACGGCGGCCGTGACGCTGGTCTGCTGGACACCTCGCAAAGCTGCTCGGCCTCCGACGCTGGCCGCGTCAGGCCTCTCTGGGCACTCTGGCTCAGGTCGAAGTCTGACGGGGGCCGCGATGAAGATCTCTGGGAGGAATCGGAGAGTTGGCTCTGTGAGGCAGGTCTGGAGAGGCCTCGCTGGGCCAGCTCCATGTCAGACGGGGGTCGGGGTGGAGGTTTGGGGGCCGTCTCAGCCGCCTCATCCACCGAGGGCGGTCTGGAGCGATTCCGCAGAATGCTCCTGGCGAGCTCACTCTGTGACGACTGCTTGACCGGGTCCTTCAGCCGCATCAGCTGGCTGCGCGAGGGCGGCACCTGCTGGCTCAGGTGGGTAAAGACGGAGGAGTGGCTCGATTGTGCCGAGCTGTCACCTGGCCCGGGCCCTCTGTAGCGGGGAGGAAGGGTCCGGCAGCGGGCCTTGGTTCTGGGGTTCTGCTCTCCCTCCATCAGGGTCTCAGATCCTTCCTTGGAGATTGAACTTGAAGCATCCAAACTCCTCTGAGCCACCAGCTTGGGCTTTGAGGGCTGTCTTGATGTTTCTATGTCACCATTGAGATCGAGGTTTGAGTCACGATCAGAGTTTAGACTGGGATCAGGTTTAGCATCAGGATCTGGGTCTGGATCTGCAGTAGGCTCCGGATCAGGATCAGGATCAGGATCAGGATCAGGATCAAGACCTCCACCCTGGGCCTCTCCCTCCTCCCTCAGGTCCGTCTCCATGGATACGGTGTCTGGGTGCGCGCTGGGCTCCTCGGGACTCGGGGAGTCCCTCCTGCTGCCCCCTCCTCCTCCTGGTGGGTCCTCCTCGGGGCCCTGGATGATGACCGGTGCATCGTGGGAGCGTGCCGTGCGGCGGCTGGAGCTCTGACTGGGCTCCTGGGAGAGCAGGAGCTCCATGAGGGCGGCGCGCTCACGCTTGATCTGGTCCTTGAGCGAGCGCGGCACGTTCGGAATGAGCCAGGCCACCAGCATGCTCAGGAACATGGCCAAGTTCTGCAGCACAGCAGGGCAGAGAACAGCAGGGCAGAGAACGCTCAGCCACAGAGGCAGCCAACAGCACAGAACACTCAGTACACCCAGTTTTACAGTAACAGGAATACACTGGATATTTACCCAAAACATGTCAGTACACACATGGAAGACTCAAAATATCAATTTATTAATTTATGTAATATTATTATAATGTTTGGACATGATATAGAAAAAAGGTGTCATGGAGGGTAATCACTTTATTACAATTTGTTTTTGTGCCCTAAACGACAATAATGTATGACATAAAAATGGCAAATCTTAAGCTGTTTACTCGATAAAACAACATCAACAAATACACTGCAAGTGTGAAGAAAGTTACCTGAAAAAAGATGACGAATGCCAGCCTGGCGGCCAGCACTGACCAGTACTGCTTAGAGAGCTGGTAGGACTCATGGGACCACGGAGGATCTCTGTAATCTTTGTACCTGAGAGAGAGGGAGAGAGAGAGAAAGAGGGAAAAAGAGAGATACTTGACATATGGCCACTAGAAATAAGTAAACAAAGGTAGATAGGTCCTTTGCTGTTGTGTACTGGCTGTGCACTTGACATTGATGGCCCTGTTTTTGTTAGCTTGTGTTTGAAATCTCTTTCTCTCTCATTCTCTCTACCTTTCTCTATGTGGGTGTGTGTTTGTAAATGTCTGAGACTTGCAGTATGATGCTGTTTTGTGTGTGTGTATGTGTGTGTGTGTGTGTGTGTGTGTGTGTGTGTGTGTGTGTGTGTGTGTGTGTGTGTGTGTGTGCGTGGTTGTGTGTGTGCGTGGTTGTGTGTGTGTGTGTGTGTGTGTGTGCGTGTGTGTGTGTGTGTGTGTGTCTGTGTGTCTGTGTCTGTGTCTGTGTCTGTGTCTGTGTGTGTGTGTGTGTGTGTGTGTGTGTGTGTGTGTGTATGTGTGTATGTGTGCATGTACTGTATATACCTGCAGATCTTGAGATCTTTGTCGTACTGTGTGGCATTGGGAGCGGTGCCTGGCTTGAAGTTACTGGTGTTGAAGTAGGCCAGTGTGTAGTCTGTGTAGCCATGCATGGTGCCGGTCTCACTGTATATATACTGATAAACCATCCGTGGGATGAACTCCGAGGTGAAAGATATCACAAAGGCCTAGGACACCGAAAAGACAATAGATCACATTAGAGTGGACAATTGCATCACTTGATGTCCATCACACAGGTCCTGAACAAACATGAGTAAATAACTTCTATCTTTCTAGAAGCCCCTCACAGCAGTTCATGTCCCCTGACTGAGACTTGTTAAAAAGGACCCCGTGGGTTAAAAAGGACCCCATGTTTTAACTCCAAGAAAGGGTCCATCTCTTTATCTTCAACATTGACACTGATATTTTACTGAAAACGTTCCACAAAGACAATATTAACCATGTAGACCACACAGATTTAGAGAGATGAGCACAGTGCAAGCTCTGTGTATTTAGTATGATCACTACAACACATTTAGCAGCCAACTGCTACACATCTTGTCAACAGACTTACATTTGTGATGACAGCAAACTTGCTGATGCCACTCAGAATGTTGTGCCATATTCCTGTGAGGATTTAGACAGCAGAACAGAAAGGAGAGGGGAGAGAATGAGGAAGAGGAGGAGGAGGAGGAAGAGGAGGAGATGGAGGAAGAGGAGATGGAGGAAGAGGAGGAGGAGAGGGAGGAAGAGGAGATGGAGGAGGAGGAGAGGGAGG